>NW_024882403.1:0-300354 GCF_019059575.1 Amphibalanus amphitrite | reverse complement strand
CATCTGTGGCACAGAGGGGCCATAGGTCACATCAGGTCACAAAACCGCCAGTCACACCACACTGTGGCCATCTGTGGCACAGAGGGACGGGTCGTGGGTCAGGTCAGGTGACACCAGGGTCGTCCACCACCATACTGCGGCCATCTGAGGCACAGTCGGGGTCACAGGTTACATCAGGTTACCAAACAGCCGTCCACTACCATACTGCGGCCATCTGTGGTACAGAGGGGTCACAGGTTACATCAGGTTACCAAACAGCCGTCCACCACCACACTGCGGTCATCTGAGGCACATAGGGACGGGTCACAGGTCAGGTCAGGTGTCACCAGGGCCGTCCACCACCACCCTGCGGCCATCTGCGGCACATAGGGACGAGTTATGGCCGGGTCAGGTCAGGTGACACCAGGGCCGTCCACCACCATACTGCGGCCATCTGAGGCACAGTCGGGGTCACAGGTTACATCAGGTTACCAAACAGCCGTCCACCACCACACTGCGGCCATCTGAGGCACATAGGGACGAGTAAAGGGTCAGGTCAGGTCACACCAGGGTCGTCCACCCCACCAGTCACCACCATACTGCGGCCATCTGTGGCATATAGGGACGAGTTACGGGTCAGGTCAGGTCACACCAGGGCCGTCCACCACCATAACTACTGCGGCCATCTGCGGCGCAAAGGGACGAGTCACGTCATGTCAGGTCAGGTCAGCAGGTCATACCAACACCACTACGGCCATCTGCGGTACAGGGGGACGAGTCACGTCATGTCAGGTCAGGTCAGCAGGTCATACCAACACTACGGCCAGCTGCGGCACGAAAGAACAAGTCAGGTCTATTCACACCGGACGGCCTCAGTACAATGGGGTCATCTGTGATATATATGGACGGGAATAGGTCAGGCCAGGTCACACGAAACATAAATAGAGGTCATTTATCACCACACTACGATTGAATTTTCATAAATTGAAGCCATTTCGTGAGCAGGCCCAATGAAACCCACAAGAAGCGGCTGAAGGGCAGGATGAACCAATACAATACCGATATACGTACCGAGGATACGTATATACGACCAGCAAACACAATATCTAAAACAGGCATTGAACAGTTGGGTTCCGGCCTGCGGGCCGGAAGCTGCCTACCATTATGTAGCTAGAATGATGATGACGTAAATCAGGTCATAAGTCATATCCATTTCACGCAATGTACATTGTGCATTGTGCAATCGCACGCCCTAAAAAATCTTCCCCCAATCACCGTGCGTTCGATAGGAAACCAGGCCAGAGGATATCAGGCTGGTGGAGAGCTGTGACAATGATAAAAACGCAGCTGTTCTCGTCTGGGATCGCTGACAGAGCCACAGAGGCAGCGGAGGACACCTGCTAGCACTGACGTCACGAGCACGGGAGCAGTGATCTGTTTCCGCCGCCGGGTCGACACCCAAGGCTGCATCGACAATGCCAGCATGTGCGGGTCTCGACATTGAGCTGACGAGTGCAACGCCGAGTCAGACTTGACCTTCGCGCCGCTTAGTCATCGTGCCGATTTTTCATTGTATTTCATTGTATTTTATTTTATTTTATTTTATTTTATTTTATTTTATTTCATTAGGGGGAAACCATTACTAAGCGTCAAATCACGCGATCATATAATCACATTGATCTATTTTGACACATTGATAATGGCCATTTTGTTCTAATCTTTATACCAGTCCCCAGTAGCTCCATGTCAGCTGGTAAAAGTAGAATTTTTCAATCATTTTTTGTTTGCAATGAAATGGTGTTGCCTGATGCCTCTCAGGAATCGAATTACGATGTTTTCACCTTTAGGCAAGGCATCAACATTGCATCGCGTTTCATGAATCACAGAAACCAGACGTCGCGAATCGTCAGTCGTCTAGACCAGCCTACACATCACGAAATGAGATCGAAGCCTATCAAAGTAACATTGGGTCAACAGTGCATTTCAAAGTAATTTTGAACGCGTTTTATCAGCACCTCCCTTTTCGTATTTCCCCATATTTCATGCTCCGTCATTCTCCTCATCGGAAGTAAGTCTGGCGACGACCGTCAGCCCACCCCGCCGCGTTCTGATGCCTTGGCACGCAGCTGTGGCGCCCGCCGTCGGTTCCGTGCATATAAGAGGGCGTGTCCCATCCACCCCAACACAGGGGCGTGCTACTTTGGCCCACCCACCCATTCAGAAGGACCTGAACGCCGCCAGGGGCAGGATGAGGCTGACAGTGGCGGTAAGTTGGGAGAGGGAGCGCTCCGAGTGCGGAAGGAGGGACCTGACAAAAGGATACCAGAGACCCGATGAGCGGATATTAGCGCGATAACTGCGAGGCAGGCTTCACAGCAATTTTGAGTACAACAGATTGCCGGCTGTTCTTTTTGCATCCTAAGAGATGCGGATTGTTCGCAAATGTCTTAGACATATCTTATAGCTTCTAACTTTCACTTTTATAACTTTTTACTCCGAACTTTATAAATCATCACTGCATATCCAAATCGTCATTCAAGCTTAGCCCGCACCGTGCTGGGGTGGGGGCGTTTTTGCATGCTCCCCCCATTTTTTTCAATATTTTTGACACGCCCTATTATGTATCGTTTCTGCATACATTGTGAAAATGTCGAACCCAGGTCGTTCTAGGTCAGGTCACCAGGTCACGTGAAGTGACCTCACCTCAGAAAAATTCCTATACTCGCCATACTTACACCGACTGAGCGATTGTTTTGAGACTTCAGCCAGTGATAAGGAGCAGCATCATTTATAAAATACATATCTGGGAATATTGATAATGGTGACTTAAGGTCAGGCCAATTTTGTGAAATATCCATTATAGTCAAGTTAATGGGATGAAAATGAAATGCGCCTCTTTTCGACAAAAGTCAATATAGCCACCGACCACTCTAAAACATCGGATAGCAGGCTAACATGACACCCTGAATCAGAAAATTACCAACCATGACCCCCACTTTATGCCACTGAGGTTATCTCAGCCATGAAAGCTCTCCAGCAGTTTTTGACGACTTCTGATAGACATACTGGAGCGATGAAAACACCTCAGATGTGTTCAGCTCGACCGGATACGGATCGAATGATATGCAGCATGACCTTTTCCGGTCAGGTCATGACCTAGACCTTGTAAGGTAAAATAATAGTTCATTCGACGCGTCTCGATCAGAGAAACACGATGCCGGCAAAATAAATGTCGTGCCAGTTTTGGGTCAAATTACGAAAAAAAAACTAAAAGCATCCATTTAAAGAGTTTTTGTCCTCTGCGATCTAAACTGTAGTGTTAACTTAGATCAAATCTGAGGACAAACCCCAAAAAGAATGTTAAAAGAGTTAAATGCCGGTCCCGTAGCTCAGTTGGTAGAGCGTTGGACTCCGCGTGGTGAGAGCACGCGTTCCCGGTTACAACAGTCCGGGTTCGAAGCGCGACGGGCGCTTGACATTTATGGGCCTCCTGATAGGTATGGTTGCGGTTGGTGGCAGGCCGTAGCCAGGCGAAGTCAGTGAGGGGACCGGCCGTGCGCGGCTATGTGCGCACGTTAAACTTTGGACTCTAAATTCTGCCATAGAACTGGAATTGCGCGATCGGAAGGTAGAGGGCAGGGTCACCGCAACAAGCTTCGCTTAGCGGTGGCTCTGTCCTTGTGAATCCTTCCCATTCAAAGGTTCGGACTAAATTTATAAAAAAAAATGCGCTTTTCCGCGGCCCTGTAACCCTATTCATTCACGAGTTATGCTCCAATTTGTAGAAAATTGTCGAAATAGGCAAAATTTGGCCTTTAGTGACCTGGTAAACTAACCTTTGACCTGACCTAAAAATGAGCGAAGTACTATCGTCATAATTTTTCGACGCTCTTTCGGACGCCGCTTACCGCTTGCCGCTACGTGACCAATGAGCCGAGTTAGACGGTGTTTCGTGAAAACGCCCCCCCCCCCCCCCCTCCCCAGCACTCCATGGAAAATTCAGACCACCAGCACGGCACGGACTAGTTACATTGTTCTCAGGAAACAATAGGTGGCTAATTTGCGGTGCGGGCTCAAATGATCGGAGTATTCCATGAGACCAAATATCAGTTGAGGACTAATTTCATACTAGCTTTCCGTAAACGAATGAATGAGCTTAAATAAAAAGGCATAATTTTAAGTAAGTTCAACAACGTATAACTCATTTTAACTTATAACTCAAGTTACAAATTATGTGCCTACTTATAACTCAAGTTAAAACTTAGGATAACTTTTTTCCAGTATTGGGCCACCTTTCAAGATTCTTACGGAGCTTTATTTTACTTTTCAGCTAGCGGTGGTATCCCTCGCGGCTGCCGCGAGGCACCACCACCACCACCACGGAGGTGGCGGCGGCGGCGGCGGTTCGGGAGGCGGCGGCGGCGGTGGTGGCGGTGGCGGCGATACCTGCCGCTGCCTGCCCCCGTCACAGTGCCGCGTGGCACCGGCCGGCGTGTCTCTGACCAGCTGCACTCTGTCCGACCAGTCCACCGGAGTCTGCTGCCGACCGCCCCCGAGCGGTGGAACTACCGGGTCCCTTCCCGATCTCATCAGCTCTCGGCGCCGCGGCAAGCCCGCAAAATGCTTGAGTTCGGAAGACACCAAGGGCCACGTGCAGACTGTCCATGACGGTAATACATACATACATGCATACAAGGCGGAAGAGGTGTTATCTGCGCAGAAGGACTTGGAAAGTCGCTTGCTGGAGCGTGGATTAGTGGCTCGCGGCGCGTCAAGATCTCACAGACGTCCGCAGCATTACAGTCCGGCGCAGCAGAGCTCCGCACGGCGAGCTCTCCTTCAGCTGGAGTCCTCCAAACGCTGCGACCGAGGCCGCGGCCACTCGGGTGGCGGCGGAGGCGGCGGCGGCGGCGGCGGCGGGACGAGCTGTCCGGACCCGTCGACCCCGGCGTGCCCCTCCTCTCCGTCTTTCCGTACCGCCGACGGCTCCTGCAACAACCCGACCAACCGGCAGCTGGGTATGGCCGGCCAGGGGATGCTGCGTCTCCTGCCGAGCCGGTACGGGGACGGCGTGTTCACACCGCGCACCCAGCAGACGGACGGCTCGCCGCTGCCCTCCGCCCGCCGCGTCAGCACCACCGCCACCACCGACTCCGAGGCCGCCGACGACCGCTTCACCCTCTCCGTGATGCAGTGGGGGCAGTTCGTCGACCACGACCTGGCGCTGACGCCCATCTTCACTCTCAGCGGCGGTGCGGGCATCGCGTGTTGTACGGCGGACGGCCAGGCGCTGCCTGCAGCCGACACGCATCCGCAGTGCTTCGCCATCGATATCCCCGCCGACGACCCGTTCTACGGTCCTCTGGGAGTGCGCTGTATGGACTTTGTTCGTTCTCTGCCCGCCGAAGCTCCCGCCTGTGGTGCCACGACTGATGCCCAGCAGCAGGATGTTCTCACTCACTACCTGGATGGCTCGCAGATCTACGGGTCAAGCCTGGAGCAGCAGACACATCTTCGCGAGCTCAGCGGGGGACGCCTCAAGTCGCAGGCCGGCACGCTTCTCCCCGTTGATGATGATGCCTTCTGCGCAAACGCGACCATGCAATGTTTCGAGGCGGGCGATGAGCGGGTCAACGAGCAGGTTAGTTTGACCCTGGCCCATACCATCTGGCTTCGTGAGCACAACCGTATAGCGGCTGTCCTGGCTGCGAAACACCCTGAATGGAATGACGAGCGTCTGTTCCAGGAGGCGAGACGCATTGTCATTGCCGAGTACCAGCACATCACCTATAACGAATGGCTGCCGACGCTCCTCGATCTCGACTATCTCTCTCGCAACGAACTGCTGATGGATAGCGGTACCAGTCACTCGTTCAAGTATCGTAGAGAAGTCAAGGCGCTCATCACCAACGCATTCGCCACGGCGGCACTGCGCTTCGGTCACAGCCTGGTCTCCGGAACAATCGGCCTGTTCTCTTCGCTAGGTGTCCAGACTAGCAGCGTCATGCTTCGGGACGTCTTCTTCGACCCGCACCTCCTCTACGACCCCCAGCGTCTCACGCAGCTCGCGCGCGGTCTCGCCGCCCAGCGCACGCAGAAGCTGGATGGTAACTTCGCCTCGGACCTAACCGAGCACCTGTTTGAGGCTGACGGAGCCTCTCACGGGCTCGATCTCGTCGCGCTCAACATTCAGCGCGGGAGAGACCACGGTCTGGGCACCTACAACGACGCGCGTGAGGCCACAGGTCGGCCACGTGCCACCTCCTGGGCCGACCTGCAAGGCGATATGACCAGCGCGGCCATCGAGGCGCTGCAAAGCGTGTACCAACACGTCGACGACGTGGACCTCTTTATCGGCGGCGTGCTGGAGCAGCCGATACCGCATGTCATGCTCGGTCGGACCTTCAGCCGGCTCATTGGTGACCAGTTCATCCGCCTGCGACACGGCGACAACTTCTTCTACGACCTGGGCGGCTCGGAGCGGCCGTGGCGGCTGTCGGGCGCGCAGCTGGAGCAGGTGCGCCGCGCCAGCTGGGCGCGCGTGCTCTGCGACAACGTGGCCGATGTGACGCGCATTCAGCCGCTGGCCTTCCGGACGGCCGACAGCGGCTCCAACGCCGTCACAAGCTGCGGCAGCCAGGCCATCCCACAGGTCGACCTGGGCCCGTGGTAGAAGAAATCGGGCTTGCTTGGGGCTAGCGCCTTCTTTGGCGACGCCGTAAGCTGTATAGGCAGCACTGTTTCGTGGGCGCCTCTTCCAGTTCCAACATGGGGAAAAGTATTATATCCGCGCTTTCATACTAGTTAAACAAATATATCTCCAAATGCTGTAGGTGTCTGTTTTCAAATGTACAAGTCTGACTTAACTAATATCGAATAAAACGATGTCAATTCGAATACCAAAGCGATACGGATAAGTAATGTCAAGCATCAAACGTCCATGCGAGAACAATCCTTACGGGTAACAACTCTAACAAGAGCTGGATAAATCGTTCGACGGCTGGATATTATTACGTGCTCATTGTGAAAGGCAAAGATAAGATAGATGTTGGTAGAAAAATATGGTTATAACATTTCACGAGAGCATCGTGCAACTAGCTTTAAATATCGGCAAATCATGACGTTTATCAAAAATTCAAAGGTTGAGGCCCATCACTGAACTATAAACAAGAATGGATTAATCTATAGCAGAAATTCATGTTACTTCATATTCGAGACATTACATGTCCTCGTTATGCCCTATTCGGGGATGTATCTACGAATGTTCTGCCAACTACAGAACCGGGAAAAACAACTTATTCCCGTGACCGTCTACCGTAGGCCGCGGGTTTACTGGAACAGGAGCGGGCAGAGATGCACTAATGGACGTTTGGGTGTTAAATACAGACTTCGACTGACCTCTAGAGAGCGACCCGGCTCCACTGACCAGAACCGTAACCATGCTAACTCACAGCTCACTGAACCCAGGCAA
The DNA here is from genome assembly GCF_019059575.1 of Amphibalanus amphitrite. Classification (NCBI taxonomy): domain Eukaryota; kingdom Metazoa; phylum Arthropoda; class Thecostraca; order Balanomorpha; family Balanidae; genus Amphibalanus; species Amphibalanus amphitrite. The sequence continues at coordinate 292,904 of NW_024882403.1, read as the reverse complement.
CAGTTTCACCAAACACCACACATGGTATAAAGTTTCATTACTTGACCTTATCCTCAAAGAAAGTGTACAAGTTTTTTATCGAAAGTTTTTAAATTTTAAAGCTATCAAGAAAATTCATAGGCGCGGGAATGGGGGGGGGGGTAGTGGGGCAGCCTACCCTCCCCCCAACTCTGGGGCCGTTGGGGGGGGGGGCGGTGCCCCCACAACTTTGAGACGGAATACCGCACTTTTTTGGAAATATATTATTTTTTGTTGAGAAAGACAAGGAATGAAAAATAAATGGCTCAAAACCGGTGAGAAAACTAGATTTGGTGGTACCCTAGGTTGATCTCTATCATGGTCTCCATTATTCAAGGACAGCTAGCAAAATAAGTAGGAATTTTCGAAGACAACTATTATGGATTTGGAAAAAAACCTTGAAATTGCAAACACAACTGGCCATTGGCCTGCCGCTCCTCACCTGAAGTGAACTGATTAGATGCGCTAAGTGACGCAGCTGGGGGTGCCGTCTTCCTCTGCTTTTCTGCCTGTCGCGCAAACAGACTCCTCTTCCTCCCTGAACTGGGACGATCGGCATCTGATTCAGTCTGGAAAATGGCACCATCCGTATCAATATTCAATAAGCACTCACGGGACGTCCTTCATGGTTTTCGCAAATAAAATAGGGTAGCTAGAATCGAACCTTCAAAAGTGGGTATACGCTTTACATCGTACATAACACTGAATCAACAGCTCAAAGACAAGGATGAAACGAGGATGTCGACGAGGATGAAAATCGTACTGGTAATGAAGCAGCCCCGGTATTACTGATATGGACACCTCCACCCCCTCCCCCCTCCCGCCGACGAGGCGACGAGGATCGAATTCGACCGGCGGAAAGTCGGACAGGCAGCGGGGGGAAGAACGCACCACTCACAGGACGAATCATTCATTACATGCACAAGGAGAACGAGGTACATGGAGGTTTAATCATGAATGTACATGAAGGCTTGAGCCGAGAGAGACCCTGATAAACATCCGTACTTGTTTCCGATCAGCTACGGTTTGGATTGGGTTTGGATAAGCCATCGAAAGTTTATAGATGCCTCTCTCGTTTTAGCATATTAGCGAATGACGACCATGATTTTTCTTTTCTGACAACCACTTAGCACTGGGATTATCAACAGCCTGAGAAGATTAAAGGGACGCATATTTATCTGCAACCCTCTCAAGCGACTACTGAAGGTCTATCTAGGCTCGTTAATTAATTACCTTCAATGGTACAGCAAAAGTCGATGTTAAAAGTATGCATGCAACACAGGTACTTACTGCTAGTTTTTGTGGCTCTGGGAATCCTCTTTGAGTTGACAGTGTAGGCGGTTTGGCATGAGCAGAGCTTACATCTCTTTCTATTATCTCCATTTTGATGAAGTACAGCTGTTAGCTATCAAACCTGGAACAGTGTCACAGATCAGATAATGACGCATACCAACAATTCATGGTGTTAACATTAACCCGCGCCCCACTGGGGGGGGGGGGGGCTATTTATAGCCCCCCTCCCGTTTTTCTGCAATAACTTCCAAACCGCTTGACGTATCGACGCCAAACTTTCAGTACCTTCGGCTGCATCAATTTGACACCTTGTGTCAAAATTTGAACTTCGTAGCTACCATAGGTCGACCGGAAATGACGTCAGAGTGACGTCATGTTCGGCCGATTTCGACGCAAAACATTGAACCACGGCAATCGCTCCCAAGGGCTCAGTTTTTAAGCTAGATCCAATTTCTTTGCATGAGAGGACTCAGAATAGACTGCGCTATCAAACTGCTATCTCGGATTTTCGAAGTTTTGAAAATTTCGAAAATTTTATATAATAAAATTCAAAATTTACATTTTTACATTTTTTTTTGACTTTTCGAAAAAACCGGAATATATGTGATAGAACGCGTTATTATGACTAAAGCTAGCAAGTTTTAGCTAAATATCTTCAAAAATGGCCAAGTTATACGCATTATTGCAAAAAATTCACAATTATTAATTTTTCAAGTCAATTTTTCACCACGTATATGACATCGTACGCCAATATAAATAGCACCGTCGTGTTCCTGAGCTCAAACTGCATCCAATAGACACCTTTTCTGTTGAAAAATTATAACTTCAAAATTTGACCCTTTTTGACCTGAAAGTGGCCTGACCTAAGCTAAATTCGACTCAAAATGACCTCGAATGACACAGACGACATCAAATTCGAAATCTTTGGCCTAAATGGACCATAAAACATGTGTCACGTGACCGACGCATGATATAATATTTTCGTGACCTGTGATGACCTGACCAGTGACCTTGACCTGAAAATCAAAGTACAAGTTTGGTACCCTCAGGGTATCTAGAGCATCTGTTCACGAGTGTGTGAACCAAAAATGAGCCTGATCTGACATGTAAGACGGCGGCCAGAGCCCAAAACGTGAACAAGCCAAAATGCTAATAATTTTTACTTTGACCTGACCTGTGACGTCATCGGTGACCTCGAGGTCAATGAAATTAGGTTTCGCTCGACAGTTTTTCCGGGGCTATCAGACACCGTTCGAATTTTGACGATCGGCCCAGTAGTTTCGGAGTTAGGAGGGGGGGGGGCTATGAATAGCCCCCCCCCCCCCCCCAGTAGGGCGTGTTATACGCAGACCCCAGTGGGGCGCGGGTTAACACAGAATTAAGAACACCACTCGGTTACCTAATCATAGAAGATGGTCGATTAAAAATGCAGCGGCCCAAATGAGTTTCACACAAGACTACAGTACAGGGCACGGCAAAAGTTTTGTCCCCTACCCATAACGACACTTATCCGGTGCCTAATCGTTTCCACTCCTATGGCATAACAGTCCTGGCTGCACTCCTACATTTTGTGGTCCTTGGCCGCGGGTCATGAGGTCGCGAACTGACCTCGGATCAGCGGTCGCCGAGCTATGGCCACTTTCACACAGAATGTGTCCTCCCAAACGGCCAGCCGCAAAGCTGAGGTCAGAGACTTCGAGCTCGGGGAGCGGAATCAAACACTTAAGTTGGCATGCTCCTAACAGATGACAAAGCGTGCCATATCTGCCATAACTGGTAGCTGATCGGTTTGCAACATCTGCCCGCAGTCCGGCGCTAGCTGTAGTAGAAGTATACGACTGCTGGCAGCGTTGCCGATTGCACCAGATCGGGGCGTCAGCCGACTGTGACAAAAAATCACCCTGATGAAAGCAGCTGGAAGCTCATCATTCCACCAAAGCCCACTGAAGGCGCAAGTTGAACCAGCCGGACTTCTGAATGAAAGAGCTCGGCTACAATCTGGACCTAATCCTGATCGAAGAACTTTAAGCTATCGTCCAGCAGGACCTGGACAGAAACCAGTGGCCAGCCTTTGCACCGTGCAGGCACAGCTGAAATGAGCATGGTCCAAATTAAGCTGTCTGTGCTGCACAACCTGATCACCAGCATGCCAAACTATGATTGTGCATACAAGAGTGTTCGAGTTTTATTCACGATCGATGGCAACACAAGTCAAATTCTTAAAACCAGACGTTTCGGCCACAGGGTGCCTTCGTCAGTGGACACTAGTGATTAAATTAAAAACCCTGTGGCACCCTGTGGCCGAAACGTCTGGTTTTAAGAATTTGACTTGTGTTGCCATCGATCGTGAATAAAACTCAATAATGTCTGATTATTTACAAGAGTGTTCACTGTTCACGGGGAATATACTAAGCACTACAAAGAACCACTACCTAAATAGCTTTCTAAAGTGCACATTTTTATAGAAACTAACTTGTGCTGGACCCTATGATGGGGGTCTCTTGATGTGTTCTTATTCTGATTAAAAAAGTCAAAATTGGGAATTATCTCTTCTCAGTATACCAAGCACTTGAGCACAAACAAACAGTGACAGAATAAATGTTCTGAGGCTGTTGATGTCTGAATCAAATTCAGGCCTCAAGGCTATACAGAGCCAGTCTGCAAAGTATGGCTCGCAGGTCGACGAGGCACACCGGCCCAAGTTCAAAATCCGCACCAATCCTTCAAACAGAGTCAGAAAATCCGCACCAAAGCTGGCTTAGAGTACAAAAAAATCTGCACGAACCCGCACAACTGACCAGTTTGAAAGCCACACTGACCTCAATTGAGTCCATTCAAATTATTGATATGAGTCACAAGCCTGCTGTCTCAGTAGTATGGAAATAAAACGAGAGATACGCACTGCAAGACAAGAACAAAAAGCATGTCACACCAATAAGAGAATCCTTTCTAATACCTGTCCCTGGCGATTCATCCAGGGTGATTATTGTGCGATGTACCATGGTTACCCTAATGGTGTCGACACTGCCATTTAGCTAAACGGCTTGATAACTTGTGAAGGCCCCAGTTACAAAAATAGAAATATGAACGGCAACAAGTGGGTCCATCGCATGCATGCATTTTCTGCATTTCTCATTAGGTCATTAGCTGCATCAAACAACACATTTGATAGGCAAGTCATTCACAGCGGATTTGACTACTTAGCTGCGGCAAAGTGGTGGTCCTCAAGGCCTGCCATCAGCCATGCGGAATGCGCATCTCGCCCTACCTACCACCGAGCGACAATGCCAAATGATCACAAGAGCCGAGCGTATCTGATTCACGAATGCTGCAGAAAGCAGAATGCAGCACTCAGCTTCTTTCAACGCAACCTATTAGCCGCGTCAAACGTACCTACCCGATAAATTGCGTACCTACCCGATAAATTGTTCCCATTTGACTGCTTGAAGCGGCCAGCGGTGATTTGCTGGCACTCCTATCGGCCGTACAAATCTTAATCCCTTTCTTCGGCCGTGCTCATCTCTCTCACTCTACCACAGGCGCCTCACAGAGCGAAGCGGTGCGTTTCGTGTTGTAACAGTGCAAAGAGTGCGAACTTGCGGGAGACCCAACCCACGTGATTGATGGGACCACCAGCACTGGTAGTCCGTTCTGCCCATCACACACTTATTTAGACCCGAGAGCACACTGAATTACGTTATGCTGAAGCTCTAACAATCTTTTTGTTTTTGATTTTCCTCATCTATCTCGTCTGGTCTGTCATGTCCATCACCTAGCCAATTTGGCACCTCACTTGAGGTACTAAATCCGCACCGCACCAAGCCAAATCTGCACCGCACCACACCAAATCCGAACCAGCTGAATAGGTAAGCCTGCACCAACAAGATCTCATTGAAACTTGAACTGCCATAATTTGCAGACTGGATACAGAGGCTTTCTCACAGCCTTTACCCATTTACAAAGTTGTTGTGCATTACAAACTGAAGTGCGACAGTACAAAGCGCGGTCGACATCCACAGCCTACAGGGTAAAAAATAAAGTTTGTCAGGATAGCAGGCAAGCTTAAGTAGCAATAAGTATTTGTGGATGGACAGATCACAAATGCATATTGATATAACCACAGTGTATATAAATACAATAAGTATAAATAGATATAACAATAACCAGTTCTTAAAAGCCAAAAACTAACCCCATCAACTGAAAAATATTCATAATTCTTTGACGCGAAACACCCACGTGCATTCAATTTGCTAATTTCCTGTACCTAATCTAGTTATGTTCAGTGGTACGCTTATAAACCTTAAGCCCTGTAATTTCCATAGCGACTGAAGCAACAACCAATAGAAGATGACTTTTTAGCATCGTAACCATAGTAACCAGTTCCTAACACTTTGTAGCTCAGATATGTACAGAATCGATGTCTCAGCTGCGTATTATTAGCCTACTTTTTCTCAACGATCATCATACTAAAAACTCATTTTCTACTAGTGACCTTTGAACCTTTTCTTTCGACTAGATATGATAAGTCTGTGTTTGAAATAAGCCTTTGCGAATTCTCAGCTACGTTCTTGCGAAAAGTCAGGCAAAAGATACCGCAGTTACGCTGATTAACGCTAAAAGCTTCACCAAAAGCATTTACGACTGGTTGAAAAATAGTTGTTTTTGCTTTCTTTTAGTATATATTTAATATTCCCATTTGGCAGCACTCTTCCAACGAAGCAGATGTCAAAACATGGAGTGGGGTTGGGGCCTGCGGACGCTATTTATTCTTGTTTTAGTCGGAAACTTTGGTGTTATTACAGCTAAATTATCAAGTCATAGGCTATGCTACGACAAAAAATGCGAAGGTGTGTATATTTTTCCTTTTTTCTTCCGCAAAACTGCGCAGAACCGTTCGGGTTTCTGCGCCATAAATGTCTAATCACTGTTTTGGATGATGTTAATATTTAATTTAATAATGATACAAGCTCAAAATGAAGAAAATGTAATAAGATTCAATCTTTCAGTGAATGCATCTGTTGTATGTCCGGTTGAACGTACCTAATCATTTTGTTGTTTTTCTGCTCCCTGGAATTTTGTGAACATCCATTCTCAGTTTAGGTTACTTTGGGATAAATCTGGCAAGCATCTTTTTATGTTTATAGCCATAATATTTTATTGATATCCTGCGAGAAACAGTGTGGGTTCAGAAACATTGTCGGTAGTACCATTGAAATGTGCATGCTTGGTGTTTGTGCACATAAGGTCCAGCTGTTTGTTTGGCATCAGTTCTAGTCTAATCTTGATTGATATTATCACCATGTTTCAAAGCATAAAATCAGCTGAAGTAACCCACATGAGCCAAAGGAGTGGCCCGCCTTAGCCTGTGCCTACCAAACATGCTGAAACTCGACTACATCAATAAATATGAAGTCTGAATTGTTGAGGCACAAAAATTGACAAGAAAAGGGAAATTCAGAAAACCCAGTTGCCAGCCCTTCTATTTCAAGTCTAGGACACCATAATCATAGGTCCTTATGCTGTTCTGTCATTAGAATAGATGCTTGGCATAACTGCACCTGGCACCACACTGCTTCTTGCCATAGTTATCCACAATGGCTCAGTAATCCCAAACCAATAAGAGCTTTTAAGAATTAAAAACTGACATACTTTGCAGTTCACCTCTGGTGATCCTAACTGATATGATTGCTAGTCTCACACCTGAGAATGGCACCAATAACCTCAAATTCAATACTAAACACAGAGAACTTAAGCAGTTTAACACATAATTACAAAATTACATCTGTTAGTTTTATGCAAGCTTCCTAAGACACCCAATCAACTCAAGACCTTTCATCTACCCTTGTTACCAAAATTTCACCATCACAATCCTGTCTGCTATTAACAGTTCAGATTCTGGAGCTGTACATCGCTGAACAGCAAGAGTGACTGGTTGGCAATAGAATAGCGTTGATGATAAAATGTCAGTGACCCGGTGACAGCTGGCTAGACCCTGATGGATTTGTGCCAAGGCTTTTTCAGTCCTGATTCTGAATTTTGTATACATTTTAATCAAAAATAATGTATTTATGCATTGGGGTAGGTTTTGTCAGGTCAGGTCAGGTCATCCAATGTGCAATGTGCATCCTGCATGCTTTCCTTAGTAGGTGTCAACCATCACTGACAGCCTCGTAATATGTTATGTAGGCACCAAAACTACTTCGTAAATGTACAAATGGGTGTAAAATTCAAAATCAGCTCCAAAAACTGCCATACAAACATGCAAAACTGGAGAAAGTGAACCGAGGTTATCTAAGATCAATGACCTTGACCTGGCCTTCACTCGACCTCTAAACTCACCATAATGTATGGGGCAAATGTTATTTTACATAACGGAACGTTCACAGCCACAAAACAGCCACAAAAAGAACTGAACGTGCGGATAAAGTGCGCTGACATACGCCGAATCGTTATTGCGGCCTGCAATGGTCTCGGAACCAACCCACAGGTCAAAGGCCATTTGGGTCATTGCCATGAAACCTTCTGGGTATGTTTCAAAGTGATCAATTCGATGGTACTGAAAGGTTTGTTGCGATTGGTCGCTTTTTACGTGAGTTATTCGCGAAAAACTGAGGGGTTGTTCCGTTCGAGGCCTTCCCCTCCCCCTACACACACACTATGTGAAGGTAAAGTTCTTTGGTAAAAAGAACTAAGAAGGCTTGAAACAGTATCCCATGAGCAACCCGCTCCCTTTGCCTCTTTCCTTTCTACTTTGGTAAGCATCTACTTTGGTAAGCATCAGTGTTTTGTTTGTATTGTTTGTTTCCTTTTATTTGTTTGTTTTTTGCTTGTTTCACAATCAACGACCCTGCAAACTCAGTGCTTTTTATTCTGGCCTTTTCCGAGGATGGTTCGCCACTGCCGATTATAACCAAAGGTTTAACATGCTGCATGAATCTGACATGTGCTGATCCCTTCTCCCTAGTCTAGTATGACTTTTTCTCGTCAGTCACCAACTAATTTACATACTATGAGCCTGTGTCGCTTAGTGTTCCCCGGTGACGCTTGTATCTGGTCCTCAGAGCCTGTGTCTCGGGGCATGGTACTGATGCGCTACACAGCCAGCGAGCCTGGCATGCTCAGCGTCAAGCCCAACGACAAGGTGGTGGTGTACAGCTACCCGGCCGGTGATAACCCCAGCCTGTACGGCGTCGAGGTGGGTTCGCAGCAGCAGAACATGTTGGCACCGCGCCCGGAGCATGGGTGATGTTGTTTACTTTTTTGTATCTGAAAATGTGCGTGCATTGCCAAAGACCGTTAGTGAATGTTGAACAGTAAACATCGGTAAACTATTGTGTGTCTTTAGAAAATTTCGATTGGTATGATTGTCTGGAAAACGGGCATTTTTCACCATAGGCATAAACGATGGCGAAAATTGTGCCTACACTACACATATAGACGTATCATCGTCAGAGAGTGCACTTTTCACCCGATTCTGATCGTTTTGTTTCGGTTTTGTTTTTCAGGTGAACGGTCGGCGCGGCTATGTACCAAAAAACTTTATACGAGAGCTAAAAATGGAGAGACGGCCAAAGAGGCTAGTAGAAGTCGAGCCAGTAAGACAGGGTAGAAGTAAAGATGCGCGGCGGTCAAAGGGACCCGCCGAGCCGTTCTACCCGTATAGTACCGAGTACCGGCAGAATCAGCAGCTGCCCAGGCCGAGGGTGGTAGGCCTGGGTCATGACTGGCATCACAAGTACGTGAAAACCCTCCGCGAGCGGCAGCAGCAGCAGCAGCGTCTCCAGGAGGAGCAGGCTCGACAGCAGCAGCAGCAGCTTCAGGAAGAACCGGCCCGACAGCAGCAGCAGCAGCAGCAGCAGCAACAACAGCTTCAAGAGGAGCAGGCTCGACAGCAGCGTCTTCAGGAGGAACAGGCCCGGCAGCAGCAGCTTCAACAGGAGCAGGCTCGACGGCAAGAGGAAGAGCAGCAGAGACTGCGCTTCCAGGAAGAGCAAAAACTGCAACAACAGCAGCAGCTGCGAGACGATGAGATGAAACAACAGAAGCAGAACCCGGAGGTCGATGAACAGCAGAAACAGTGGCAACAACAGCAACAGCAAGCGCAGGGACAGCATCTTCACGCGCCGTCTGCCGCTGTGCCGGACCCGGGCGCGCGCCAGCCGCCGCCCGCTCAGGCCGGTGTGGACCCCGCGTCCTTCCAGCCGGCCGATCAGCTGCTGGGGCAGCACCCACACCTCCAGCACGATCACCCCCCGCCGCCGGCTGCAGCTCCCAGTCCGCGGCCGGCCGGGGCGGCCCTGGACGCCACCGGCGGACACCGCGGCCTGTTCGGAGCGGTGCCCGGCGCGGCGGCCTCCCAGCCGCCCCCGCCTCCGCCAGAGATGCAGGTGACCCTGCCGGGGATGGCCGAGGACCAAAAGACGCAGCCGACTGTGGGTGCGGTGGATGCCCAGACAGCGCCGATCTCATCTGAGGAGGCCAGTAAACAAGCTGACCCGGCGGTGGCGGATGGTGCCCAGGGGACAGGACCAGGAAGTGAGAAGCCGCTAGAAGCAACCGAGGCTTCCCCAGCTGACTCGACTGACAATCAGGCCGGCCAGGAAGCGGATATTGAGGCGCCGGACGCTGAGCTCGAGGCAGATGACGCTGACTATCCCGGAGACAATGAAACTGACGACGTAGATGACGCCGAAGAGGGTTACGACGCGGCTGGTGGCGCCGACTCCGAGACTGAACCAGCACCGAACTCGGAGCGGACGGATACTGCGGCGGCGGGGCAGAGCGTGGGCGTGGGAACGATAGAGCAGGTGGGCGGGCCGAGACCAGGCTCAGCCGAGCCGGTGCCACCGCTGTTCGGTGGTGGACCCGCGGAACCGGCAGAACCGGTGGTGCCGGAGAGTGAGAAGGTGGCAGAGAGTGGCACGGAACAGCCGGAGCAGGCGGCTGAGGGCGGGTTCTGGTCCTCTCTGGGCGGCGTCGCGCCGGCGGCTCCTCAACCGGCGGAACCTGCCTTCGCGGAACCTATCGCTGAGGAACCAGCTGCTGCGGAACCCGTCGCTACGGAACCCGCTGCCGACACAGCCGAGGCCGGCGGTGGTTTCTGGTCATCTCTCAGTGGCACACCGGCCGCTCCAGAGCCCGCTGTCCCTGTGCCAGACCCGGCCGCTCCTGCTGCTGACGGAAATGCCGTCTCTGAAGCTGGATCAGACCCGTCCTCCGCCGCAGCCAGCGCCGGCGGTGCTGTAGACCCCGCCGCCGCCGACGCTGCCACTCCTGAGGCTGCAGCGGCTGAGCCGGCAGACCCGGCGGACCCGGCAGCTGCAGAGACAACGCCAGAGACGGCTGACGAGCAACCGTCGCCAGCTTCTCCCGAGATACCGGATCCCGCTGTGGCCGGGGATTCGTCAGCGCTGCCGCCAGCGGTCGGTGAGTACCATCTGGGTTATGTGTGGTTAAAAGGTGATGTGGTATACAGGGCGTGGTGATGGTGGGAGCCGTGTGAAAAGGTCACGCGAGTCTGGGTGGTCGGTGAAAGGAAGGGTGAGAGTGAATGACGACCGTGTGAGTCGATGCTGTCGTTCGGGAGGTGAGTGTTGTGTGACCGTTTACTGGTGGTGGGCAGTTTGACGCTGTTGCTTTTTTCGACACCCAGCTAGAATATGCTATCGGTAGTGGTTGTTTGCTTTTGGAGTTATCTCCCCAACTGTCCTGCTTTTCTTTGCCGATATCCCGGTAATGGTTCCCTATATTCAAACTTAAACGCTTGCCCCCCCCCCCGGCCCCCAATTTGACTCGCTTGTATTATACAATACTGAACGAGGCCGGTGTAAATAAATTTTCATTACTGTATGCCTGGCCTATTCAAATACATTAGCCAGAGGGGTGTGGTAATAACTGGTGTAAGCAAATTGACCACGGTCAAAAATGCATTACCAGAATGCACTTAAGCCAACATTTTGGGATGGTCTCGTTCCTAAGTCGGCTAAGAGCTTCGATCCAGAAAATGAATTTATCGTTGGCATACAGTAAAATACATACCAAACTCGGCCGGTGATAAATTTTCAAGACCTCAGTCCTTACTGATTTTTGAACTCGGCCTTCGGCCTCGTTCAAAAATCCAGTAAGGACCTCGGTCTTGAAAATTTATTTACACCGGCCTCGTTCAGTATTATATAAGACCGAGGTCCTTACTGAATTTTTGAACGAGGCCGAAGGCCGAGTTCAAAAATCAGTAAGGACTGAGGTCTTGAAAATTTATCACCGGCCGAGTTTGGTATGTATTTTACTGTATGCCAACGATAAAATAATTGTCTAGACCGAAGCTCTTAGCCATTTTTTGAACGAGGCCATCCCAAAATGTTGACTTGGTAATTCGTTTTTGACCGTGGTCACTTTGCTTACACCAGTTATTACCACACCCCTCAGGCTAATGTATTTGAATAGGCCAGGCATACAGTAATATAATTCACCCTCTTAGCTTTAAAACCGGAAAACCATGGAAATATAACCCCAAGTAGGAATCCCGACTTTGACCCTGTTGACCTTTGGGCCGGTGACACGTGCCGTCTGTGGGTGGCCTCCTTCAGGTCACGGTCCCGCCGTTGTCGCCCCTGGGCCTGTTCTATCGGCGGAGCTCAGCGGATTGAGCGGCGCAGGCGGTCCGACACCCGCCCCGCATCAGCCCGTCATCACCGCTGAAGGAACCGCGATGTCTGACCGACCCGCAATACAGATAGACGGTGTACCGGCGACTATGGATGATGTGACGGAGAAGAATGACTCCCTTGTCGAGTTACCGTCTGTGGAACAGACATTGGGGACAGGTGAAGAGATTCAGACAGAATCTGAGGAAAATGGGACAGGCGGCTCGGTGGCAGACGGCGGTGATTATCGTGAGTTATCCGAGGATAGCGAGGTTTTCTCGAATGGCGGTGACGAGAAGGAAGTGGTGTCTGATGAGAAGAAAGACGAGGACGGAGGAGGAGAAGGTGTTGAGAACAACAATCCAGAATTCCAACACATCGAGACATCTTTACCTGAGTCGAGAGACGAACAGGGGATACGACACGTGACTTTGGATGACACAGTGGCTGAGGAGGAGAAACAGGAGGCGATTGGAAACGGCGCAGAGCCTGGTGACAGTGCAGCAAACAAGGTGACGGACCAGCTGGAACAAGATGATGAGGACTTCGAGGAAGATGATGATGGTTTGGATGATGATGATGACGATGAAGAGCTTGATGAACTTGATGGTGATGAGGACCTTGAAAATGAATCTGATAATATGAACGACGAACAAATAAACTCAGAGCCTGATAGTAATAGTGAAGGATCGAAACCAAGCGATCAAACTACCAAAGAGCTGGACACGGGACCCAGTGTGGCACCAGTTGCCGAGCTTCCTTCCACGGACAGTGTTCAGACGCCTGGGGATGTCACTGAGCAGTCGTTGGCAGTAGATTCAACACAACCAACCGCGGAGGTAGTTCCTGAACACGCTGAACCCATTGCTGGCTCGCATGGTGAACCTGACGCTGAAGGGCGTGATTCAGCAGCTGAACAAAATATCGACACACAAACCGTGCCTGATCTGAAATCCGAACAACCTGAATTACATTCGGCGAATAATTACTTTGAGGAGGCATCCGGTTCAGTTCAGCCGGAGCCAGCCTCCTCGGCCGCCGCCGACTCTGACATCAATGAAGATCAGCGCGACAGCGTCGTGGGTGTCTCTGATCCACCTTTAGAGGAGCCGCCTCCCGCTGAAGACTTTCCTACCACCACTGCTGTTCCGGACACTGCACACACAGACTCCGCCTCCACCGAGGACGACTCCGAGTCGACGGACTCCGCCCCGCCTGACTCCGTCCCCTCTGAGTCGGTCCCCTCTGACTCTGACGACTCCGATCCTGACGTGGCCGACTGGAGTCTCTCTTCACCGGATGACGACTCCCGGGCGGACGGAGACGCGGAGCGGAACTCAGAGCGGGGACAACTGAGAAAGCGCCGACGGCTGGTACAGCAGCTGAAGCGGCGGAGACTGCTCAACGGTGAGAGCCGAGGAGCTCGGAGAAGCTCGGTACAGCGTCTTCCGCACTGTGTGGCGCACCGTGTGGGGACGCCAAACTAACACTGGCCTCGTTGCACCGTGTGAGGAGGGGAGCGCGATCCGAGGGAGGGGATGCAAGCTGCATCATGTTGGGAGGGGACGGGAGGATCGCGGGATCCTGAGGAACTGCGCGATGCAAGCTGCACCTTTGGGGAGGGTGAGGGGGCTAGAAGCGCAGAGAGGGATGTGTGCTGCGCGCTGCACCGTTGGGTGTGATGAGAGAGCAGCTGGGAGGGAGGGGAGGGGGAGCTCGGTCCGAGTCGTGCGCTGTGTGCTGCACCGTGGTGAGCAGCTGGGACTGGGAGTAGAGGCGCCGCCTCACTGCGCCTATTAGAGTCAGCAGAGCAGATCGGGTGCTGCGGCTAACAACTGATACTGGCGGACAGCCCTCCGCAGTCTCACAGTGCAAGCGCTGACACTGGGTCGCGCGGGAGGCTTGCATCCCTCTGAGATCGTGCATGTACGTAGTTGAATGTTTTGGGTGTTAGACGAAGAGCTCCTCGGTAGGTTTGGGTTGCATGAGTAGAATATGCCGGGGCCTATGGCTGTCACTAGACTTGGCTCTTGCTTGGGTTCATACTGCATGCGCTTGCCTATTGGGTTGTGTTCATTTCATTTCATTTCAGGTCTAAAGAAGAAAGCACACGCACTTTTTGAACCTTATATAATTTACGTTCTATGCAAAAATGTCGAGGATTGTTTATTGTGTGTTGTCTTGCTTCATCTATATTATGATTTTTCATTATATTGATTAGGTGTGTTCTACGAATGAATTCGACTCATATGAATTATGATGTCATCGGCTAAGCGTCTTTCTTTTCATTGGCTGCATTTTGCGTAGCTCACTCAGTTTTATGTTTGCCTTTAGGCACCTGTTGATGCTGTCCATGCAGTCAGCACCTCGCTATAATCCCCGTTTTGATATCTGATATCGTGACTAGCTTTGTTGACCTGTTTACGAACATCAGTTATCCTTCTACGTAGCCTGCTCAGTGCTCAAGGCCTTTGTACTGAGCTGGCTGCGACAGGGAAAATGCATCACCCTAGACGTTGTGTGTGGTCAACGATGTTTATTCGTCAACAAAAGTAGCGTTTCCACCAGTGAATTGTTGTTGACACTAAATCGGCTATGCTTGACAATACATATACGACAAATGCACTGTCGTTCATTCATTTGACTCTTCTTTAAGCTACACCAGTTTATAAAGCGGTCTTGTAAGCAGTATTTCAAAAAGGAGTTTTGATGCTTTTTCTCGTCTCATATCAAGCTTTTGAATTCTGCCTCACTTCCACTCCTGAAGGTTAATCTAAGAAAAATAAGATACACGCGATTTTCAGCTCCTCCAGAATCTGTGAATTCCGCAGCTGACCGACCCCTCCCCTCCCCGATTTTCAGACGCCCCGCCGTCCGGCCACGACCCCCTCTCGGGTCTGTACAGCCCACCCCCCGCCGACGGGCCGGCACCCAGCGACCACTCCAGTTCGAGCGACTCTGCACCGACCGACCCGTCAGCGACCGGGTCGACTCCGACCGACCCCTACGCAGCCGACCTGGCCTCGAGCGACCCCGCCTCGACCGGCCCCGCCTCGAGCGACCCTGCCTCGAGCGACCCGGCCTCGAGCGAGTACGCGTCCTCATACCCGCCTTCCACCAGCGGCAGCGTGGAAAGTCCCTATGCCGAGCCGGAGCCGGACAGTGCCAACAGTCAGGCCCAGAGTGCCTACGGAGGGAGTGCCTACGGGGACAGTGCCTACGGGGAGAGTGCCTACAGTCAGTCGGAGCCCGAGGCGCCTGGACTGCTGGAGGAGGTGACGGCTACGCTGGTGAGTTGGACTGGGAAAGGGGTGGATAACAGTGTTGTCTAGAGGTGCTGTGGAATTATTTATTTGGTTTTGGGATATTTTAGTCAGGACATCTCAGCACCTCACTTATGAGTTATGAGTGACTGTTTGTGGAACTACCGTGCCATTTTCATTCGTCCTACTTTGTGTTCTTATTCATGTTCTAGTGCTTATCATGACGTCATTGCCAAAATTCCGTCATGAAGACGTCACAGTGCGGAGATATTCACCCTCTCTTCCGCGAATGTTTCGCTGGTTTTCCGCCGTCGATAGTACGTGCGCTGCGGACGGGCGCGGCCGGCTGGCCCCGGTCCAAAGATGACGTGTCGGTCCGTGTTTACGTTCGGGGGCCGTGGCCTTGCGATCAGTGGTCGGCTCTCAGTACTGGGGTGGGAACCGTAGGGGACGGTGTGGTGCGGGGATGTCGGTGGTCATGGACGCGGGGCTAGCGGACGGTTTGCACTGGGAGGACCAGGTGAGAGGGTTTCTCACCACCACGGTGTAAGAACGGTGAAAATATGTGAGTCATCGGGTAGTGGCAGGGCTGATCATCGGTCGTGTTTTGTTTGTGCTCCTTCTTTGTCAGGATCTCGAACCAATTGACGGCAGCCTTGAGGCGAGCTGCGAGAGGCCCCACTTCAGGCCATGGTCTCTTAAACCTACCGGCACATCTATTCATTCTTATAGTTAAACGTATGCTCACCACTCGTCCCCGCTGTGTCCCTGTGTTTGCGCAGCTGCCGTCCAGCCTATGGGGTCTGGTGGACAGCTACTCGGCCGGCCACGACTCGGACACTTGCGCCGGAGCCGGCGGCGGTGCCCGCGTCTCCGTGCTGCTCTCCACCATCGGACTGGCGCTCACGGTGCTCCTCATCGGGGTCCGAGCCGTGGCGGTACGTGTTGGACTGGCTTACTGCAGTAGAAGGGGCGACTAGTCGACATCGTTACAGTCGTGTCATGTTATATAGATACGGGTGGCTATTTTTTCGGATTTTCTCTGGGGTTGGTAATATGTAATCTTATTAAGTGTCAGTCCGCTCGATTGTATTGTAAAGTCATTTCAAGCTACTCCCACATTTTTCCAGCAATTTTGTCCTTATTCCTAGCTGGCTACATGCTCTGTTAAACATCTCCAACTTCGATCCTGCTTCATTATTGTCACCCATGTCTTGCAGATCGATCTCTTAGAGGTCTTAATTCACGAGCATTTAAAACTCACCAGTGATGAGCCAATTGCGCTGTACTGCGCTGCTGTCGTTAATGCGCGACTTGCCGCCGACCTTTGCACTTTACTCCTCAGTCGCTCGTTCCCTGATCGACAATGTTGTTCCAGGATACACTGGGCGACCCCGGCTGGCCCAAATGACCTCTGTGCTTCTTCTAGCCACGATATGTTCTAGTTTTACGCCTTTACCGTCACCGTGTGGAACCATCCCTGCGCTGTGGTCAAACTTGTGGCGATGTTTGACCTCCTCTGACCTTTTTGACCTTCTGACAGCAATTCCGGTGTGACTCCGAGCTGAAGCGGACCATCAGCAAGCTGCACCAGCGGCTGACCGTGTATAAGGAGGAGACGGACGCGCTCAAATCCAAACTAGATGCAACTAACAAACAGGTGAGGGCTTATAACTACTGAACATCACTGACAAACATAGATGATACTATTTAATCTGAAACTGGATGTTAACTACCCGCATGATTATTATTTGCTTACTTTTTTGTGCGTCGGTGGTTAGAATAAACTAAACTGTCCTTCCCTCCGTTACTCTCCAAGCTGTGGGAGGACGGCTCGGCTTCTAGTAAGTCTGTATGTGTATTGGTGGGTAATGCGAACCCTCTCCGTCCTACTGATAATTCCCTCCCCCAGTTACTGGAGGGCGGCTCGGCGGCCTTTGTGTTTTTAAGTGTAAGGGGTATTCACCATTGTTTCTCTCCCCCAGCTGCTGGAGGGCGGCTCGGCTGTCTATATGTGTGTCTGTGGGTAACGTGAAATCCCATCCCTCGCCCAGTTACTGGAGGGCGGCTCGGCGGCCACGCAGGCGGCCCTGCAGGCGGCTGCCGCCGACCAGCAGGCAGCTGAGGAGGAGCTCGAGGAGGCGCGACACCAGATCAGCGAGCTCGGTAAACAGGTGGCCGGTCTGGAGCAGGAGCTGCAGGAGGCCCAGCAGCTGCTCGAGGAGCAGACGGCCGTCATCAGCACCCATCAGGTGAGGGAGAGGGAGAGGTTCTGGGGAGGTGTGCCCGGAAGAGGGACCACGAGCTCGGACATGGGACTCCAGTATGAATAGCTGTTGGGTCGTTATATGTCACCACAACGTGCATTTAGTCGAGGCGTGTAACAATTATTCCAGTCAAACAGGGTATCGCCATGAGATTTATCGATTCTAAGTCAAGCTGTCATTATGTTATACCAGTCTTCTCATACCGCTGGTTCATCCATCACCCTTGCCACATATTCTCTGAGTTAACAATCTGCCACGCACTGTCGTGGCACGCTGTCTAAACCCACCTCTCCCGTCGTCCCCAGAGCGCATCCAACAACCCCCAGCTGGACTCTATGATCGTCGAGACGGTGGGCAAGCTGGAGTCGGACCTCAAACAGCAGCGCAAGAAGCTGATGGGCGAGATCGAGAAGCTGAAGAAGGATAAGAAGAAGCTGGCCGACGAGCTGTCCGTATCGCGGCCGCTCATCAAACAGCTCGAGGCCAAAGTCACAGAGGTAACACTCTTGGGGAGATAACTGGTTAACCTTCGCCCCAGTCGGGGGGGGGGGGGTCATGTGTTACCACCCTGTCGCGTTTTTTTTTTTGCGTGTGAATAAAAAACCGCGGCGCTTAGCGCCGCGCCGCTTGGGGTAGCTTTTGGTACATCAATTTTGGACAATGTGTGAAATTTTTGACCCCAGGTCATGTCAGGTCAGGACACCAGGTCAAGTTAACTGACCAAGCCTAAAAAAGTTTGCAATCATGTCCAGCCTGCAGTGTTCGTCAGAAAGGTTTTAAGCTTGGTGGATTGCATGCTGTTATGGGCGCCTACAATTTGTATATCTCGGATTTTTTATATCCGTGACCTAAGGTCAGGTCAGTGGCGTGACCTTTCCATTACAAGTCAATGGAGAAAAATGAAAATGCCTCTAGATCCGTGTGTGCGCATAGGAACAGTCCAAATATTTCAAAATCACAATGATTTAGTCCATTCGTGATGACCAAGGTGTCATTTTTGCTGATAGCCTCTAGAAAGGTCATCCGAGGTCATTTGAGGCTACAAACAGTTTTTTTTGCCTATAGCTCGCGATTGGAAAGAGATAGAACGCTGGGGATGGTCTCATTGTGTTTGTCTTGTTGAGACGCATCGATTGATATGCAACAATATGACCTTTTCCGGTCAGGTCATGACCTTGACCTGAGGTCAAATTTTCAAGTTGACCTTTCAAGGTCAAATTATAGGTCATTTGAGGCGTTTCGGTGAGGGGAACACGATTCTGGCAATAGAAATGTCGTGGCTTTTTATAGTCGAAAGTTATTGTCGAAAAACACTTTTCGTAAAAACAGCTATTTTTGGAGTTTTTGCCCTCTGGAGGCTAAACCGTTGACCTGAGGTCAATATTGATAATGACCTTTTCAAAAGAAGAGTTTAAAAGCTATCGATTGCTCTTCCATGCGTTTTTCTAGCTACCATAGTTCCTAAGATAGCGGCATGTTTTCTGAAAAATATTATGACAATTGGCAAATTTTGACCTTTGATGACCTCTGGTGACCCCAATATTGCTCTAAAGTGAAAAATGACCGAAATACTTTCAAACGTACGTATTGAGAGCTATCGACTGCTTTTTACCGCGTCTTTCTAGCCCTCTTAGTTTTTGAGTTAGAGGTGGGTGGTAACATATGCCCCCCCCCCCCCCCACACACACACTAGGGCGAAGTTGGCTAAGACCGCCACTGGGGCGCGGGTTAATTGATTCGATTGGAGCGTTATTGAACAAGTTGTCAGCGAAGGACTTTGATGGCATTTCCTATGGTCATGCAGCAGCTGGTGTGCCTTCTAGCTGTTGAGTTTCAGCTGTACTTAACTGTACTTGACCATGCTGTTTATAATTTGCCATTTCGATTTCACAATTTAGGGCTATACTCACTGAGTCAGCTGCTACTTGGTTTCATTGTCATCTAGTGTCCCATCCGTAATTCTGGTTCGTGTAACGCAATGGGAAATGTATCCCCACGTCACCGTTCAGTGCCCTGACTATCCCCCCCCCCCCGATCCTCTCAGCTGGGCAGCAGCAGCCGCGTCAGTGTCGAGGTCGGTGTTCGGTGCTCTGACTGCCCCCCCCCCCCCTCCTCTCGCAGCTGGGCAGCAGCAGCCGCGTCAGTGCCGAGGTCGAGGAGCAGCACCGCCAGACGGTGGAGGAACTCACTGAGCGAGCTGAGAAGGAGACTGAGCGGTGCGCGGCCATCGCGGAGGAGAGGGACGCCGCTGCCGAGAAGGTAGGAGGGGAGGGGGAGCAGGGGAGGGAGGCGTGGTGGTAGGAGTGGAAGTGGGACTTGGGAGGGTGGAGGTTTGCGAAAAGGTTTGCAAGGGAGAAACAATCATGTGTTGTTACTTCAGGGCTAAATTATAGGAAATAATACCTAGGAAATAATACCTAGGTGATGTATAGGGTGACACAAAAAAAGCGGTCATCACCAAAATTCAAATAACTTCGGAAGTTTTATTCAGATCATCACCAAACTTCGGTCACACTAGGTCACACTTATGTAGCAGACATCCACCAAGTTTCAAGTCTTCACTACGAATACTTTAAGTACAGTGTGTGTTTTACGGACGCTCCACAATGTGCTCCAGGTGAGCGCCCCGGCGCTGCAGGGCGTAGGCACACCTGCATCCGGCGGGCAAAGTTGCCGATAACCCGATAAGAATAACGTTTCAGGGGTAGCACACACCCTGAGCACTGTCTCCAGAGGCCATTGCACTCTGTAAAGTGCACAGCCATCGGGTTATCGACAACTTTGCCCGCCGGATGCAAGTGTGCCTACGCCCTGCAGCGCCGTGGCGCTCACCTGGAGCACATTGTGGAGCGTCAGTAAAACACACACTGTACTAAAAGTATTCGTAGTGAAGACTTGAAACTTGGTGGATGTATGCTACATAGGTGTGACCTTAAGTGGCCGAAGTTTGGTGATGATCTGAATAAAACTTCCGAATTTATTCGAAATTTGGTGATGACCGTTTTTTTTTTGTGTCACCCTGTATTTAACATCGTTAAATATGTAGTCCGACTACAGACAGCCCCAAGTGATTGCTGACCTTTCTTTGCCACAAGCAGCCTGTGGCCTTTGTCGGCAAGGGACTGTCTCGTTGCTGCATTGTCTTCCTTATATTGCCCCTCTTGAATCCCACGCACCATTGACCCTGACTAACCCCCTTCCCCCTTCCCCCAGCTGTCCGCCCTGGAGCCGCGTGTGACCGAGCTGGAGAGCGAGCGGGACTCTGCGCGCGACCAGGCCGACACGCTGACACAGGAGGTGGACGCGCTGAAGACCATGCTGAAGACGGTCCAGGACGGCACTGACAACGGCTGTGAGTGGGACGAACGTCCAATGGCTGCTATACTAGGATTGATAGCTACTCTTTTAAAGTGTTAATGACAGTCCAGGGCGTGCATAATGCATGTTTGGGTGAGTGAATGCGGAAATGATGCTATGGTGGCTGCTGTATTTTCATGTTTTCTTAGTCCTTAGGGTGATAATTTTACTAAATCGCAATTGATGGGAGGATATAAGTGCACCATTGTCCTTGGGTGTGTTACAAATTCAGTGTTTGCTTTGTTTACAATATTGTGTCGTTTCCAGCCGAAGAGAAGATCCAGGCGCTGCTGGAGGGTGGGAAGCTGAAGGCTCAGGTAGAAAAACTGACCAAAGAGCGCGCTAAGCTTAAGGAAAAATGGAAGCAGGAACGAGAAATGCTCAAAAAGGCTCAAGGTGAGGCTCGAAAGTCACATATGCTGGTGAATTCCTGCGGGATATATTCGATTGACCGGATTTGTCAAACTCAATACAATATGAATGTTCAAAGGTAACACAAGAACGGCATTTGAGCCGAATTATTTGTTCAGCAGTGTCAAGGACTTTGGCCGTGTTAGACAATTTAGGTACTGTGTTTGCTTAATCAAGTTTACTGCTGCTTTATGGCAAGGTATTCATGTGGAAATATTTACACGTCTCCCGCCCTTTCGTGGTCCTCGCCGGCGCAGTTAATCTAATCATTGGTACTAACGAGCCACCGACCCGCTCAATGTCTCTTACGCGTATTACGTCGTCTTTGTGTTACGTCCGTCTTTACGCCTGTCTTTGTGCCGTCACAGAGGCGGAGAAAACGCTGAGCTCGGAGCTGAGTCAGCTCTCGGAGCGCTGCGAGAAAGCCGAGGTCGACCGGTTCGAGGCCGAGTCCAAACTCGAACACCTCGAAAAGTACTTCCAGAAAAAGGAGCTCTCCTTCCAAGAGTGAGTTATAGCGACGTGAGCTAGAATCGGCTCAATCGGCCAAAGGTTACCTTTTTGGCTAAAATTCACTTCTTATCTGCTTGCACTGATATCTGCACTACTTGCTCAGTTTGTCAGCTCGTCTCTCACCAGACATTGTCTTTCTATTACCAGGAATGTTCCCACTGTCCTTGACTACTCAGTGCTGAAGCCTCCCACCCCGCCCTGTTCCCGTACCCTCACCTAGTTAGTCCTCTGACGTGCTGTCTCTCACCCCCGCAGGGAGATGGGCGTGCTCAAGTCGCGGTTGACCCACTCAGAGGGAGACGCCTCCAGTAACCAGGGGCTGCTCGTGCAGTACGAGGAGCAGATCGCCACCTATCGCTCTCAGGTGGAGTCGCTCAAACAGGAGATCCAGGTCAGTCGCGGCGTGGGATGGGGTAGTAGGGGGACACCAGCGGTGGGCGGTGTCTTGGGAAGCTAGACTGTTGTTGGCATTTATACTTGATATATGTCAAACTAACAACCGTTTAAGCGTAGCTTTCTGGTAGGGTCAAGTGTCAATTGCAGGTTTATGCTGTTTACAGTACACTCTTTGAGTGATCACAATTGTATTTTGTGAAAGCATCTTCCATTTCCTTACATAAGCACCAGTATTCGTTTGAAATGCTTCATTTTGATGGCGGACACACAAAGCAGAAGTACCGCGCGCTTCAAGGACACAAGACGCCCTGTGAGCTGACTATAAAAGACATTGACATTGTGTCTCACGCACCCCAGTGTGTTAGCCCCCCCCCCCCCCTGCCTGAGCTGCTGGCTGACAATGTCTTTATATCGCTCCACAGGAGACGGAGCGTTCGTTCCGGTCTCAGATCCAGGCTCTGGAGAAGCGCGCCCACGAGAGCTGGGTGACGTGTCGCCAGGCCGAGCGGCGACTGGAGGAAGCCAACCGAGAGGCGCAGCAGTACAGGGCGCTGTGAGTTGACGGCAGGGAGGGAGGACAGTAACTTACACAGAACACTGAGAGCTAAATGTGTAGTTATTTACGTTGGGAAGGGGGGGGGGGGGCACCGGCACAGCGCGCTGTGACTGCGGTTAAAAGCGAAATACTGCGTAGAAGTGTTATGGCTGCCGTGCAAAGGCAAAAACGATCACGTCATGTTTTCTGACAAAACAAAATTGTTCAGGAGTGCGATTTTACTGTTTTTGGTCGGAACTGATCTTCTATAATGTTTACAGACTAGTATTTGGTATCATTGGATTTGTTATTCACTTTTCTATTCATTGAGCATATTTTTGGGTGTATATCAAATTATTTGTAGTTAATAAGACCAAAATCGTTTTTGCCTTTGGAGGAAGTGTCAAATGCTGTTAGTAATTACAAAGACAAAAACGATTACGTTTACTTTGAGGGTAAAAAATGATCACGTCTTTTTCCTGAACATTTGAGCATTTGACAAAAGTCATCGTATTCTAACATAGGCGGTTTTACCAGTAGGTACGAGCGTTTTATCATTCAAAAGAACAGTAACAACATAATCATTTTATCAATATATACTCCTTGCCTTTTCCCGGTCTGACCACTGCTAAATACAGGGTGCGGACACGATATTCCTGCGCCTTTTTAAGCTTTTAATTTTTCGGTTTCATATTTATTTCAGGTCAATTTTTCTTATGTTGTTTCCCCTGTTGCAGAGTTAGCGACTATGGACGATTTTGAGCCTTCAATTTATGGAAAAGACATGTGGTACTCCTTGCCATGCGCGCCGGAAGGACAAACAAAGACATTTCCGAGTCCTTGAACATCAGCATAAGAATGGTGTAGAATGTCAGAAGAGCTGGAGGATTCTGGGTTTGACTATGAGGCAACAGCGGAGAGAGAGACTACCTGCGACTGGTAGTCCGGCCTCTGCCATGAGCGGCGCTACCGGGGTTGATCGGGTATAGCCGGTCACCACGCGAGCCGCCAATCGAAGCTCACGGTCCAACCAGCTGCTCGACATGTCCAGGAGGCGTGGCGGGTAGTCATGCCGATGCCGCATACTGGAGGGCCCCCTCTAATGTAGCCGTTGGCCACCGTCCGGAGCTGCTGTTCCTGCAGTCCCCACGACCGGTTCGTCATGGAGCGCAGGTGGGCGATCTGGGGCCTGGTTTTCCTCCTCACACTGGTACAGTGCTCGCCGAAATGAAGTAACCTGTCCAGCGTGATGCCGAGTAACTTCAGTAACTTCAGCTCCATCGACTGTGAGTTTAAAGTCGACGGTATCTTTACTCCACTGGGAGAGGACGAGAGCTTGTGTTGTCTGGCCGGCGATCTTCATTTTCCAGCGGCGCGTTCGGCTCGCTAGAGTGTCAGTTGCCTGCTGCGCTCTGGCCGTTGCTTCAGGCATCGTGCCTCCTGCACTCATTGTCGCCGTGTCGTCCGCGTATGCAAAGACATGTGTCCTGGGGACGTGGCGGAGGTCCTCGATTAGGTCGGCGAACCAGAGGGTGAAGAGGGTGAGGGCCAGGATCGACTCCTGTGGCAGGCCCGCTCGGAACGGGCGCTCCGAGCTGCGCACTTCATTCACCTGGGCTCTGGCTCGGCGGTCCCTCAGAAAGCCCCGAACACCCAGGTGGCTATGCACCTCGGGAGGTGACGGGAGGTGACGATCGTAGGCGCTAAGGCGCGACTGAAATCGAAAGCCAGGAGGGCGAACCTGTCGGCGGTAGTTCCGTCTCTCGGATGTCCCCGTGCTTCGGCCGGTTCCAGAATCCAGAAGTCTTGAACAGTCTGTATTAGCCTGGCAAGGCTCTCCTCTGCGCCTCGGCCTCGTCGAAAGCCAACATGTTCGGGCGAAACTAGGTGCTTCTTGTTCGCCACGCAGGTTTGTCTAGCGGCGACCATCCGTTCAGCCAGCTTCGCCAGGTGCCTGGTGAGGCTGATGGGACGGTAGCCGCTCACCGAGCCCGGGTTCTTGCCTGCGTTGGGAATAGGGATGATAACTGCCCTTCTCCAGGCCGAGGGGACGAGGGCGGTGTCCCAGGAGGAGTTGATCAGCGACAGGATGACTCCACGCGCCGCAGGGCCCAGGTGTAGCAGGTGCTCGGCGCATCACATTCCTGTTCACTTGCTCGCTTATTTTTTCCGCTGATTTTTACAGAAATTCGTGGTGCAGCGTCTCCAACAACCATCAACACAGGCCTTCGGAGGTAGTCTGACCTGGTGTTTGTTCACGATCTTCACGAAGTTCGCGATCTTCTGTGCATTCGTCCGAGCTCTTTTTCTTGGTCTCGCTGCTTCCGCTGTGGGAGATGGTGCGCGACAGCGGTCCTCACCGACTTCCTGGCACAATCCAGCTTCACGCTGAACCGACCGAGGTGAAGAAGAGGAGAGTGGCATGAAGTCCTGTGGCTCCAGGCCACCGCTGGGTTCCTGTTCCGCGTGGTCTGGATGATCACTGGTCAGGCAGGACCGTCATGTTTAGTACGTTAATTGTTAGCTGGCGGGGGCCCCTTGGTAATGTCCGCTGGTGTGCAATCGGACGCAGACAACAGTGGGGTTAAGTCAGTCAGTACTGTCATTTCCGGGTTCAGTACGATGCCTAGACTGAGCGACATGACATGAGACTCAATGTGCCGCAGGCACCTGAGCTGCATTGGTGGTCATCAGCACTGTGATCAGCCTTTACGCATGACCCAACAGGTAGTGTGTCTCCGTTCAGGGGCGGATCCAGAAAATCTCCAAGGGAGGGGCCATTAGAAACCAGGAGGCCCCCATAATCCCACCTGTTGGAGGCCCCATCTTCCCACTTGTTGGGCCCCCCCCCCTCCAAAAAAAAACTGCGTCTATTGAGCTTATCTAGCTGTTCAGGCAACATCTCAACATGAATAGCCACTTTATTTTCAGGAGGCCCCCTTTTCAGCTTTTTAACTTTTTATTTTATTTTTGAAAAAAAAAAATCGGCCAAGGGGGGGGGCCATGGCCCCCATGCCCCCCCCCCCCCTTGTATCCGCGCCTGTCTCCGTTGACCCTCGTCTCCCTGGCGGGAACGTTCGTGACTATTTCATCGACGGGGTTTAGGACCGCCGTGTCCTCGACAGTGACGTGTGGAGCTGTTTCCTCGGTAGTAGCGCGGGGCGTGGCCTCCCCGGCGCCAGGGGTCAGGCCGGCCAGCTCCCCGGCGGCAGAGGTCAGAGTAACTGACTTTCCGGCGTCAGGGGTCAGAGCGGCCACCTCCTCGGTGCCAGGGATCAGGCCAGTCAGGTCCAGGATTTTCCTCGGAGAGGGCATTGGAATGGGGGCGGCATGTATTCCACCTACGAGGGGGGTTGGAAGGGGGGCAAAATTTGCGATTGGGCGCCTATAGTGAAAGTTAAGGACAGCGTCGTCTGTCTCTGTCTCTCCTTCCCAAAGCCTCTCCCCTGGATCCGTCCCTGTACATGCGCGTGCGTAAGTAGTAGGATTGAATGCCTCCAGGCTGAAGAGTCATTGGTACAGGTGGCAAAAACGATTACGTTGTGGTCAGACGCTACCATCGAACTCGTTGTCTGCAGCTAAAGCGATTACGTTAGTAGGCATGCACGCCAGTAATGGTAGTGTGTGGCACCTTAGTCTTGAAGAAACTAAATCGGCACGACAAAAATGAGCACGTTGCAAGCAGGCATTGCTCTCTTTATTGGTAAAAATAATCACGTTCAGACGTTGTCGTTTATACCCCTCCTGTCATAAAGATAAAGCAACGAGGCATTTCTGATCACGTCGACACGTAATTGGTTTTCCCCTTATCTCTTGTTATTCTTTAGTGACAAATCTGATTATATCTGAAACCTAGTTGTTTTTGCCATCAACTCCCATCTGAAACATGCAGACGTAGTGCTTTTTACTCTTTTGGAAAGACGTAATCATGTTTGCCTCTGTAATCTAGGCTTATCATGAGAACGTGATAGTTCCAAAAATCCATTTTTCCAAATATTTTGATTATTTTTCGTAAACCGTACAAAACGTTACCACCATCAGACGCAGCAGAAAATTCCGAATAGATTAATAACAAAAACGAAAAATGGTCGAAAATCGACATAATCGGTTTTGCCTTTGTACGGCAGATGGGTTATGGGTAGGGTTGAGGGGGGGGGGCTATAGCGCAGAGCGCTAATGGTGAACGGAGTGCGGAAAGCTAGGGCGATATGGGAGACAGAGAAATACAGAGCGCTGGGGACTATGACGAGGCAAGGACGGTGTATGGGCCGAACAGAGACCTCTTGTATCAAAAAGTCAGAAAGGTCTAAACCGTTGGAACAACTGGCCAAAGCTGCTGCACTATCTTTGACGATTGTTTTTCTTTCCCAGGCTGACGAAGGCAGAAGAAGAGAAGAATAATTTAGTAAATGGGCAAGCAAGTTTGCAGTGTAAGTATCGATTTTTTATCAGGTGGCTGCCCTGGATGTTTTGCAGTATATAATTGTATTTCTCCTCGGTCTGTTATGTAAGAAGTTTGCTCTTTTTACCATTAAAATGATTGTTGTTCCTTGATAATTAGTGAAATTCATAGAAACTAGCATGCATTACGGGTATCGGGTTTTAGCTCAATTAAATTTAGTTGCGTTTCGTCTGATATTCAGTGATCTGACACCGGCCGTGTTTCAGCTTTCAACTCGAACGGCACGGGCGCGGTGTCCCCTGGCCCGGAGGTGGACCCGCTGGCTGACCCCCTGCTCTCGGCAGCGTTCCTGCCCCCTCCGCCCCCTCCCGGCCTGGACCCGTTCCTGGCGGCGCCTCCGCCGCCGCCGGCCGGCGCCGACCCCTCCTCGTTCCTGCCGCCGCCTCTGCCGCCGCTGTACGCCGCGCCCCTGCCGCCGCCCGACGGACGATACGACGAGTTCGGACCGCGCTACGGACGCGACTCTCCTCTGTCGGAGCGCTCGCACCGCTCGGAGCGTGGCTACGTGTCGCCGCCGCTGGCCGGCCGCCGTCCGACAGGTAGAGACTGGTCGCCGCCGGCGGCCGGGCCGCGCCGCACCCTGTCGCGCTCCTCGTACAGCCCTGATCGGCTGAGCGACGGACGTGGCCTGTCGCCCGAGCGGCGCCGGCCGCCTCTGCCGCGCTACGTCGGCGGTCACGACGAGTACCGAGGTAGGCGGGCCGGCACAGCGCACACCGCGCGCACACACGGACAGCGGGGACGACATAGGGAGAGACGCAGACGGGTAGGACTGAAATCAGCCCCTGACGGGCTGAGATAGACTGCCACGATGGCGACTACGAGTAGCGACTGACTGAGTAGCAATCTCACTTTATTATGGTGTAGACTGAAACGCATGCTCTATCTATCACGACCATGACTAATTTTCCGACGTGGAAATGGGAGATTCTCTACTAACCCAAACAACGTGTCACGTAATCGTACCGGCTTCAGTTGGGGTGTCTACACTGTCTAACTAGTATCTACTGTGCAGCACCTTGTGTGGGCACCTCACGCCGGTGTAAATAGTGTTCGGGCGCACCCGCTCTGGGGTACCGGAGTGGTCAGTGTTCTGTTGTCACGTGTCGTCGGTGTAAGTGTGTAGGACACAGGAGGCACACGGGGGCGTCGTCGCTGACCGAGGACAGCTGAGGGACACTTTTCAGTTGCGATTGGCCGGACCAGCGCCATGAGCTGGTGGCTCGGTGGTAGCTGGTGACAAGAGTTCAACTCTGAGGTGGTTGGATCAGGGAGAAAACAATCGTCGGTAGGCCTGCTAGACTGCCTATACTGTAAGGAAATAGTTCGCCTGCTTTGTGGCATTTAATATTCTTGTTAATCTACACTAAGCTCTTCAAGCTGTGTATGTAATTCACGAAACCAGATACGGTTCAATCCATCGTGTTGGCCTGGCATCTGGTGTGTCTGCTTACTTTTCTAATCTGATTGGCTGATTCTAATTGTGCTCGACAAAACTATGTCCAAAGAGGAACTGTCACAATTTCTGCTACATTCGATGGCAGTATTTACCGGTCGTCTTCATGATATTTTTTTTTTTTAAATAATTTCCAAAGGCAGTGAACTATTTCCTTCAGTTGCTCGCCATTATTCACGGCCGCAGCTGTTACCAAAGGTTACAACCAGCCGGTACCTACCGATCTGAGTAACAACCAGGCCATTCTTATAAAGAAAAAAGACGGAGGGACGGAAGGAAAAAAAGAACTCAATGAATTAAACGATTCCGTCCTTTTTGGTTATCATAAAGGTTCCGTCCCTCTACCCCTCCCCCTTCGTTGTTTTGCTAGGATGCGTTTTTCGTCTAAATGATCAAGAGCTTTAGTAAATGAAACAGGAATTATTTCCTGCAATATTTTCTTATAAATTTCGTCACAAAGAATGCAATAAGACTAAGAAAATACTTTGTGATCGCTATATGGGTATAATAAAATGAGAACCTGCAATTATTTGGGATCACATTTGAATTTTTATGGGACCGGGGACTGTTGTCTGCTACGATACATAGCCTTGGCCAGAGGCCTTGGCTACGATCAAGGATAATATAGATAGGCGAAGTATGTAATATGTTGTAGTCTTTCCTGCCAGGCTGAAACCCACCAAAGATTGTTTTTGCGTATAAATGTGGTAATGCCTATGTCTTACTCAGTGATAGGATGTCTAATAAGCGGTAAGGGAACAACGCAGACACCCTGAGTTAGCGTGGCGGCTCGGGACAAGCGGTAGAGATAAAAGAGGAGGGGATACTGATAAGGCATCTTTCGCTCAAGGGGACGACGCGGCGCGCGGCGAACGCGCGCGGCGGCTCGGGATGAAAGGGAGGGAGAGAGGGAAGGAGTAGGTAGAGAGAGAGAGACGGGGGGCGCAGGTGTTGTTTTGACGAACTGACGCTAAAGAGGGGGGAGGGGGAGCGGGGGAAGGAATGGCCTGTGGATCTCTGTGTGGGGACAGCGAGGACAGTCCAGCGAGAGCGCTTGAGCGTGGTGGAGTGTATACGAATTTCTCTGCGTGCAAACAAGAACTTTAAGTGCTAACGAGAAGTTGTAGTGCCACGTGACTCAGACCTCCAACCGTGATACCAGTCGAGGCGTCAGAGGACACAGGACACAGGCCAGGTGAGGGTGGAGCTACTGGGAGGCAGTTGCAAACAGTAAACACCTACCACTTACTGGATATTGCATCTCAAGGTGTCCAATCCTGCCTGTTAATGTGTATGCCCGATAAACATCGATAGCTGCAGAACGATAAGGTGGCGGTCT
Organism: Amphibalanus amphitrite; assembly: GCF_019059575.1. Lineage (NCBI taxonomy): Eukaryota > Metazoa > Arthropoda > Thecostraca > Balanomorpha > Balanidae > Amphibalanus > Amphibalanus amphitrite. Next base: position 262,951 of record NW_024882403.1, on the reverse strand, counting down.
ATAGGTACTTGGTCTGCATGTGAAATTGACTAATTTTCGTGTGAAATAACTCCCGACCAATGTCATACAGTTCACATATCGATTAGCACGCAGCCTGAAACACATTTCGCACAAGTTGCTCTCGCAACTAGCTAAATATCGTATCAATGCCGTAAAAAAGCGCTGCTGAAGAGCAGCGCTATTTCTGATGCGTTATTTTTCACGAACAACGCAAAGTCTTACGTCACCAGAGGCGTCTTTGTCTCTTTATGATACGGAAACGCGTCCTTTTGGGTGGGGGTAGCGTCAATCTGGCTTCGTTCTTTTAACGGGTTCCGTCTTTCGTCTTCGTCCTTTTATGATAACCAAATTCCGTCTAATCTCAGAAATGACGGAGCGTCCCTCCGTTCTTTTCTTTATAAGAATGGCCACAGTAGTCAGCTTCGGGTCTGAACTCTACAAACACACATGCACACACAAACCAGCGGTGTGAGGCCCACCAGAGGTGCCGCGCAGGTCGGGGGAGAGCTCTGGGAGCGGCGGCCGGTCCCCTCACCCCACCGAGTGGCGGTGTGACCGGCCAGGTAAGGCGACACTGGAGCCCAGCGTGGCACCCTGCTTGTAACCGGGATCCGCCGCATGCCGAGCTGTTTGGACACAGTCCAGGGATCCACAGCTGGACGCGAGGACCGTGGCTTGGTTTTTGGTTTGGTGGTGTCTCACTGGCTGATAGGTGTTGAGCTGCTGTGTGGTGGTGGTTGATTTTACTTTTGCTGTCGATGCTGCTCCTTTTGCCTGACGCGGAAGACTGGTCACCCACCTCACCCTGACCTCACCCCACCCCTGACCCCAGCGCAACACGCACGAACCATTACCGGGTGGGCGTTCGTATGTCATTTTTGGTGATTACTGCTGTGACTTGGTTACCTTGGCTGACCCACCCACCACACCCTTGAATGAATTTTCCGTTGGAACGGCTGACTTTTTGACGTTTTATGGCACACGTTTATTTGCACTTCGTTATAGTAGGTTTTACACGTTATATTGTCGCTGTAGCACTGAACGCTGAATGAACGCGGCGTTATCCACTCGTTGAGCTTGCTTTCGATGTTTTTGGTTTGCTGTGGTCCGGTCCTTTGCTGTGTATTTGCTGTTTTACCGGGCTATGAAGCGTGGATAGCTCGAATGTTGATAGTTACGATCGTATATGACTTTAGATACCATTATCCCAGAATCGTATGTAATATTGCTAGACATTTGGGCGAATGTTTCTAAAAAAGCTGTCAATAACCGTAATTGTGGTGAGCTTAAGCTTTGCTCAATTGAAACTTCAGTGTGGTGCTAGCTGATAATTGTTGATCACGTGTAGGTTTTAAAGGGACTTGACATTTGGCGAAGCCTCTAATTTTAAACGTTTGATGGCCGTTCCCGATCACTTCTTGATCACTTTGGGCCCTGTTGATCTACCCGCGAGTGTGTTCATTATGACTGTCCCCTCTGACGACCGTCCACTCCGCAGGGCCGAAGACGTCCTCTCCTCTGGTACAAGACGACTACGGCCGGTCACACGACAAGCGGAAGCAGCCATACGACAGGATCTAATAGCTCTCTCTCCGGCGGCCGCGCCGCCCCCGCCCTCCTGTACGGGTCTCCGCCGCCCCCGCCGCCGCCGCGGCCGCGGGGAGGGCGGCCGCCCACCAAAGCCCGGCGCATGGACCGCCGGTATATCTGTTGAACAAGGACCCCCTCGGCCACCGCCGCCGTCCGCGCGGAGTGCCCCATTATGTGCATTACGAGCTGTAGGCGCACCACCAGCCGCGCCCCCGAGATCCGGGCACGGCCGGCGCCGCAGCCTGTTGTTGTGCTCCATTGAGCAGACGAAAGCCTGTATATAGCCTTTATTTAAAGCCGCCACATTCCGCGCGCGGGCGCCGCCGCGCCGGCCGCGTCTCCCTGGCCCTGGCCACCGACCGGGCCCCGTGATATATCGCTGTAGGCGGGCCGAGCTCCAGTGTATGGCGGAAATACGGACCGCCACGGAGTGACCGAATCGTTAGTGAAGTGAACAGACGACTCCCGTACGATAAATACAAGGTTTGGGAACATTTCGTGACTGTTTGAGACGGGATTTTGCTCTGGCACCGGACTGGCTTATTTATGCTCAAAGCGCAAACTGGTATTAACCCGCGACCTGGTGGGGGGGGGGCTATTTTTTGCCCCCCCCCCCCCTCCAGACTTTTCGATATATCTCCAGAACCACTGCGCCGATCGTCACCAAACTTTTAGTACCCTCCCGGACATCAATTTTACACATTGTGACCAAAAAATTTTTCCAAAGGCTATGATAGGTTGGCCGGAAATGACGTCAGAGTGACGTCATGTTCTGCCGTTTTCGACCCAAAAAAGGGTTTCGCGGGAAGAGCTGTCAGGCCTATAGCTTTGCAAATACAGAAAAATGATAAGACATAAAAGCTGTAGAATGGACAGGGCTACAAAACTGCTATCTCGGATTTTTGAAATTTTTGGATTTTGACCCCAAAAAATCAAAAAATAGATTTTTTGAATATAATAGCCAAAAAATCCAAAAAAAAATTTTGAATTTCGAAAAAAAACCGGAATATATGTGATAGTCCTTACCGCCTTCTATCTACATACCAAATTTGAGATCGATACCTCTTTTTTTGGCCAAGTTATAGCGAAAAAACTGTTCAAAATTGATGACGTCAAATTTTCAAACTCAATTTTCAGCAATTCTAGACCTCGTAGCGCAAAACAAAGACCACCATTAGACTCCCCGTGACGAGCTGCATCGAATCAATACCCATTTTATGCAAAAATATCAACTTTGAAATTTGACCTTTTTTGACCTGACCTTGACCTGACCTCCACCAGAAAGTGACCTAAACCGTACCTGATGGTCTTATAACCAACACCATTGAGTTGGAAATGAAAAACTGGTCATAAAACATGCATCGCATAACCTTAGTAAAGTTGGGTTCATGTGGTGACCCTTGGTGACCTTTGGTGACCTGACCTCTGACCTGACCTGGTATGACCAGTGACCTCTAACAGCAACATATCTACTAGGCAACTGACGCCCTATCGCTGATTCCCGACAAAATGCGTTTTCCTCGGTGTTATAGCGCATTCCCTAGAAGACCCGTGAACGGTGAAACATTTCATCTTTGACCTGACCTGTGACGTCATCGGTGACCCCGAGGTCAATAAAATTTGGTTTCCCTTGACAAACAACAGGCCTTTCGAACGCTGTTTGAATTTTTCGGATCCGTCCAGTAGTTTCGGAGATACGAGGGGGGGGGGGGCAAAAAATAGCCCCCCCCCCCACCAGGTCGCGTTATAAACAGACCCCACCAGGGCGCGGGTTAATTCATAAGTTTTTATGTGAGAAAACGTGAAGATGGAACAAATTTCGGACCCTGCAGCGGCCTTGGCCCTTAATGCCCTCCACCCCTGTCGGGGATTAATGATCCCTCATTGACCAGTGGCAAAGAAATAACCACATCGCGCATATATTTCACAGCCAACATAAACATAACAAGCAAGACGCATACACGGGAAAATCGGTCGCGGGTGGCCTATTGTGGCCGAATGTCAGGTCAGGTCGGGTCGGGTCGCCGGGTCGATCAAGTTTGTCAGCGAGGGGTGATCGGTCGGAAACCAGGAGGCGTTCGGTCATAGCAGTCGGATCATACCAGTCGGGGAAAGGGTCGGTGCGCTCGTTTCGAGTCGAGTCGGGAGCTGGGCGAATTTTGGGCGTCTAGAAGGTCGTCACTCGTCACCTAAATAACTAGTCAGTGTGTCGCACCGAAGAACGACTCAGAGTGCGTCGGTCCGAGTGAGTCACTCGAGTCACTCGTCGAGTGCGTCGGTCCGGGTCGAGCTACCATTGTCAGACAACGCCGAAAAATTTCCTCTCGCCATCAACATCTTACACGATCCAACGAACGGGAATCAACCGAAAAACACCAACTGACTGCCCACATGCATAAAACAACTTCCCCTATAGTAACGATCAATTCAGGACTACTATAATCACTATCGAAGAACGCACACGCGATTACTGACTGCGAGATTTCGGATCAATATACACTTGGCTCCGCGACGCGTGCATTGTATGATCGTTCCGTACATTTAGCGATTATTCGTGAGTGCCGCTGCGTAGCACCGATATCATAACGTACAGGACTTACACATTGATAGGTAATACATGGTGGTGTGGAAAAGCGTTCACGGTAAAATTGCTACATGTATATTTAAGTGGAATAACGCGTGCAGCCATTCTTTGCAATAAATATCGGCGCATTTTATGGATAATGCCATAATTATGGTGAGCTATAAATAATAACTAAGCCTACCCGATGTCTTTGGAAAGTCACCTCCCTATATTGCCCTCTGATCAATACAACTGAACTAGTACCAGTACCAGCTAGGTGATATGAAAAATACCGTCCCACCAGAACTGGAACCAGGTAGAAAGCCGACGCGTAAAAAGGTATCAACATTGATGATGAAAATAGATTCAGGCAACCAGCTGGTCCTAACTGTAGGTGAGAACCTCAGGCGGACGCGCCGTCCTAGATCCTCACAAATACTGCATAGGGGATACAACACCAATACGGACCAGTGAAACAGCCATTCGCCGCGCCGATTACCGGCGACGAAATAACGCCGCCGCAGTGACCTCAGGTCAGCAGTGACCTCAGGTCAACGGTGACCCCAGGTCAGCAGTGCCTCCGCTGACCAAGCGATGTATCGCGTGACTTCATTGTCGGCTGCGGTTGGCTATGTTAATCGCGTGAATAGCCTGTGCCCCTCAGCCCGTGCTGTCTACAATGTCAGATGCCAAACGCTCGTCGGAAAAGAATTGCTGGACCTTTTGTTATCTATCCCGCGTGTTTTCTGGCCCGTCGTATCTGCCGGAGAATCGGACTCGTGGCTATCGTTAGTCGCTCACCGCCCATTGCATTCACGCTCCCGGGGTGGTGTTCGTCCCAACATCGACAGCTTGGTTTGGGCGCAGCGACCGCGGTGAGAATCACCCACTAGAAGCAGGCTATGTCGACCAGCCGCCATACCAACGCCGCACCGGGGCACAGTAACCCTGCTTTGACTGGCCTTCATGATTAACCCGACGCTCTGTGAGAGCGCGACATCCATCCCAGAATGCCGAGCTTTCTCCAGTGGTACACGATATCGACCTTGGTACCTTTTCTTCGCTATACTAACGACCACGCGGAGAGAGCGACTGATAATACGCCGAAGCAGACGACGCAGAAGTTTCGCCCAAATGGCTCCGATGAACGGCCGGCTAGTCTCGCTCCGTGGTATGTGAACCAGAGCTGGCTCAAAGACATACTGGTCTTGAGCCCGCTTCAGAACACGGGAATCTTGTCTCGGCGAGTGAAAACCAGATCGTCATCCAATGTCAGCAGAATCTGCCAACAAAGCAAAACGCACATTTAGCGTTATTTCAAGAAGCGGTAAATAAAAGGAACACGCTCTCTGCTCAATCTGGTAAAAAAGGCGAAAACTGTTAAAAAAATAATTCTTGCAATAAATATGGCGGTTGTCACTTGAAGTGACATAACGAGAAAAAAATGGCTTATTTCCTGGCGACCTAAACACTACTGCAAAATAATCACAGATCTTATACTTGAGGTCGCGAAACACTAAAAAAAAAATATATGTCACATTTCCTACAACGCATTTTACGAATCAGGTAAAGATTATCACTTCTTTACTCCGAGTGGGGCGTATCGAAAATCAGACATCCGACGTCCGCACTGCAGTCAGGTCCATGCCCAAATCTACTCTAATCTATTCTATCTGCCCCCCCCCCCCCTTCATCGCTTGAACTCTAAAGGCCACCCAGACCCACCATGAATCCGAAGAACATGCTGGAGGCCGAGAGGAAGTGCCAGATGTCGTGGTCGTCGTAGAAGCTGAGGATCTCGCAGTCACGGTTCTTGGTGCGCGACTGCGCCGGACTCAGCTGAAAGAGGGGTGAGCGAGGGGTCGTTAGATCTCGTGCGTATCGGTGTCGCTGAGATAGCAAAGGGCGCAGGGAGACGCTTTGCCACTGAGTAAAAGGCAGCCCGCGGGTATTGGGGTCTGACAGGGAGATGTCGGGGTCAGTGAAGAACACGACTGCCTAGAAATAGCAAGGCAGTAATACGAAAGGGAGGATAGAATGCCTGTGCCATTAATAAAAACTAGCGGATCGCAAAGTTGCAACAACTGTGTAACGAACAAGTCATAAGCCAAACGAAATAATATAACTAAGTGCCTAGCCATCTTACCGGTCCAACAAAATGCGAAATAAATTGTCCAAAAGTGTCATAATGCACGTCCCAGAAGGGAAACCCACTGACTATTGAACAACTCATCGATAAACTGAGACAGAAACCAAGTGACCGAATGTGAAATGAAGGTGTTTGAATAACGGTGAATATAATTATGTGATCTTGCAAGCTTATCATCATCCAATGTGATACGGTCCCATCTCATCAATCCATTCTCAATGACCAGCAAACATCTCACAAACCAACCCAGACACATGCCGCCATCAAAACCCACCGGTCAACGATCACAGCAAACAACGTGACCCCAAACATGGCCCAACCCTATCGCATCTCCTAGTAACCTCCAGCTGAGCAAACAACCATCCTAGATGCAGGATGATTTAGGAAACAATAACCATCCTAGAAATAACCCTCCACACATTCAAACTCCACCTCCCATGCGCCACTCATGAGTGTCCCCGACCCAAAGTCAGGGCCGTGGACAATGGGACCGGTGTCAGTTACCCAGTCGCTGGCCGTAGCCAAGCTGTGAACGGCGGTGGGGTGCGGTCGCCACGGCGAGACCAGACCCTCCTGGGGCAGAGAGTCGACCGAACCCCGGGACAGGGAGGTGAGAGAGTGAGAGCGACGACAGAATGTGGTGAGAGACAGGGGTGCGACTTGAGTAACAGTGCGGTGAGGCAGCTGGTACGAGATGAAGGGAATGAAGAGCCGACGACTAACTCTGACGCACTGCACAGACAACTGGGATTTTGCAGTGATCCACCCCCACTCAGATAAGCCACACGTTTTGCGATTCAACCACAAAGCTGCAAGTCGCAGCATTTACAACACACATTTACAACATCGATTTCGACACGAACACCACACAAATGATGCTAGGCATTTCCAGCAATAGCATCATAGTTATCCACCGCCAGTAGCCTAATCACCAAAGCTGGCAGAACACAACCGCTAGCCTAGAGAGCAGCGTACACCTACCCCATGCAGCCACCCCGGCCTCCCCGCCAACCTACCACCGCCATACCTCGCGCGCATCCCCGGCACCCTGTCGTACCTGCCACGTGGTGGATTTCTGCAGGAAGAAGTAGAGTGCCGCGCCCCAGGAGATGCACGACAGCACGATGTACAGGAATGGCTGCAGGAGCACCTGCTCGCCGCTCCGCAGCTGGGGGCAGAGGGGACCGGTCAGCGGCGGAAAGAGATGTGTGGGAATAAACGGAACGGTAACTGAGAGTTTCACGTACACTTAGCGAAACAGATTATTGTGTAAATTACAAAGGAGGAACTTACATCGGGGAACGCATACTGAAAACATATTGTAACCATATTGAATATGGTGTTCGTAGAAATCTACCAAACTTTCTGGCCTGCTGTGTCGTTACATATGTAAAATAGGGGCTGCGGTGTTCAAACGGCCTCTTCAGCATACATGCGAATGATGCACGGGTTCATGCTCGAGTAAGGTCCAGCTTACAGGCGCGGAATATGTGCTCGGATTGTTACACCAATTACACAGTGAACTATCCGCGAAGCAATCTCATCATAGAATGTCCGGGCCTCAATCAAATCAAAACCATAAGCTCACTCATCCTCTCACCCTCTCCCTCTCTACCTCTCTGTCCCTCTCTCTACATCATCCCATCATCCCCCACCCTCTTCCTTCCTTAACCTCACCTTCATGATAATGTAGAAGGTCGTGTAGAGCAGCAGGTTGGTAATGAAGATGGTCACCAAGTAGGAGGCGAAGTCCTTGGGCACGGTGATGCCTCCGAACACGGCCAGGCCAATGTTCACCAGCCCGGCCATGACGAGTAGGGCCATCCGGTCCGGGTAGGCCGGCCGGAAACAGTGGGTTGGAGACGTGGCCAGGTCCGCGCGGATACTGTGGTAGATCCGTAGGAATACGCCCGAGTCTGGGGAGGGCAGGGGGAGGGGTTATGTATGTATGTATGTATGTATTCACATCGTGCAATCGGTCCATGAACACATGGCTATTATGATTGACATGTCATAAAAACGGAACATCGGGATTCAGTTGCACAACTAACACACACACTCACGCACACACACTCAGCTCACATCACATTTGTACATCGCGCTACTCGTTTTGTTGTTTTGCCAGAAGATGTTTGCGGAGTTTTAGCCTGAACTCTCGCGTTCCCATGTTGTGGAAACTCGGCGGCAATTCATTGTAGCCCGTGACGGCAGAAAACAGAAATCGTCGGCGTCCCGATTCCGTCCGTATTACAGGTCTCTCCAGCATGTCAGCCTGTCTGGTCACACGGCGGTGAATGCTACCCCGGGTCACGGTTAGTTAGTGGGTGAGCGCGTCGGGCTGTAGGTGGTTGAAGGGGAAGGGACTTTATGAGAGAGCAAGATTCCAAAGTCACTAAATTACTAGCGATTAAGTCAGGTAATTTCAAGTGCACGCCTGTTAACATTGATACAGCTGTAACTGACTACTGCCCACTTCGTTTCGATTCATTCATTTTTACCTCAAAGCCTGGGAAGGGGTCCTTTCCGCTTTCTGACCACTCACCGATGGACCAGCGTCCCATATAGTAGATCTGGGCGCCGAGCACCAGACAGGCGCCCATGTGGAGCGCGATGAAGCCGAACCAGAAGTAGACTGTTCCCTCTAGGACGCCGATGACGCCCACGAACACGACGAACGAGAGTACGAGGAAGGTGACGTAGGCGCTGGCGTTGATGTCCGGGTGGCGCGTCTGGTAGATTTTCAGCATGCACAGCACCGCGATCACGTACATGAACGCCGTATCTGTGAACAGAGAGAGGCAATCAATGGGGGAGACGTCAGTTACCCAGAGCACTATTGTGGGGAGTGGATTCGGGACCGTTTATTCGGCATTCAAGTTAATTGTTATCGTCGCGAAAATATAAAGATAAAAAATATTTCTAATAAAAATAGCATCTCAGTAATCAAGCTCTCGATCTTTACTGAGCAAGAAAAATATGTCGTGCGTGGATCAGCGTGGCTCGTTGAATAAAAGAATTGCAATCATGTAGAGCCAAGACACTGGCAAAAGACGGTTTCTTGGGGTGAACAATACTGAGCTCACCGAACTGGAAGTTGGAGTAGCTGGGACAGACGTGGTAGCAGGCGCTCAGGATGCCCTCCATCATCAGCGCGGCGCCCATGGCGTAGAAGAGGCCAAAGTGGCGCGGGATGCCGTAATACTGGCGGCGTACACAGACGACGGCGATGGGTCAGTCGGGTCACCAATGGTCGGCGGTGGGATGGAAGGGACGCGGCAGGGCGTAATACTGAGCTCAAACCAAAGGCCAGCATTTCAGCCATCCTCAATATTCAGTGAGCGATGTCATCTATTTACTAGCACTCGCAACCATCGCCCCGAATCTGTCAACCATCGCTTTCCATCCAGTTCTACACTCGCGTGCGGCCCTCTCAGCCGTCACAGTCACGACGACTATCGACATTGGCGTGCGCGCGCACCTACCTGTTCATATCGGTCGTTGGCGCGCACGTGCTCCTGATGCATCAGATCCCTGCGCTTCACCAGCCCTATGAACAGCAGTCCGAGCAGCACGTAGCCCACGTTGGAGTAGACGTGGTTGAAGTCGGACAGCACGCCCAGCGGGTGGGCGCACAGGAAGTTGTAGTAGCAGATGTCCTGGTCGCCGGTCACGTTCAGTACCTGTGGAGATGGGAGATATCGTCAGGGAGGGAGAGGTAGCGGTAGAGACTGTGATAAAGCGTATGCTGGAATAATCTAAAAGGAAGGTGATCCCGGGAATCACTATCTTTTAGCAAATCTACATACCAGTATAACGCCTTTTGGGGCGACTAACGGAGCGAGCGAGAGGGTGGGCCTTGCACGTGCGAAATTTCGAGGGGGTACCTCCAACTGACTTGTGCATGGCACCTTACTAACCGGTCTCTAGCGATGTGCCAAATTTGAGCATAATCGGCCCAGCCGTTCTCGAGATCTGGGAGCGACACCCTGCACGTGCGCACGTGCAAAATGGGTCCCAACTAACTTGTGCACGGCACCCTACTAACCGGTCCCAACTGTGTACCAAATTTGAGCGCAATCGGTCCAGCCGTTCTCGAGATCTGGAAACGACCCCTGCACGTGCGCACGTGCAGCAGCACCCCAACTCTGGCACATGAATATGCAGTGCCTAGTGGGTGCCTACCTACATGCCAACTTTCAGCGCAATCGGCCAAGTAGTTACCGAGATATTGCAACAATTACAAAACTGACACCTCTTCGCTTTGCACGTGGCACGTGCATTAGGGGTCACCCACATGCATCAGGAATAGTCCAATACTTAGTAGAAGGAATGAAGCTACCCTGCAAAAATTACCGCATGTAAATCGGTCAAGTGGTTGCTGAGATATAAGCCTCGCAAAAGCGTCCGCACGGCCGGCCGGCCAGCCGCTCATACTCAGAAATTTCCGTTAATCTAAGGAAAGACTACGCTCGCTTCGCTCGCTCCGTAATTAGGCGGAAGTTAGTTGCGTCATTGTATTTCCAAGTTGCTTACCGTTTCTATTCAAATAGCAAGTGTTTAAGTGAAATGAGAAACAATTGCCATTCGCCAGCGACCCTATCCGCACATACCTTTTGATAGGTGATCACCAGCTGCACCACTGGCACCGCGTAGAAGACGGCGATCGTAATCAGATTGTAGATGTAGAGCTGTGACTTTTTGGCCAGCACGCGAGGGTTCTTCCGCGCCAGGTCGGACACGAAGAGGAACGTCTTTGTCCTGTCGGAGTCAGGTCAGGTCAGGTCCGGTCAGTGTACAATCTCAGCCAGCTTATGCAGGGAGCGATGGGTTCACCGCATCTATAGGGGACCAACACTGATGACTCCGACTGGGGACATACGATGCTTGCCATTTGCCAATGTATCGAGCTGTGACCATGGCACCTGCCAGATCAGGGCCCAGTTGGATGAAGCTGGCATCAGAGTGAGGCATATTCTATCGCGTTATTATTTAGGTTATTGAAACATCCACTGTTGAGGTATATAGGTAGCTATGTAAAAATCCTCACCTGACAGAGAAGTCCCAAAACCATGCGATCAGCGTAAAACGACGCCTGCTCCACCCCGTTATTCGCTCGTTCAATCATGCATCACAATATAACTCGTCAAAAATTGATCAAGACAGCGGCAAGTAGTGTCGGAGCACCATTAGAAACCACACAGAATATATTAACCGACACCCCCATCATTTCTAGCCGTACGTGCATCAACTAGCCACACTGGTTCGGATGTGTACCGAGGCAACTAGCTATCAAATCACTTTTGCTGCATTTATTTTCCTTTTATCGTCTCCTCGACGTCTTCATCCCAACGCAAAACAACTCGGCTTGAATGTGAATGGTTCCAATGTGGACCCACTAGGAACGAAGATATGACTAAACACCGTCAAAGCAACTACACCTTTGTATTCTACGGCTCAGCAAAGCTGTCGCAAGAAAAGGATAGCTTGTTGCGCCTGATGTTTGTCTTGGGCGCAATTCTTCGTCGAGCTATCTTTGACTGGTGCCAGTCTCATATGTCCACTTATTCATTCCTAGCACTGACAACCAATGCGCATAAGCCGCTGTTTCCAATGCCATTTTCCGGTAGAATTAGGTTGTCGCCGCCGCCTCCAAGATCGACTCGGCAGCTGTTCCTACTGCAGGACCTGTTTAGTTTGTATCTTGTCGCCGTCGTCCCAAAGGCTGAGCAGCCGGCCACGGAAGGATAGGTGCCGAAGCTGCAGCGCATTAGTCCCTGCCAGCGCTAGCAAGCCTGGCCCCGAACTTGGCCATATCCTCAGCGGCGCAATCGCAGTAGCAGCCCAGCGCTCCGTTAGTTCCTTACGGCGCAACGTCCCCGGCATTAACGCATGGAGTGCAAAGACCCAAATAAGCACCAACACAGTTTGTGAGCTGCCCACACTTCTCGCAAACACATGCGAGCGACCTATCAGTCGTCGGTACACCAGATTATCCCAGCCGCACCAAAACCAATCATGGACCACAGCAACCCATCCGCTACTGCGGTCTACGCCTCACGCCAAACCTCGCACCTCCAGCGTTGCCGTTTCCAGTTCACAAAACCAGCACCACACCCACAGCCAGACCCACTAACAGCCCCCGTGCCTGTCAAAGGAGTCGGGCCCAATGCATCGGTACCTGACGCACGCTTCCCTGTACAGCTCGTCGAGCCTCAGAGTACTGTGCCGCTCGTCAGCAGAGCATTCGTCACTGCTGATCAGTCTGTCACGGCTCTGGTGTGCCGAGCGAACACGGCTGAAACGCGCCACAGCGCCCCGAGTATAGGGTGAAAGTGGGGTGCAAGAGATAGGATGCTGCTTATACAGCATCAGCAGCTGTCGAGATGGTGATAGACAGCCCAGAAACTTGGCGCAGAGGGGAAACAGTGCCCTCAGCAGGAAACATTTAATATATAAATTTCCCGCTCTGCAAGAATAGGTAACCTCGTAAACCGCCAATCTCACAACCCGGTATACACAGACAGAGCTATGATTTAACACTCAAAACCAAACACTCATCGCCTACCCTCACTATCTAGCCCAAGCTGCCATTCAGTACCCAATCTTTCCCTCCCATCCACTCCTACCGTCCACGCACTGTCTCCTCATCAGACCATCCCCACACATCATTTCAACATATCCCCTCCCACCACCACTCAGTACCTGGAGGTATATAGTTCACTAGGGTGACCCTTTTTGCAACTTTTTTTTAGAAGTTAGCCAGCACGCCCCTAGATCGACGTGGCTTGATGCCCTGAGTACGAAAATACCATTTTTGACCAGAAATTTTGAATTTGGAAGCCCGCCCCAAAATTTAAAGATGGGAAAATGAGCACATTTTTGCGATTCTGGCACTTTCGGTGCAGGTATTCGATAGTTGCTATTTAAAAAGCATAGTGAAATGGCATAATATAAGTTACGACACTAATTCTGCGCCGGCATGGCAAGTTTCATGCATCTACACCCGTTTTACCGCTTTTTATCGCTGTTTTTTCCGACGAGAGTCAGCCGCCCGCAGCTCCCGAGTTTCATAGATCTGTCCATAGATGGCAGCACAATGGGCTTCACGTCTCGGCTTTGGGGAAGGTTTTCAGAGTGTCTTTTAGTGTTGTTTCCATTCCAGTATGAAGGAACTGGCATGTTTTTATGTTTTTGTCGCCATTAGCCCTATATTTGATCACATTTGTAATATATTCCAGCTTGAAAACTACACAATTCAGCGAAAAATCGCATTTAACTCGCGGTTGTTTCCAGTAACGTGTCTAACGGCAAATGAGAGCTGTCTGACCATGGGCTCTGGAACCTTTGGGACCTAGGAAATGGAACATGAGAGCACTGGGGCACCGTGTCCGCTTTAACTATGACAATAAACACTAATTATCCCATGGACGTTGCCAGGAAAGTGTGAGAGTTTGCAGCGTCTCTTGGCCATTTAACGGCGCTGTGCAGCCTGAAAAAGACAATTGTCTACAAATGAGATCTGTATTGCACGAGTTACCGCACTGTGTGCCCATAACATACTTCACATAAAATACGACGGACGCACAGCGCCAGACAAGCAGCGCTCATCACAGCGGGACGACGGAAAACACAGCATTGTATGTACAAGGTCTTTGCGCAGTAAATAAGTTTCTTATCGTCCGTGCCTGGCTTTTCCTGTCGCCCCGACCGGCGCGCCCGACTCCCGGTCTGCTGCTGAATTTGGTGCATTCAGCTCTCCGAGCTGTCTATCCCTCCTTCTCTGCTGTGGTTTTGACTGGGCGGTACTTCTTCTTCACCACCTGTCCTGGGTTTCGCCTCCTCCACGCCAGCTTGTTTAGCGCATGGCCGTCCTGTCGCCGAGCCCCTCTGACCTGCCCGGCCGCCTCCGTCGTCACTTTGACGGCTCGCTCCGTGGACTGCGTATGGCACGGCAGTCCGGTCAGAAGCGGGGTCTCCAAAAACTTCTCCAACTGGTCTCCGGTCATCCCTTGGGTCAGCGGCGGCTCCAGCGTGGCGCGGTCGAGGTCCACCAGGCTCCAGTAGGTCGCCGCTGAATCGTTCAGCGCCGTCGTGGCGCCCACGGACCCAGGGACTCGGAAGGGCCGCACGAGGCCCGGGACTGGTGACTCGCGTGTCGCTCGGATCCGCTTGATGACACCGACTGCTTCGGTCCGAACGGTAGGGTCGGCGTCGCCGAGCATCGCGAGTAAAACGTTCTCTTCATGCGCCATAAAGGCGTTGCGGCGCACGCTGGCCCGGAGCACCGGCAGGTCTTCAGGTCGGCAGTAGCGCTCCTGGCGGCGGAGCTCGGCGTGGAGGTGTGGCGCAGCGTGGACAGCATCGGATTTGTGTTTTATGGCCATCACCGTTGGCACATAAACACAGCACACGTACACCGCCAGGGCCGCCAGAGCATCGCCGGGTCGCTCCTGCGCCATGTAGTGTCGCAAGAGGCGACTTTGGGCGGTGTGCCAGCGGGCGGCGTAGAGCTTGCCGTGTGCCGCCGCAGCCACCCGTGGTGGGACGTCGTCCTCCGTCACGACCGCTCGAGCGGTCTCGTAGAGCAGTCGCAGGTCACTGCTGAGACTGTGAACCACAGCCGGTGGGAGGCTGGGGAAGTCGGGACAAGCCAGCCGAGGGAAACTCTTAATAGCCAGCTTCTGGACGTCCCCGGCTATTTGTCGTCCGATGGGTCCGGAGAAGGTTGAAGGCCCGGTGGTCTTGCCGTCCAGATGCTGGAAGAGCGCACGGAATGGCAGCTCGGCGTGGTGGCACAGACAGACCAGGCGTTGCAGCGGACGGCCCAGCAGGCGCTCGAAACAGGCCATCTGACCCATCTTCCAACCAGTGACCTGCCAATGAGGCCCAGTGACGCGTTAGCTTATGACAGTTTTATACAATTATTTAGAGTTAAAAACTCGACCGCTGTGGAATGAACTTGGGTGTCGAGCTCCATTTAAAATTTGTTTGTCTGAAATTAAACAAAGAAAAGTTTTTAAGACAGTACATAGGTACCCTTTTCAGTTATATTCGACGAAAGATCATTTCTGCCAATACTAGGAACTTAATAATTTGTGAATTAATAATTGATGTGCGTTTTCGGCGTTGAAAACGTAGCATGCAAAATGCAATCTATTATTTCTCATACCTGATTTGCTCCGTCGCCACCGAAGGCGGTCAGCCTCTCGCAGCTGACGCCTCGTTCCGCCAAAAAGGCGAGCAGCTTGTTGGCGTAGACCTCCCCGCTGTGTCTTTCTCCCGGCTCGCAGGAGAAATGTCCGATGTGGATGTCGCCGGGGTGCATATTGATCGTCACGTTGCCAACAGTGCGGCTGCCGCCTGGACTCAGCTCCTTGTCCTGGCGGCCGTCGCAGAACAGGGCCGTACATGCAGCTGTGTCTGCCGCCAGGCCTTGGAGCTTGTCCTCACGGCACTTGTCCAGCGAGTTCTGCACTTTCCGTTTCGTTACAAGTCCGCTGTTTTGGAAGCCCAACAGGCCCAGGTCTTCCTTTAGAGCTGTTAAGATTTTTGATCCTTTCCTAGCCCCCACGTGACTTGCGTCTAGAGCTTCGGCTGTTGCACGGAGAGGCTGCGATCCCTGCTGTGTGGCCTTTCTCGGAGGTTGGTAGCTGTCGTCCGAGTCTTCGCTGGAGCAGTCTGCGCTGCTGGCCTCCTCCCCCGTCCTCCTGTCTCCGGCAGCGATGACCGCCGTAGCAGCAACGGCAGCAGCGCGCTTGCAGCGACCGGCGGTGTGGTCGGCGACGGCTACGGCTGCGTTCTGGTGGTCAGGGCCGCGGCTGGGCCCGGCCGTGTCGCGTCCGCGCTGTAGCAGCCTTGCCTCAGCAGCCCGGCGTGCCTCGGAACGCCGCCGTGCGATCGTTGCGGTCCTGTGAAACAGAAAAACGCAATTGTCAATTCGAAATTGAAACTTGGGGATTATATCGGTGCGAAACACATAGATATCATAAACATGTATTTATCTGCCACTTACCAGTCCACAGGTCCAATATAAAGACGCCGCTTGGTGCGCTGGTCCTCGAGGAATTTCAGGTCTTCCTTCGACACGGGCTTCTGCGACCCGCTCCTGATGTCGAACAGCCGACTCATCTCTGCTGGTTTAGCGGTGACAAGCTTGCCCTTTCTTGCTCCGTGTTTTCGAACCATATCCTTCGTCTTCCACAACGTGTGAACCTTCTTGACAACCCGGAATCTCGCCAGGGTCGGCAGCGATGCGCGTCTCCAGATATCGAGGCACTCGTCCCCCACCTGTGCCAACAACGGTGACATTGCGACGCAAGATTCAGCCACACCCCTTTCGTTTCTCTCATCTGACCTTAAATACAAAATTCTGGCCACTATGTCTCGACACGTCGGAAGCTGATTTTTGGGAAGATTCGCTGGCTTGATGCCAAAGAGATGGTGTGTTTTTTTGGTAGATCGCAAAGCCCGCCGAGTACCCGCCATGGCGAAGCTGTGTCAGCGACTGCCGCCCTTTATGAGATTGACCCATTACGTGCGAGCGGCGCCTCGGGCGCTGACATGTGACCTAGAGCTGCTGGATTTATTTATGACGAACCGCAATTTTCTAAATCTGAACAAAGCATCTACCTTGCTAGTAGCAATGTCTCTCGTAACAGACTGAGTGCTCCCGCAAGTGGTTGAAAGGGAATAAACATGCATAGGTACCTATAACAGTTGTTATACATACTATACATATAGGATAAAATATAAGACTAATGGAGACAAAAACATAAAAATATGAATTTTTAATGCGGATATGGAAATGACAATAAAAGACACACTGAGAGCCCTCCATAAAGCCGGTACTCAAAATCCACACACTTTAAAACACGTTATTGAGCGTAAAAACGCATCATCGCTTTCGGGCACGCGTGTTTTTCATGCTTCAGTATGCATGCAAGGTGAAATGAATGTGATGGAAATGTGGTAAACATCGAAATGTACAAGTTTCCTTCTGCTGAAGAGGAAATAATAATACAAACCACGTCGAGAGCCAATCACAGGCGTCCCGTCCATGGTACGAATGTGCAGCCATCTACTGACCGGTTCTGAAAGCTCGAGCTAAACGGGCGGCCGACGCTCATCGGAAAATCTTCGATAAAAACTGGTAAAATGGGAGTAGAGGTATGAAACTTACCATGCCGGCGCAGAATTAGTGTGGTAACTTATATTATGCCATTTCACTATGCTCTTTAAATAGAAACTATTGAATAGCTGCACCGAAAATGTCAGAATCGCAAAAACAGGCTCATTTTTCCATCTTTAAATTTCGGGGCGGGCTTTCAAATTCAAAAATTCTGGTCAAAAATGGTATTTTCGTGCTCAGGGCATCAAGCCACGTCGATCTAGGGGCGTGCTGGCTAGCTTCTCAAAAAAAGTTGCAAAAAGGGTCACCCTAATAGTTCACCCCTTCCTTCGTGCGCGTCCAGTCCTCACCTGAACAGGTTCTTATCCTGGTCGGTCTCCGGCAGCATATCGACCTCAGTCTCTGAGAGGGACGAGTCGGAATCAGCCCGCTGCAGACTGCCCTGTCGACCGGAGCCCGAGCTGGGTGTGGAGGCCGGTCCGGCCCCCGACAGGGTGTCCCTCAGCCGCGCGCCCGTGTCGCCCGGTACGGCGTCACTGCCTGTGAGCACGGAGAGGAGGTGTTACAATAAGGAAATCGGTGGGAGAAAGAATGGGAAGAGTAAAATTGTACATGTGCATTATGCATTTGACCAATGGGAGTAAGCTTCAATTTTTGTTTTATCTGAACCGGGGTCGCCGATAGATGGCCAATAAATAGACGAAGAGGACGGCGCTGGCTCCATATCCCTTTCTCTGAGGTATGTACTTCATTGTCCTGCAGACCAATGATCGTACTGGAGCTGCCCCCTGAGGTACTTATTTCACTGTCCTACAGACCAATTATCGTACTGAACCTGGGCTGCCCCCTCTGGCGTATGTATTTCACTATCCTACAGACCAATAATCGTACTGGAGCTGTCCCCTGAGGTACATAGTTCACTGTCCTACAGACCAATGATCGTACTGGAGCTGCCGGCCGAGATGGCTCCATAGTTGGCCACTGGCGGCGGCGTGTCGTCCGGGAGCTGCTGCCGCTGACGACGCTGTCTGTGAAACAAAACAGAAACACGTCCTGTCAGAACGGTCTGAGACAATGGCGGGTAGAAGACAGAATGTCAAAGAATATGGAAAATCGCAGAAGAAATGTTGGTAGTTATTACTGCGGTACATCGCTGTTAAACCAGGGTCCAAATCAGCTATCAGTGTAATCAGCAATCTTATTCCAAATCAGTCCACATGGAATATGTGGTCAACATTTTAGTTCCTTCTTCTGCCTAGTCTATGTATACAAACGATGGCCAACAGATTTGGCTGAACGTTTCGTTCAAAGCCAACTGTAAGTTTGCTCAATAGTTTTGCTCTATTTTCATCTCCTAGTATCGTTGCTAGCGAGTTTCGTTAAATCCCGCCCTCAGCATCATCTGGTTTCATTCAATGCAACTGCGTACAGTGTCGTCATCGCTAACACCGCACACTCGGACACGCACTGCCACTGAGCACTCCCGCCACAGGAGAGCGGATGAACGCCGTCAACAAAACAGTTCTGGTGCACGGACATTGCAACACCTCGGGTGATTGGAGGACGGAAAGGATTGTGAAATGTCTACCGTCACGACATAGTTTCAGCACGGCGGGAAACCCGTCAGATGCCGCCTGCACGCACCGAGCCGTCCTCTACCGACCAGAGTGAAGCTGGCTCTCCTGATGTGTGATAGGCAGTGTTCGGTCACCGTAGAACCCGGTAGGAATCATACGCCTTTGCTATAAGCTCATGACGCTGGCGGAAGACGGATAAGGGGAGAACTGTGGCTCAACGTTTCAACGGCTCAACGTCTGTCGTGAAAATTCAAACTACCCTAAACTTAGCATTGTGCTCACTAATCCAGCCTTTGTTTTAGCTGGCTCAAACTAACGCGTGTTGCCTATTAGCTAGTATCGCTGGCTAGCTTGACCTGCGAACTAAGTACAGAGTACAGGGTCACACTCTCCCATTTATCATAAGATTGCTGGCGCTGCAGGAAGTTTTACAGGGCGATGAACCGCGGGTCGTTCGCTTATCTTAACCAGCGTAACAACACTGTCCTGTTACTTCACAGTCCACGCACATATTATCTCTCCTGCGTCCTGTTTCAACGTCACGACTGCCCTCGTAGGCAGGCTGGCAGGGATAGTTTCAGGACAGAGCAGATCCCAAACAACGATGGAGATTTCCGAGTCGCCGGGGACCGCTAGATTTATGCCAGTTGCAACACACCGGTGCGAGCTACTTTAGCGAGTGTCATTTGAGCGAACGTCATTTGAGCGAACCATTTTCAGCGGCTGTCATTTCAGCGATTATCAAGTTAAGCGATTATAAAAACTAATGTTAAGATGGGATGGTCACTTTAAGCAAGAGGGTCAGACTAATCCAGAGTTAGGTAACGGAAGTAAAATATTTTTTAATTGGGTCTGATGCAATCATGCCGGAAGCACTCCACCACTTATTCACTGACTCCCAAGTTCCAGCAGCCGATCACTCAAACGGTATATAGGGCCTTGACTCAAACCACCCAGCCTGTCCCATCACAGTGGCTGCCGCCCGCTCGTATCCATGGCAACGGCACGCGCCGACCCCCCCCCCCCCCCGAGGCATTACCCGACCACCATACGGTCTGGGTGATATCAGGCTACCGGGGGGGGGGGGCTGCTGGGGGGGGACGACCCGCATTCTGAGTGGGCGACATCCGACGACGAAAATCCGGACGTCAAAGGCTGGTGTCGTGAGATAACCCCGGAGCGACAGAAATGAGAAAATGGAGGGTATCAATTCAAGAAATATGCGCAAAAATATGCTAGCTCTCTAGCATAAGCAATGAGAAAAAAAATCAGAGACTGGTTAGGACAAAGGCAAAACAAGAATGCACTACCATACTGGACCATAAAACTACCATTTGGTCCTCCTACAACATAAAAACACACAGACAATGCCAGACACACCGTCCATGATCACTGCGACGCGTCCTCTCCAGTCAGACAGGGGCCATCGACCCGGCGCGGCCGGACCTGGCCCGATAACAAACCTAGTTATACGGGCCTGTCGGGCCGCGGGGACGGCAGGCGGGCCGCTCCCTGTGGGGATACTCCTCTGCTCCAGGAGGGGTCCCGAGTGAGGTCGCAGCGAGGCAGAGCGGTCGAGAGAGAGAGAGAGAGCCTCTCGAGTGAGATAGAGTGACCGGGGTTCTCTCGGGAGTGTCAGGGTGTGCGAGGGCCGAGGAGAGATGGAGAGAGAGAGAGAGAGAGAGAGAGAGAGAGAGAGAGAGAGAGAGAGAGAGAGAGAGAGAGAGAGAGAGAGAGAGAGAGAGAGAGAGAGAGAGAGAGAGAGAGAGAGAGAGAGATCGGGGGTCTCTCAATACTGTCAGGGTACATCATGAGAGAGGGAAAGGAGAAGAGTGAAGGGAGAGGGAAGGAGAAGGATGGAGAGAGAATAGAGAGGAGAGAGGAGAGAGGAGAGATAGAGACAGAGACAGAGACAGAGACAGAGACAGAGACAGAGACAGAGACAGAGACAGAGACAGAGACAGAGACAGAGACAGAGACAGAGACAGAGACAGAGAGAGAGAGAGAGAGAGAGAGAGAGAGGGGGGGGGGAGGGTGGACACCGACCTGACGAAGTGGACCACGCTGAGCACGATGGAGAGCAGGTAGAAGAGGCCACAGAAGCACAGCGCGCCCACCGTGGCCGTCAGGTAGTCCACGGGCGATATCTTCTCCTGAGGGACGAAAGGGTACCGGGGGTTACACATGGGGCAGTCTAACAAGTATAAGCCCACCCTCTCCCTCCGAGAGACGGGAGTGGGGAGGGAGTGCACCATCAGTAGCCGACAGTGGAAGCCTCAAATCAGACCGACTCTAATCAGAACCTCACGTCTTAATATGTGTGATCTCACGTGCCATAAATGACAGCACGTTATTGCAGGACCCGCAGGTCAGTATCATATGTTCTCACCTACCTGCATGAGCAGCTGAACAGTCTACCTGCGGTATCACACGCTCCCACCTACCTGCACGAGCAGCTGAACCGTCTTCCTGCGGTATCACACGCGGCTCCCACCTACCTGCACGAGCAGCTGAACCGTCTTCCTGCGGTATCACACGCGGCTCCCACCTACCTGCACGAGCAGCTGGACGGTCTTCCTGCGGTCGGCACCAATGTGCTGGTAGCTGCGACTGCACTGCGTGTCGTCACCGTGGACCACCAGCACGATGAACATGCCGTTCGGAAAGTTCTCCCGCTGCGGGCAGATGGCCAGTGACGTCAGACGGCTTGGTGTTGACAGTTCGATATTGACAGTTCGGTGTTGACAGTTGAATATTGACAGTTCGGTGCTGACAATTATTGAGTGGTGATGAGAAACTGAAGTAGACAAGTTGACGTGGAAAGTACACGGTGAAAAGGTTAATCTGACGACGTACAGCTAAAAGACCTCCAGGACATAGAGATCGCTAAATCGACTGAAACTCGACGACTGAGAAGTTCGGCAAGCGTAAAGATATTGAAGTATTGAATAACAAGCTTTCTAGCCGCCGCTAAAGAGACTAAACAACAGATATTGTGATCGATGTCAGCCCGGAGTGGCTGCATTATAGTGCATATTTGGCTACTCTATCGTGCTCGCCAGCTCAAAAGACGGGCTGTGATGAATTGTATCCTCACCCGGACTGTAATGCCCGCCTTCAGCGTCATCGTCTGGTACTGGTTACCGTACACGACGTCCCGCTGAGTGTCAAATATCGGGCACTGGAATACAGCAGCCGGCATTCGACATCAGAAAACGGTACATAGCGTCGTTCTTTCAATATCAGACACTGGTAACACGGCCAGTGACATTTCATATAGCGGGGAACAGTGCATAACGCTCGATATCGGACAGTGAAATAGCGACAGTCGGACAGCGTCGAGCATCCGTTAACGTCCAGCGCGATAGTAGAGAAACTGACACCTGATACAACAATCGATAACCAATAAAAACCCTTTCATAATCTACATTCCTAGAGCAATATCAACCACCTGTCCAAACACACAAAACAAAAACACTGCGACTGGGTGTGTTTTTGTTTGTTTTTCTTAGTCATAACAACACTACCCAGTACCCAGCATTTTTTCTTATCCACCACACCCAGCCCTCCTCCTCCCACCCACCCCCACATCCACACACCCACACACCCATGACACACCCACCCCCACAACCCACACATACACACAGACGCACGACCCTCACTCACCGAGACGTTTTGAATGCTGACAGTGGCGCAGATGTCATCCGGAGAGGTGGCCCGTACCAGGGCGGTGCTCACGCCCGGCGGGAACGTGAACCGCGCCAGGCGGGGCGCCGACGGGGTCACCTGGAACTCTGTGGAGTTCTCCAGTCTGAGGGTGGAGTGAAAGTGTTTCGTCATTATATAGGTTTGGGGAAGATGGAACGGAGTCGGTTTTGGGCTTGGTTACGGGGAGTGTGGCGAATATTACATTGTAGTTATATTTGTCCCATAATATAAAACGGGACAAATTTTAAGCCACGCTTCCGATTCATGCAACGCGCAACCACTCGTGTTTGGATTTGTGATGGCATCTTATCACATCACATCGCGTTTCATTTAACCAAAGCGAGCTTTATATAACTCCCTCTGATTCTGAGCTGATCTGTGCGATGTTTATATTTCCAACCATTGACCTCTGGGCTCTGGCACAGCTGCAGAAAAGCCAGCAGTATGGGGCTGGCGGTCGCCGATAGTATTGTGTGCGGCGGGCTGGGACCGCATCTGTCTGCACTCCGTATGTGTGCGACCGGCACGACCATATTAGCTTGATTTGGGGCTCGAATATAGTGAGCGGAGCCAAGGTCCGTACTTTCCCCTGCCCAGGCCTCTAAGGATAAGTACACGGATTTCATTGCAACCCAACAATTTCGCATTCCATTCTATGCGCATCTGACCATTCTATCATCCGGGATAGCGAGAGGGTGACACAATACGGACCGGCCCGCTGAGACGACAGTCAACAGGTCGGTGAGAGCAGCGGAGGAGGGGAGAGAGAGCCCGAGGGAGACGGAGACGACCCACGCTCATCTCTCGTCCTGTACCCCTACACCCACCAGTTGCGCTACCAAAGCCGCCACCCCTCCCTCCTCTGTCCCGCCCGCCCTCATCAGTTCTCCCCACCCCCACCCCCACCCCACTCCGCCCCGCCGCTACTTGGTGAGTTGGGCAGTGAACGGCCCTCGTATATCGATCCCTGAGCGCCGGCTGACAGAGGCTGACGCCACAGCAGCAGCGGCCGACCGCGGCGGCCGCCGTCACCGCTCGATGGGCGGACAAATACAGCCGAGCGGGGCACCGACAACAAACGCAGCGCGAGCCACCGGCCGGCCGGGCACTCAGGACACGAGCACCAGACGGGAGGGATGTATGTACTTCAGAGCGAGCGTAGAGGAGAAGGAACAATCTGGTTTCAATCTCAAAACACAAACAGAAATCGACTGTTATCAGAAGATATGACAAACGTCTGGTTATTGACATTGTGAACGTAGCTCAGGAGGTCTGCTGTGGATTACAAATATAAACAGAACAGGAAGGACTGGAGATCTGCTTACAAAGTTGTGTCATATTCCTTAAACCAAACAAATAAGAACGAACTAATACAGTTCCGAGTCCAATTCCGCCGCATTTAGCCCCATTCTAGTCAACATCTATGCCCGTTGAGACCGCTTCAAAAACGGGCTCCCCATAAATGTGTCTTCGATATTTTCGAGCCACATGATCACAGCTTGGAAGGAGTAGCGGCTGATCGTCGGCAAAATAACCGAATGTATGTACACTCGATGTCAGTGTATCCGCTAAGTTACCGCCGAACGCTCGCAGAGCTATATACACGCTCGGCGCAGCTCGAGCAGGCAGCAAGGTTAAGCGGAGGACCACGGAGCACTTTATACGTTATCAGTGATAGAGGCCGTGCACTTTATACCTTAGGATCAGTAGGAGATGTTTATCGTGATATTTTGGCTGGCTGTAATGCCTGAGCAAATATGAATGCAGGATAGGTATGAGCATTGATAAGGTATATCGTATGATTTGATGGCAGTTCTAAGGCCATGGACTACTACCACCGCCTTAGTAGTCCGGTGGTAGTACGTTCTCCAGCATCTGCGATGCTGGGCTCCGCATCGCGGGACCGCAGGTTGTTTGAGCAAGCACCTTTGTAAACGCAGCAAAAACGCCCGCCGCCAAACGAAAGGATGAGCCTTGCACGTGCAGACCGGAGTCGGTGTGCTACGGACTGACGTGCACGGCACCCTATTCGCCCGTCTATAGCGGTGTGCCAAATTTGAGTGCGATCGGCCCGGCCGTTTTCGAGATCTCGAAGCGGCACCCTGCACGTGCACACGTGCAAGCTGGGTCCCAATTGACTTTTGCACGGCACCCTTTTCGCCGGTCTCTAGCGGTGTACCGAATTTAATCTGAATCGGCCCAGCCGTTTCCAAGATCTGGAAGCGACCCCTACACGTGCGCACGTGCAGCTGCACCCCAACCGTGGCACATGAAAATACATACTTACTGACTTGTGCACGGCACCCTACTAACCAGTCTCTAGTGGTATGCCAAATCTAAGCACAATCGGCCCGGCCGTTCTCGAGATCTGGAAGCGTCAGCCTACACGTGCGCACGTGCAAAATGACTCCCATCTGACTTGTGCACGGCACCCTACTCGCCGATCCCTAACGGTGTGCCAAGTTTGATCACAATCGGCCCAGCCGTTCTCGAGATCTGGAAGCGTCACCCTGCCCGTGCGCACGTGCAGCTGCACCCCAACCGTGACACATGGAAATGCATTGCGTGGCAAGTGCCTACAACCATGCCAAGTATCAGCGCAATCGGCAAACTAACTACAGAGTTATTAGACTTGTTACCGAACTGACACCTCTTCGTTTTGCACGTGGCACGTGCATTAGGGGTCACCCATACGCATCGAGAACAGCACACTACGTGTAATAAAGGAAGAAGCTATCCCAAACAAAAGACCGCGAGTGAATCGTTCCAGTGGTTGCAGAGATATAAGGTTTGTAAAGGCACCCCACAGGCGGCCTACTGCTAATATTTAGCAATAATCAGTGTCGCATCCGCACACGGGAGGTATCGCCGTCACCTGTTCGTATACTCTAATGTGGTTGGGTTCAAGTCACAGTCGAGCCCTGATTTTTTACAGCTTTTCTTAAAAACGGCACATCGTGTGGTGACGTTCTATACATTGTTGGATAGAGCATCGGAAGTTGTATATTTTATTACCTTTTCACTTTGATACATAAGCAATGTAAAAAGTTATTAAGCAACAAAGACGCTCCCATTGACTTTCCATGTTAAAAATTTTAAATTTCAAATTAACTTTATAAGAAAAAATGAGTTATGCCAGCTTAACGAAGCATAACGGCATGTACAATACTCTTTCCTCTACAAGATATAAGAATATGGGCGAAATCTATCTCTAAAATTTTGTACAAAGATCGAATGAAAATGTCTCTGCAAAGTCTCGACATCGCCGTCCATTGACTTAACATGGGACACAGCAAAATTCCAACTTTGACCTCGCGCAAAGACACGTTCCGAGATTCTGAGGGGTATACGGCGCACACGGGCGTGTACCTGAACGTGTTTGCCATAAAATGCTGGGATGAAAACCACCCCTTTCTTGGCTCGTTTTTCCGCCATTCGCGATCGCGCAAAAAGTGTCCAAAACCCCGTTGACTTAACATGGGGAAAATGGAATCGCACGTGCCACGCGCAAAAGACTTCTTAGCGAGTAGCGACCGGTGCCATCAGGTAGATCGCCTGCGGGAGCCCATACCCTGAACTTTTTACGAAGATTGTACATTTCGTCTAGGCCCCCGTCAAGTTGTACTGATTCGCGGCCAGACTTGCAAAACATACCCCGGACAACGACCGCTCCGGTTGTTTTTCAATAGAAAAACACAATTCTAACGAATAGTGTTTGTCTTTTCAAATTGCCAGACGCCTCAAAAACGGCAAAAGTTCAAACGCCGCTAACATCTTCATTTTTAAAGGAATCAAGACGTAACAAAAAGGTTATACGTAGACCGGCATCTGCGATGCCGGGCTCCGCATCGCGGGACCGCAGGTTGTTTGAGCAAGCACCTTTGTAAACGCCCGCCGCAAAACGCAAAACCGCAAAACTCGCAAAACGCACTTTCAAAACGCCAACGCAAAAGCCGCAAAAAAAAACAAAAAACAATCGCCCGCACGCTCAAAACCGCAGAAAAAGAAACGCAAAAAAAGCCGCAAAAACGCCCGTCCGCCGCAAAACGCAAACACCGCAAAAAACGCAAATACCAGCATCTGCGATGCTGGGCTCCGCATCGCGGGACCGCAGGTTGTTTGAGCAAGCACCTCTTTAACGCCGCAAAAACGCCACCCGCCAAACGAGAGGATGAGCCTTGCACGTGCAGACCGGAGTGGGTGTGCTAAAAACTGACGTGCACGGCACCTTATTCGCCGGTCTATAGCGGTGTGCCAAATTTGAGTGCAAACGACCCGGCCGTTTTCGAGATCTGGAAGCGACACCCTGCACGTGCGCACGTGCAGCCTGGGCCCCAATTGACTTGTGCACGGCACTCTATTCGCCGGTTTCTAGCGATGTATCAAATTTAATCTGAATCGGCCCAGCCGTTTCCAAGATCGGGAAACGACCCCTACATGTGCGCACGTGCAGCTGCACCCCAACCACGGCACATGAAAATACATACTTACTGACTTGTGCACGGCACCCTTCTGATCGTTCTCTAGAAGTGTACCGAATTTGAGTGCAATCGGCCCGGCCGTTCTCGAGATCTGGAAGCGTCGTCCTGCACGTGCGCACGTGCAAACTGGGTCCCATCTGACTTTTGCTCGGCACCCTACTCGCCGAGCCCTAACGGTGTGCCAACTTTGATCACAATCGGCCCAGCCGTTCTCGAGATCTGGAAGCGTCACCCTGCCCGTGCGCACGTGCAGCGGCACCCCAACCGTGACACATGGAAATGCATTGCCGGGTGCGTGCCAACATCCATGCCAAGATCAGCGCAATCGGCAAAATAACTACAGAGTTATTAGACTTGCTACCGAACTGACACCTCTTCGTTTTGCACGTGGCACGTGCATTAGGGGTCACCCATACGCATCGAGAGTAGCACACTACGTTTGGGAAAGGAAGAAATTATCCCACACAAAAGACCGCGAGTGAATCGGGTCAGTGGTTGCAGAGATATAAGGTTTGTAAAGGCGCCCCCACGGCGGCCGACTGCTAATAATTAGCAATAATCAGTGTCGCGTCCGCACATGGGAGGTGTCCCCTTCACCTGTTCGTATATTCTAATGTGATTGGGTTCAAGTCACAGTCGAGCCCTGCTTTTTTACAACTTTTCTCAGAAACGGCACATCGTGCAGTGACGTTCTATGCATTGTTGGAAAGAGCACCAAAAGTTGTATATTATATTAACTTTTCACCTATATATAATACTAACGATAAAAGTTATGGAGGAATAAAGACGCTCCCATTGACTTTCCATGTTAAAAATTTTAATTTTCAAATGAACTTTATAAGAAAAAATGAGTTCTGCCAGCTTAACGAAGCATAAGCGCATGCACTATGCTCTTTCCTCTACAAGATATATGAGTTTGGGCAAAATCTATCTCTAAAATTTTGTACAAAGATCGAATGAAAATGTCTCTGCAAAGTCTCGGCATCGCCGTCCATTGACTTAACATGGGACACAGCAAAATTCCAACTTTGACCTCGTGCAAAGACACGTTCCAAGATTCTGAGGGGTATACAGCGCACACTAGCGTGTACCTGAACGTGTTTGCCATAAAATGCTGGGAAGAAAACCACCTCTTCCTTGGCTAGTTTTCCCGCCATTGGCGATCGCGCAAAATGTGTCCAAAACCCCATTGACTTAACACGGGGAAAATGGAATCGCACGTGCCACGTGCCACGAGGTTTTAAGCGAGTAGCGACCGGTGCCATAAGGTAGATCGCCTCCGGGAGCCCATACACTGAACTTTTTACGAAGATTGTACATTTCGTCTAGGCCCCTACCAAGTTGCCCCAATTCGCTGCCAGACTTGCAAAACATAGCCCGGACAACGACCGCTCCGGTTGTTTTTCAATAGAAAAACACAATTCTAACGAATAGTGTTTGTCTTTTCAAACAACCTGCGGTTACCAGCATCTGCGATGCTGGGCTCCGCATCGCGGGACCGCAGGTTGTTTAAGCAAGCACCTTTGTAAACGCAGCAAAAACGCCCGCCGCCAAACGAGAGGATGAGTCTTGCACGTGCAGACCGGAGTGGGTGTGCTACAAACTGACGTGCACGGCACCCTATTCGCCGGTCTATAACGGTGTGCCAAATTTGAGTGCAATCGACCTGGCCGTTTTCGAGATCTGGAAGCGACACCTTGCACGTGCGCACGTGCAACCTGGGTCCCAATTGACTTGTGCACGGCACTCTGTTCGCCGGTCTCTAGCGGTGTACCAAATTTGAGCTCAATCGGCCCAGCCAATTTCAAGATCTGGAAGCGACACCTTGCACGTGAGTTCGTGCAACCTGGGTCCCAATTGACTTGTGCACGGCACTCTGTTCGCCGGTCTCTAGCGGTGTACCAAATTTGAGCTCAATCGGCCCAGCCAATTTCAAGATCTGGAAGCGACCCCTACACGTGCGCACGTGCAGCTGCACCCCAACCGCGGCACATGAAAATACATACTTACTGACTTGTGCACGGCACCCTACTAACCAATCTCTAGTGGTATGCCAAATTTGAGCACAGTCGGTCCAGCCGTTCTTGAGATATGGAAGCGTCAGCCTGCACGTGCGCACGTGCAAACTGGGTCCCATCTGACTTGTGCACGGCACCCTACTCGCCGAGCCCTAACGGTGTGCCAACTTTGATCACAATCGGCCCAGCCGCTCTCGAGATCTGGAAGCGTCACCCTGCACGTGCGCACGTGCAGCGGCACCCCAACCGTGACACACAGAAATGTATTACCCGGCGGGTGCCTACCCCCATGCCATGTATCAGCGCAATCGGCAAAATAACTACAGAGTTATTAGACTTGCTACCGAACTGACACCTCTTCGTTTTGCACGTGGCACGTGCACTAGGGGTGACCCATATGCATCGAGAATAGCGATGAACGTCTACGTGTAAGAAAGGAAGAAGCAATCTCACTCAAAAGACCGCGAGTGAATCGGTCCAGTGGTTGCAGAGATATAAGGTTTGTAAAGGCACCCCACAGGCGGCCTACTGCTAATATTCAGCAATAATCAGTGTCGCGTCCGCACATGGGAGGTGTCCCCTTCACCTGTTCGTATATTTTAATGTGGTTGGCTTCAAGTCACAGTCGAGCCCTGCTTTTTTACAACTTTTCTTGAAAACGGCACACCGTGCAGTGACGTTCTATACATCAGTGGAAAGCGCATCAAAAGTTGTATATTATATTAACTTTTCACCTATATATATTACTAACAATAAAAGTTATAGAGGAATAAAGACGCACCCATTGACTTTCCATGTTAAAAATTTCCATTTTCAAACGAACTTTATGAGAAAAAAACGATTTCTGCCAGCTTAACGAAGCATACCAGCATGTACTATGCTCCTTTCTCTACACTGTATAGGAGTTTGGGCGAAATCTATCTCTAAAATTTTGTACAAAGATCGAATGAAAATGTCTCTGCAAAGTCTCGGCATCGCCGTCCATTGACTTAACATGGGACATAGCAAAATTCCAACTTTGATCTCGTGCAAAGACACGTTCCGAGATTCTGAGGGGTATACAGCGCACACTGGCGTGTACCCAAACGTGTTTGCCATAAAATGCTGGGAAGAAAACCACCTCTTCCTTGGCTCGTTTGCCCGCCATTGGCGATCGCGCAAAAAGTGTCCAAAACCCCGTTCACTTAACATGGGGAAAATGGAATCGCACGTGCCACGTGCCACGAGATTCTGGCGGGTATACAGCGCACACGGGCGTGTACCCAAACGTGTTTGCCATAAAATGCTGGGAAGAAAACCACCTCCTTCTTGGCTCGTTTCCCCGCTATTAGCGATCGCGCAAAAAGTGTCCAAAACCCCGTTCACTTAACATGGGGAAAATGGAATCGCACGTGCCACGCGCAAAAGACTTCTTAGCGAGTAGCGACCGGTGCCATCAGGTAGATCGCCTCCGGGAGCCCATACCCTGAACTTTTTACGAAGATTGAGCGATTCGTCTAGGCCCCGCTCAAGTTGCCCCAATTCGCGGCCAGACTTGCAAAACATAGCCCGGACAACGACCGCTCCGGTTGTTTTTCAATAGAAAAACACAATTCTAACGAATAGTGTTTGTCTTTTCAAACAACCTGCGGTTACAAGCGTTCTCTGGAAGCGTCATCCTGCACGTGCGCACGTGCATAACGAGTCCCATCTGACTTGTGCACGGCACCACACTAACCAGCCTCTAGCGGTGTGCCAAGTTTGATCACAATCGGCCCAGCCGTTCTCGAGATCTGGAAGCGTCACCCTGCCCGTGCGCACGTGCAGCGGCACCCCAACCGTGACACATGGAAATGCATTGCACGGCGGGTGCCTACATCCATGCCAAGTATCAGTGCAATCGGCAAACTAACTGCAGAGTTATTAGACTTGTTACCGAACTGACACCTCTTCGTTTTGCACGTGGCACGTGCATTAGGGGTCACCCATACGTATCGAGGGTAGCACACTACGTGTGAGAAAGGAAGAAGCTATCCCACACAAAAGACCGCAAGTGAATCGGTCAAGCGGTTGTGGAGATATAAGCTTTGCAAAGGCGCCCCCAGGGCGGCCGACTGCCAATAATTAGCAATAATCAGCGTCGCGTCCGCACATGGGAGGTGTCCCCTTCACCTGTTCGTATACTCTAATGTGGTTGGGTTCAAGTCACAGTCGAGCCCTGATTTTTTACAGCTTCTCTTAAAAACGGCACATCGTGCAGTGACGTTCTATGCACCAGTGGAAAGAGCATCAGAAGTTGTATATTATATTAACTTTTCACCTATATGTCTTACTAAAGATAAAAGTTATAGAGGAATAAAGACGCTCCCATTGACTTTCCATGTTAAAAATTTTCATTTTCCAACGAACTTTATTAGAAAAAACGATTTCTGCCAGCTTAACGAAGCATACCAGCATGTACTACGCTCTTTCCTTTACAAGCTATAAGAGTTTGGGCAAATTCTATCTCTAAAATTTTGTACAATGAACGAATGAAAATGTCTCTGCAAAGTCTCGGCATCGCCGTCCATTGACTTAACATGGGACATAGCAAAATTCCAACTTTGATCTCGTGCAAAGACACGTTCCGAGATTCTGAGGGGTATACAGCGCACACTGGCGTGTACCCAAACGTGTTTGCCATAAAATGCTGGGAAGAAAACCACCTCTTCCTTGGCTCGTTTTCCCGCCATTGGCGATCGCGCAAAAAGTGTCCAAAACCCCGTTCACTTAACATGGGGAAAATGGAATCGCACGTGCCACGTGCCACGAGATTCTGGCGGGTATACAGCGCACACGGGCGTGTACCCAAACGTGTTTGCCATAAAATGCTGGGAAGAAAACCACCTCCTTCTTGGCTCGTTTCCCCGCTATTAGCGATCGCGCAAAAAGTGTCCAAAACCCCGTTCACTTAACATGGGGAAAATGGAATCGCACGTGCCACGCGCAAAAGACTTCTTAGCGAGTAGCGACCGGTGCCATCAGGTAGATCGCCTCCGGGAGCCCATACCCTGAACTTTTTACGAAGATTGAGCGATTCGTCTAGGCCCCGCTCAAGTTGCCCCAATTCGCGGCCAGACTTGCAAAACATAGCCCGGACAACGACCGCTCCGGTTGTTTTTCAATAGAAAAACACAATTCTAACGAATAGTGTTTGTAGTGTTTGTCTTTTCAAACAACCTGCGGTTACAAGCGTTCTCTGGAAGCGTCATCCTGCACGTGCGCACGTGCATAACGAGTCCCATCTGACTTGTGCACGGCACCACACTAACCAGCCTCTAGCGGTGTGCCAAGTTTGATCACAATCGGCCCAGCCGTTCTCGAGATCTGGAAGCGTCACCCTGCCCGTGCGCACGTGCAGCGGCACCCCAACCGTGACACATGGAAATGCATTGCACGGCGGGTGCCTACATCCATGCCAAGTATCAGTGCAATCGGCAAACTAACTGCAGAGTTATTAGACTTGTTACCGAACTGACACCTCTTCGTTTTGCACGTGGCACGTGCATTAGGGGTCACCCATACGTATCGAGGGTAGCACACTACGTGTGAGAAAGGAAGAAGCTATCCCACACAAAAGACCGCAAGTGAATCGGTCAAGCGGTTGTGGAGATATAAGCTTTGCAAAGGCGCCCCCAGGGCGGCCGACTGCCAATAATTAGCAATAATCAGCGTCGCGTCCGCACATGGGAGGTGTCCCCTTCACCTGTTCGTATACTCTAATGTGGTTGGGTTCAAGTCACAGTCGAGCCCTGATTTTTTACAGCTTCTCTTAAAAACGGCACATCGTGCAGTGACGTTCTATGCACCAGTGGAAAGAGCATCAGAAGTTGTATATTATATTAACTTTTCACCTATATGTCTTACTAAAGATAAAAGTTATAGAGGAATAAAGACGCTCCCATTGACTTTCCATGTTAAAAATTTTCATTTTCCAACGAACTTTATTAGAAAAAAACGATTTCTGCCAGCTTAACGAAGCATACCAGCATGTACTACGCTCTTTCCTTTACAAGCTATAAGAGTTTGGGCAAATTCTATCTCTAAAATTTTGTACAATGAACGAATGAAAATGTCTCTGCAAAGTCTCGGCATCGCCGTCCATTGACTTAACATGGGACATAGCAAAATTCCAACTTTGATCTCGTGCAAAGACACGTTCCGAGATTCTGAGGGGTATACAGCGCACACTGGCGTGTACCCAAACGTGTTTGCCATAAAATGCTGGGAAGAAAACCACCTCTTCCTTGGCTCGTTTTCCCGCCATTGGCGATCGCGCAAAAAGTGTCCAAAACCCCGTTCACTTAACATGGGGAAAATGGAATCGCACGTGCCACGTGCCACGAGATTCTGGCGGGTATACAGCGCACACGGGCGTGTACCCAAACGTGTTTGCCATAAAATGCTGGGAAGAAAACCACCTCCTTCTTGGCTCGTTTCCCCGCTATTAGCGATCGCGCAAAAAGTGTCCAAAACCCCGTTCACTTAACATGGGGAAAATGGAATCGCACGTGCCACGCGCAAAAGACTTCTTAGCGAGTAGCGACCGGTGCCATCAGGTAGATCGCCTCCGGGAGCCCATACCCTGAACTTTTTACGAAGATTGAGCGATTCGTCTAGGCCCCGCTCAAGTTGCCCCAATTCGCGGCCAGACTTGCAAAACATAGCCCGGAGACGGACCGCTCCGGTTGTTTTTCAATAGAAAAACACAATTCTAACGAATAGTGTTTGTCTTTTCAAACAACCTGCGGTTACTTTGTCTATCAAATGGCTATCTCGGTTTTTTGAAAATTTTGGATTTTGGCCTAAATTTTTTCAAAAAACTGACTTTTTTGGGAAAATCATTATAAAATCCAAAATTTTGAGTCCATCGAAAAAACCGGAATATATGTCAGAGAAGTGGTCTATGTGCACCTACATACCAAATTTTAGAAGAATCGGTTCAAAAATGTGGGAGTTATTCAAAATTTTATGACGTCACGACACACAAAATTTTTGAAAAATGACTTTTTGGAAGTTCTAGACCTCGTACGGAAACAAAAATAGCACCATTCGATTCGCCGTGAAAAACTGCATCAGATAGACACCTTTTTAGGCCTTAACAAGCAACTTCAAAATTTGACCTCACTTGACCTGACCTTGACCTGACCTCGACCTGAAATTCATCCAGAGGTGGTCCATATCACTTATTGAGTGTGCCTATTGAATTCTATGAGTAAAATGACCCATAAAACATGTGTCGCATATGCCCTTTTCTATATTTTGTTTTTTGGTGACCTGACCTGACCTGACCTGACCTTGACCTTGACCTCTGAATGATATTTTATGCAACGAATATTGTCTTGGTAGCCTAAGAACACGTTTTGGGCGATCAGTCTCAGTCCATGACTCCATTCTTCGGCAACTACGGTGCAAGGCCGATACTGTAGAAACTTGCAATTTGTACCCTTGACCTGACCTTGACCTTGACCTCAAACTTTAAATTAAGTACATGTTTTTAGTAGTTCGTGATGAGAGCTTTCGATTGGCGTTTGAATTTTCCAAATCGGACCGTTAGTTCGGGAGATAACAGGGGGGGGGGGTAAAATTTACCCCCCCCCCCCCCCCAGCCCCGCGCGTTCGGCTGGAGACCCCAGCCCCGCGCGGGTTAAGGGGGGGGGGCACTGCCGACTTTTGGTCCCATTCTTTCAATGCAACGCCCATAGGGCTAATGTTAAAATGCCCAAATCAAAGGGGGGCACGGTGCCCCGGTGCCCTCCCCGTTCCGCCGTCTAGACTACCAAGCAAGCTCGCCTGGAGGCTCCCCACCGTCTCTTGGCGCCCGGGTAGCCTCGATGCCTGAATAAGGCCCCGAGACATCGACCTTGGCCAAAAAGCGTTCGTGTAGGCCCTCAGAAACTGGTGTGAGCCCTGATATTACTGTGTGGGCTGCTCAGGCATTTCTGTCGGGCCATCATGCATCGATTTGGGTCCGAGCTAGTAAGGGTTATCAGAAGCATCCTTTAGCCCTGCGACTTCAGAGGTTGGTGTGAGATCCTAAAAAAGAAAGTGAGGGCACTCCGAGGCTTGCAAAGGGCTTTTCCTCGGAGGTCGGCCTTGGCCGAACGGCGTTCCTCAAACTGGTGTAGGGCGCTGAGATTACTGAATGGGACTCTCGAGTATTGGCATGGGGCCCTCAACTATCAGCACGGAGCCCTCAGGAGCCGGTAAGGGCTCCTCTGCGGCATGCATAAGCCATCCGATCTCAGAGGCCGGTGTGAGATCCTAAACAAGAGCTGAGTGCACTTAAAAACCTGCGTAGGTCCCCCAGAGATCAGCTTTGACCAGACGGCGGTCATGGACGCCCTTAGAAACTGACGTAGGGGCCGCCTCAGTCGGTCGGCCCTCTCACATCAGCCTGGGGATCTCAGGAATCGGCCTGGGGCCCTCAAGAGCCGGTTAGGGCCCTCGGAAAGTGGCATTATACCCTGCGATAGCCGTGTTAGGCCCTCGGGTAACGGCTTGGGGCCCTCGGGCATCGGCCTGCGCCCCCGGGCATTGGCCAGAGGTCCTTGGATATCGGTCTGGGGCCCCTCAAGAGCCGGTGAGGGCCTTCAGAAAATGGTATGGGGCCCTGAGATAACTCTGTGGGCTTTCAGGTGCTCATGTGGGACCCTTAGGCATCGGCCCCAAGAGGGGGTTAAGGAGGGCAGGGGGCAGGGGCCCTCAAGAGCTGACAGAGCCCAGCATCTGCGATGCTGGGCTCCTGGGCTGGGCTTTCAGGTGCTCATGTGGGACCCTTAGGCATCGGCCCCAAGAGGGGGTTAAGGAGGGCAGGGGGCAGGGGCCCTCAAGAGCTGACAGAGCCCAGCATCTGCGATGCTGGGCTCCGCATCGCGGGACCGCAGGTTGTTTGAGCAAGCACCTTTGTAAACGCAGCAAAAACGCCCGCCGCCAAACGAGAGGATGAACCTTGCACGTGCAGACCGGAGTCGGTGTGCTACGGACTGACGTGCACGGCACCCTATTCGCCGGTCTATAGCGGTGTGCCAAATTTGAGTGCAATCGGCCCGGCCATTTTCGAGATCTTGAAGCGGCACCCTTCACGTGCGCACGTGCAAGCTGGGTCCCAACTGACTTGTGCACGGCACTCTATTCGCCGGTCTCTAGCGGTGTACGAAATTTGAGCTCAATCGGCCCAGCCGTTTTCAAGATCTGGAAGCGACCCCTACACGTGAGCACGTGCAGTTGCACCCCAATCGTGACACATGAATATACATACTAACTGACTTGTGCGCAGCACCCTACTAACCGGTCTCTAAATGTGTGCCGAATTTGAGTGCAATCGATCCAGCCGTTCTTGAGATCTGGAAGCGTCACTCTGCACGTGCGCACGTGCAAAATGGATCCCATCTGACTTGTGCACGGCACCCTACTAACCAGTCTCTAGTGGTATGCCAAATTTGAGCACAGTCGGTCCAGACGTTCTTGAGATATGGAAGCGTCAGCCTGCACGTGCGCACGTGCAAACTGGGTCCCATCTGACTTGTGCACGGCACCCTACTCGCCGAGCCCTAAGGGTGTACCAACTTTGATCACAATCGGCCCAGCCATTCTCGAGATCTGGAAGCGTCACCCTGCCCGTGCGCACGTGCAGCGGCACCCCAACCGTGACACATGGAAATGCATTGCCGGGTGCGTGCCAACATCCATGCAAAGTACCAGCGCAATCGGCAAACTAACTACAGAGTTATTAGACTTGTTACTGAACTGACTTCTCATCGTTTTGCACGTGGCACGTGCATTAGGGGTCACACATACGCATCGAGAGTAGCACACTACGTGTGAGAAAGGAAGAAGCTATCCCACACAAAAGACCGCGAGTGAATGGGTCCAGTGGTTGCAGAGATATAAGGTTTGTAAAGGCACCCCACAGGCGGCCTACTGCTAATATTTAGCAATAATCAGTGTCGCGTCCGCACATGGGAGGTATCGCCGTCACCTGTTCGTATACTCTAATGTGGTTGGGTTCAAGTCACAGTCGAGCCCCGCTTTTTTACAGCTTTTCTTAAAAACGGCACATCGTGCAGTGACGTTCTATACATTGTTGGAAAGAGCATCGTAAGTTGTATATTTTATTAACTTTTCACTTTGGTATATCTGCAACGTAAAAAGTTATTAAGCAACAAAGACGCTCCCATTGACTTTCCATGTTAAAAATTTTAAATTTCAAATGAACTTTATAAGAAAAAATGAGTTTTGCCAGCTTAACGAAGCATAACGGCATGTACTATGCTCTTTCCTCTACAAGATATAAGAGTTTGGGCAAAATCTATCTCTAAAATTTTGTACAAAGATCGAATGAAAATGTCTCTGCAAAGTCTCGGCATCGCCGTCCATTGACTTAACATGGAACACAGCAAAATTCCAACTTTGACCTCGTGCAAAGCACCGTTCCAAGATTCTGAGGGGTATACAGCGCACACTGGCGTGTACCCAAACGTGTTTGCCATAAAATGCTGGGAAGAAAACCACCTCCTTCTTGGCTCGTTTTCCCGCCATTCGCGATCGCGCAAAAAGTGTCCAAAACCCCGTTGACTTAACATGGGGAAAATGGAATCGCACGTGCCACGCGCAAAAGACTTCTTAGCGAGTAGCGACCGGTGCCATCAGGTAGATCGCCTGCGGGAGCCCATACCCTGAACTTTTTACGAAGATTGTACATTTCGTCTAGGCCCCCGTCAAGTTGTACTGATTCGCGGCCAGACATGTAGAAGAAGCTGTATCTCGTTCCGTAGCACTGGCGACAGCTGAAGGCACATCGAACCGGGAGGCTCATAACTCAGAAAAAAATAGTGGAGCTAATAGGACAGCGGATACCAGCATCTGCGATGCTGGGCTCCGCATCGCGGGACCGCAGGTTGTTTGAGCAAGCACCTCTGTAACGCCGCAAAAACGCCCGCCGCCAAACGAAAGGATGAGCCTGGCACGTGCAGACCGGAGTGGGTGTGCTACGGACTGACGTGCACGGCACCCTATTCGCCGGTCTGTAGCGGTGTGCCAAATTTGAGTGCAATCGGCACGGCCATTTTAGAGATCCGGAAGCGTCACACTGCACGTGCGCACGTGCAAAATGGTTCCAACTGACTTTTGCACGGCACCCTATTCGCCGATCTCTGGCGGTGTGCTAAGTTTGATAACAATCGGCCCGGCCGTTCTCGAGATATGAAAGCGTCACCCTGCACGTGCGCACGTGCAGCTGCATTCCAACCGTGGCACATGGAAATACATACTAACTGACTTGTGCACGGCATCCTACTAACCAGTCTCTAGCGGTATGCCAAATTTGAGCACAGTCGGCCCAGCCGTTCTTGAGATCTGGAAGCGTCAGCCTGCACGTGCGCACGTGCCAAATGGGTCCCATCTGACTTGTGCACGGCACCCTACTCACCGATCCCTAACGGTGTGCCAACTTTTATCACAATCGGCCCAGCCGTTCTCGAGATCTGGAAGCGTCACCCTGCCCGTGCGCACGTGCAGCGGCACCCCAACCGTGACACATGGAAATGCATTGCCGGGTGCGTGCCAACATCCATGCAAAGTACCAGCGCAATCGGCAAACTAACTACAGAGTTATTAGACTTGTTACTGAACTGACTTCTCATCGTTTTGCACGTGGCACGTGCATTAGGGGTCACCCATACGCATCGAGAATAGCACACTACGTGTAAGAAAGGAAGAAGCTATCCCACACAAAAGACCGCGAGTGAATCGGTCCAGTGGTTGCAGAGATATAAGGTTTGTAAAGGCACCCCACAGGCGGCCTACTGCTAATATTTAGCAATAATCAGTGTCGCATCCGCACACGGGAGGTATCTCCGTCACCTGTTCGTATACTCTAATGTGGTTGGGTTCAAGTCACAGTCGAGCCCTGCTTTTTTACAACTTTTCTTAAAAACGGCACATCGTGCAGTGACGTTCTATACATCAGTGGAAAGAGCATCAAAAGTTGTATATTATATTAACTTTTCACCTATATATTTTACTAACGATAAAAGTTATAGAGGAATAAAGACGCTCCTATTGACTTTCCATGTTAAAAATTTTAATTTTCAAATGAACTTTACAAGAAAAAACGATTTCTGCCAGCTTAACGAAGCATACCAGCATGTACTATGCTCCTTTCTCTACAAGATATAAGAGTTTGGGCGAAATCTATCTCTAAAATTTTGTATAAAGATCGAATGAAAATGTCTCTGCAAAGTCTCGACATCGCCGTCCATTGACTTAACATGGAACACAGCAAAATTCCAACTTTGATCTCGTGCAAAGACACGTTCCGAGATTCTGAGGGGTATACAGCGCACACTGGCGTGTACCGGAACGTGTTTGCCATAAAATGCTGGGAAGAAAACCACCTCTTCCTTGGCTCGTTTTCCCGCCATTGGCGATCGCGCAAAAAGTGTCCAAAACCCCGTTGACTTAACATGGGGAAAATGGAATCGCACGTGCCACGTGCCACGAGGTTTTAAGCGAGTAGCGACCGTTGCCATCAGGTAGATCGCCTCCGGGAGCCCATACACTGAACTTTTTACGAAGATTGTACATTTCGTCTAGGCCCCAATCAAGATGTCTCGATTCGCTGCCAGACTTGCAAAACATAGCCCGGAGAACGACCGCTCCGGTTGTTTTTCAATACCGGCATCTGCGATGCCGGGCTCCGCATCGCGGGACCGCAGGTTGTTTGAGCAAGCACCTTTGTAAACGCAGCAAAAACGCCCGCCACCAAACGAGAGAATGAGCCTTGCACGTGCAGACCGGAGTCGGTGTGCTACGGACTGACGTGCACTGCACCCTATTCGCCGGTCTATAGCGGTGTGCCAAATTTGAGTGCAATCGACCCGGTCGTTTTCGAGATCTGGAAGCGACACCCTGCACGTGCGCACGTGCAGCCTAGGCCCCAATTGACTTGTGCACGGCACTCTATTCGCCGGTTTCTAGCGGTGTACCAAATTGGAGCTCAATCAGCCCCGTCAATTTCAAGATCTGGAAGAGACCCCTACACGTGCGCTGGTGCAACTGCACCCCAACCGTGGCACATGAAAATACATACTAACTGACTTGTGCACGGCACCCTACTAACCAGTCTCTAGCGGTATGCCAAATTTCAGCAGAGTCGGCCCAGCCGTTCTTGAGATCTGGAAGCGTCAGCCTGCACGTGCGCACGTGCATAGCGGGTCCCATCTGACTTGTGCACGGCACCCTACTTACCAGCCTCTAGCGGTGTGCCAAGTTTGATCACAATCGGCCCAGCCGTTCTCGACATCTGGAAGCGTCACCCTGCCCGTGCGCACGTGCAGTTGCACCCCTACCAAGACACGTGGAAATGCATCGCCTGGAATGTGTCTACCTCCATGCCAAGTTTTAGCGCAATCGGCCCAGTAATTACCGCGAGCTATTGCACTTATTACAAAACAGGCACCTCTTGGCTTTGCACGTGGAACGTGCGTTAGGGGTCACCCATATGCATCGAGAGTAGCACACTATGTGAAAGAAGGAAAAAAGCTACCCAACACAAAAAACCGCACGTGTATCAGCCCAGTGGTTGCCGAGATATAAGTCGTACAAAAACGTCCCCACGGCGGCCGGCCGCTATTTAGCAGTAAAATCGTGTCGCATCCTTCTATGGGAGGTATCCCCGTCACCTGTTCGTATACTGTCTGAGCAAAGACCATACGTTACGGTCCAAACTCCATAGTGAGGCGGACATACGAATTTACGAGAGTTTAGCGACGAAATGATTCACTTAATTGTTAAGTAATGGGTACCATTAGGTAGACCATAAATTTTATCTAGCATCTCACCGTAGATGCAGTAAAAAGTGCTTTACTTTTCAATGTATATAAAGACTTGCTCAGCTCAATCAGTTCACTCTGTATTGGCTCAAGCCGTATCATGCGAACGCAATGCAAACTAGAGCACCGACAGCGCAGCGCTCCCCAACTCACTGCTCGCCCAGTCCACCCGGGCCGCCGCCACGACGGCCCCCCGCAAGTAGGCATCCCGCACTGCACCGACAGCCGCGGGCGACCAGCTGACCGGCCAGCTGACCGGCCAGCAGCCGGCGGGCGGCAGGGCGCGGATGGCCGACCCGCCGGCGCGGCGAGGGAGGGGAGGAACGCAGCTGAAAGACCCGACTACATATATATCAAAGAAACATTATATGTAATCATCGATGACGCGACATAAATCTGCTTTATTGGGGTTAGCGGTGTAGTCTGTGATGCCATCACAATGAAAATAGGCGCCTAGTTTTGTACAGCATCAAATTCTGATTCCATAACGACTCTCGCTAGTCCATTTTCAATTGTAAATAAGCCTTTTATTGCGATGCAAAGTCCCGAAATGGTGCCGACGGCGGCCGGTCCCCCGATGGTACCATACCATAGATGGTAAACAGGTTAGTTCACATTCCCGCCGCTATGCGGGCGGCGGCGGCGCCACCTGTCCTCGTGTCCGCCTGACACCGTAACGATATAGGTCTGAGCTCAAATCTCGGTAATGTCGTGCTTTTTTACTATATTTCTCAAAAACGGCACCACGTGCAATAAAGTTGTATATATCATTGGAAAGAGCATCAAAAGTTGTATAAAATATCAACTTTTCACTTGAATATGTCTTCAAGGTACAAAGTTATTAAGCACCAAAGACGCTCCCATTGACTTTCCATGTTAAAATTTTTCATTTTTAAAGAAGCCTAAAGACAACAAACGAATTTGCACAGCTTAAAGAAGCATAACAACATGTTCTATGGTCTTTTCTCAACAAGTCCTGAAAGTTTAAACAAAATCGTATCATATAATTTTGTACAATGAGCGAATGAAAAAGTCTCTGCAAAAACGCCCATTGACTTAACATGGGGAGCGAAAAAAGTTCAACTTTGACCTCGTGCAAAGACACGTTACGAAGTTCTGAGGGGTATACGGCGCACACTAGCGTGTACCTGAACGTGTTTGCCATAAAATGCTGGGAAGAAAACCACCTCTTCCTTGGCTCGTTTTCCCGCTATTCGCGATTGCGCAAAAAGTGTCCAAAACCCCGTTGACTTAACATGGGGAAAATGGAATCGCACGTGCCACGTGCCACGAGGTTTTAAGCGAGTAGCGACCGGTGCCAACAGGTAGATCGCCTGCGGGAGCCCATACACTGAAATTTTTAAGAAAATCGAGCCACAAGTTTAGGCCTGACCCAAGTTGCCCCAATTCGCGGCCAGACTTGCAAAACATAGCCCGGAGACGGACCGCTCCGGTTGTTTTTCAATAGAAAAACACAATTCTAACGAATAGTGTTTGTCTTTTCAAACAACCTGCGGTTATTCACTTTCCATGTTAAAATTTTTCATTTTTAAACGAGCCTAAAAAGAACAAACGAATTTGCACAGCTTAAAGAAGCATAACAACATGTTCTATGGTCTTTTCTCAACAAGTCCTGAAAGTTTAAACAAAATCGTATCATATAATTTTGTACAATGAGCGAATGAAAAAGTCTCTGCAAAAACGCCCATTGACTTAACATGGGGAGCGAAAAAAGTTCAACTTTGACCTCGTGCAAAGACACGTTACGAAGTTCTGAGGGGTATACGGCGCACACTAGCGTGTACCCAAACGTGTTTGCCATAAAATGCTGGGAAGAAAACCACCTCTTCCTTGGCTCGTTTTCCCGCCATTGGCGATCGCGCAAAAAGTGTCCAAAACCCCGTTGACTTAACATGGGGAAAATGGAATCGCACGTGCCACGTGCCACGAGGTTTTAAACGAGTAGCGACCGGTGCCATCAGGTAGATCGCCTCCGGGAGCCCATACCCTGAACTTTTTACGAAGATTGAGCGATTCGTCTAGGCCTGACCCAAGTTGCCCCAATTCGCGGCCAGACTTGCAAAACATAGCCCGGAGAACGACCGCTCCGGTTGTTTTTCAATAGAAAAACACAATTCTAACGAATAGTGTTTGTCTTTTCAAACAACCTGCGGTTACACAGCAAAATTCCAACTTTGACCTCGTGCAAAGACACGTTCCGAGATTCTGAGGGGTATACAGCGCACACTGGCGTGTACCTGAACGTGTTTGTCATAAAATGCTGGGAAGAAAACCACCTCCTTCTTGGCTCGTTTTTCCGCCATTGGCGATCGCGCAAAAAGTGTCCAAAACCCCGTTCACTTAATATGGGGAAAATGGAATCGCACGTGCCACGCGCAAAAGACTTCTTAGCGAGTAGCGACCGGTGCCATCAGGTAGATCGCCTCCGGGAGCCCATACCCTGAACTTTTTACGGAAATTGAGCGATTCGTCTAGGCCCCCGTCAAGATGTCTCGATTCGCGGCCAACTTTGCAAAACATACCCCGGACAACGACCGCTCCGGTTGTTTTTCAATAGAAAAACACAATTCTAACGAATAGTGTTTGTCTTTTCAAACAACCTGCGGTTAATCTGAATCGGCCCAGCCGTTTCCAAGATCGGGAAACGACCCCTACACGTGCGCACGTGCAGCTGCACCCCAACCGCGGCACATGAAAATACATACTTACTGACTTGTGCACGGCACCCTACTAACCAGTCTCTAGTGGTATGCCAAATTTGAGCACAGTCGGTCCAGCCGTTCTTGAGATATGGAAGCGTCAGCCTGCACGTGCGCACGTGCAAACTGGATCCCATCTGACTTGTGCACGGCACCCTACTCGCCGATCCCTAACGGTGTGCCAACTTTGATCACAATCGGCCCAGCCGTTCTCGAGATCTGGAAGCGTCACCCTGCCCGTCCGCACGTGCAGCGGCACCCCAACCGTGACACATGGAAATGCATTGCGGGGCGGGTGCCTACATCCATGCCAAGGATCAGCGCAATCGGCAAAATAACTACAGAGTTATTACACTTACTACCGAACTGACACCTCTTCGTTTTGCACGTGGCACGTGCATTAGGGGTCACTCATACGCATCAAGAACAGCACACTACGTGTAAGAAAGGAAGAAGCTATCCCACACAAAAGACCGCGAGTGAATCGGTCCAGTGGTTGCGGAGATAGAAGCTTTGCAAGGCGCCCCCACGGCGGCCGACTGCTAATATTTAGCAATAATCAGTGTCGCATCCGCACACGGGAGGTATCCCCGTCACCTGTTCGTATACTCTAATGTGGTTGGGTTCAAGTCACAGTCGAGCCCTGATTTTTTACAGCATTTCTTAAAAACGGCACATCGTGCAGTGACGTTCTA
The DNA here is from genome assembly GCF_019059575.1 of Amphibalanus amphitrite. Lineage (NCBI taxonomy): Eukaryota > Metazoa > Arthropoda > Thecostraca > Balanomorpha > Balanidae > Amphibalanus > Amphibalanus amphitrite. The sequence continues at coordinate 218,470 of NW_024882403.1, read as the reverse complement.
TGCATCAGTGGAAAGAGCATCAAAAGTTGTATATTATATTAACTTTTCACCTATATATCTTACTAAAGATAAAAGTTATAGAAGAATAAAGACGCTCCCATTGACTTTCCATGTTAAAAATTTTCATTTTCAAACGAACTTTATTAGAAAAAACGATTTCTGCCAGCTTAACGAAGCATACCAGCATGTACTACGCTCTTTCCTCTACAAGATATCAGAGTTTGGGCAAATTCTATCTCTAAAATTTTGTACAAAGATCGAATGAAAATGTCTCTGCAAAGTCTCGGAATCGCCGTCCATTGACTTAACATGGGACACAGCAAAATTCCAACTTTGACCTTGTGCATAGAGGTGCTGCGAGATTCTGGCGGGTATACGGCGCACACGGGCGTGTACCTGAACGTGTTTGCCATAAAATGCTGGGAAGAAAACCACCCCTTCCTTGGCTCGTTTTCCCGCCATTCGCGATCGCGCAAAAAGTGTCCAAAACCCCGTTGACTTAACATGGGGAAAATTGAATCGCACGTGCCACGTGCCACGAGATTCTGGCGGGTATACGGCGCACACGGGCGTGTACCTGAACGTGTTTGCCATAAAATGCTGGGAAGAAAACCACCTCCTTCTTGGCTCGTTTCCCCGCTATTAGCGATCGCGCAAAAAGTGTCCAAAACCCCGTTCACTTAACATGGGGAAAATGGAATCGCACGTGCCACGCGCAAAAGACTTCTTAGCGAGTAGCGACCGGTGCCATCAGGTAGATCGCCTCCGGGAGCCCATACCCTGAACTTTTTACGAAGATTGAGCGATTCGTCTAGGCCCCGCTCAAGTTGCCCCAATTCGCGGCCAGACTTGCAAAACATAGCCCGGACAACGACCGCTCCGGTTGTTTTTCAATAGAAAAACACAATTCTAACGAATAGTGTTTGTCTTTTCAAACAACCTGCGGTTATAGAAAAACACAATTCTAACGAATAGTGTTTGTCTTTTCAAACAACCTGCGGTTATCGCCGCCGCGATTGACATCCGCGCCCTAGGTGCGGCAATCGCCAGCTCACTGCAGTGGAACGCGGGTGACTCCGAGTCTGAAGCTGAGAATGACGCATGCTGCGGCGGTTCACGGCCACCAGTTCAACAACTGCAACGCGAAACGCGACCGCTGGCTCCAGTTCGAGACACTCTCACCGGCAATAGGGAACGGTCATTTGCTGAAGCGGCTCGTACTGGCGGGGCACAAGCACAAACTCAGAGCACGAGATCTGATGACTCCCAACGAAGCCCCCCTGGTGTTGTAACAGGCACGGGTGTGCAATCATCGCTGATCATGCCGAGGACTGAACAGTATGGCCCACACAAGAAGTTCTTCATCTCAGGATTTCGACAGGAAGTCTCTGACAGCGATGTCCGTTCGCTCGTGTTCGGTGTCGTAAGGAACCTGCATGACTTTCACAGGGTCAAGTACGGTGGAAGTGCACATCAGGCGCGATCGAAGTCGTACATGATTGAAGTTGACGGCCAAGACGCTGACCTAGTTATGGACCCTATGAGATGGCCAGCTGGACTCACGGTAGCTATGAAGTTGGATGAAGGCGGACCCCGCCGACCAACGTTTCAGACCCAAGGAAGTGGACCGAGGACAGCCGAAGCACGATGGTCAGGCGGACGCCCTCCGTACACATCGTCTGAAACTGAACAGACCCATGGAATGTCAGCCGAATTCAACCGCACCAGAGTACCCGGTAACAGTAGCTTCGGCCATCCTGAAGGATGGGCCGGTGCTCAACCTCAGCGCGCAACCACCGGCTATACTTCACAGTACGGTGACTGGCAAACGGTCAACTATGGACGCAAACGAGGCAGGCGAGTCGACCAACAGCAACAGTACAGTAACAGACGCGCTCACCATTGGTAGTTACAACTGTGAGGGCTTCCTTAGTGCAGCGCATTACATAGTGGAACAGCTTTTGCCTAACAGTGATCTGCTGTTCCTGTCAGAGACATGGCTCTCACGAGCTGAGGAACCCTACCTTTCAAATGTAATTGATTCGCTAGATGATGGCGATTATTATTATGCGCAAGATTTTGCTGCAGAGCTACCACCTCGGGTGGGTGAAGGCAGACCTCATGGAGGGGTAGCCTGGATTTGCCGGAGGCGCATGAACCGCAGCTTTGAAGCTATATGCTGTAATGACCACAGACTGTGTGGTGTCACCCTTCTTGAGAGCAACACTCCCGTTCTAAATCTTATAGGATGTTATATGCCCTTCTGGGACTCGTACGGACCGAATGGCGAAGAGTACCTTACAGTTATTGCAAAACTTGATGCAATATTAGAGTCTGTCCGAGCCGACGCTCCAATTCTACTTGTCGGGGATTTCAACTGTGCACTTCTCCCTCTGGCAGACACAGCTCGCACAGTCGGATGGCAGCATCTCCGAGGTCTTACACCCAACAGTTTGGCTATGCAGTCTCTCCTCGACGACTATGACCTGACAGTTGCAGAGTTTCGGTTTCCGCAAAAAGTTGGTTACACATATTCTCGTGGTAACAGCCGCTCCCACATAGATCATATCGCGGTGCCCAATAGCCGTGTTCAAGACGTACGCAGCTGCACAATATTGCCTCCTTGCAAGGACAACCTCAGCCCGCACCTGCCAATAATCTGTGAACTTTTGATAAAAGTTCCAATGGCTATGCGTTGGAGTAGCCCGAATGATAAATCCTATTGGAATTCCACAGAGCAAGTAGATTGGAGCTGCCCCGCGAAAGTAGCCGCCTACCAGAGTATTCTGGAAGAAATCCTGCCTTCACAGCTAGCATGCTGCGGCGATTCTCTCGATAACCTGGATTCTGCTATCACACACAGCATGCATACCGCTGCTCGAGTCTCTGGTTGTTCCAGACCCAGACACCGACCAAGGGCCTGGTGGACTCCCGATGTGGCACGAGCGAGAGACCGCAGTAGGTTCTGGTTCAACATTTGGAAAAGCTGTGATAGACGGCAAGGGACAGCGGTGAGCGCCTGTTATCACGCCGCTCGACGCAGCTACAGGAAGGCTCGCCGAGCAGCAGCAATGTCTAGCATTGAAAAAGATGCTAAACTCATCCATTCATTGCGCCGTAATGGAAATAGTAATGCTTTTTGGCGCAGTGTGCAGCGTGCTAGAAGAGGAAATAATTGCACGGTGTCGGTGTGCAGTGCACCGGACTTTGCAGATTACTTTAGAGACGTCTACAGAGACTCTCAAGAAGAGCTGACCACTGAACAGCACCGGATCTCAAATACTGTCGCTGATATGGTTCGTGGTGCTGCTGCAGTAGTAGAAGAACGAGTCGTCACGCCGGCGGATGTATCTGCGCTCATCTCTCGCCTACACAGGGGTAAATCGGCTGGAGTCGACGGTATAACAGCCGAACACCTCGTACTGGGTTCGACCCCTGCGCTACTATCTGCAGTGGCTCTTCTGCTAAGTAAGTGTCTCACCGAAAAGACAGTCCCTGTGACCTTTACTGAAGGCCTGATGGTACCAGTGTTGAAAAAATCCCAGTTAGACTCCCACTCTATGGATAACTATCGGCCAATATCGATCACAACAACAATATCCAAGCTGCTAGAACTGCATATTCTTCGCGAATTGCAGGACAAGTACACCCCGCATGATCTCCAATTTGGGTTCATACCAGGACGTGGTGTCAGCGAGGCATCCCTAATGGTAGGCGAGACACTGAACTGGAACCTGAGCAGAAGTCTCCCAGTATTTGCAGCCAATCTCGATGCCAGAAAGTGCTTCGACAGGATATGGCATGACGGACTATTCTACCAGCTGCGAGATTTTTTGGACACAAGTACATGGCTTCTAATTGTGAACTGGTATCGGAAGTTAACAGCGAAGATAAAATTTTCCGGGCAAATATCTGCTGCGTTCCCTGTACTCCGCGGTACCAGACAGGGTGCGATACTCTCTCCCACATTCGCAAATATCTACCTGTACCCACTGGTAGCCTCTCTGGACTACAGTGGCCGTGGCGCCTTTTGGCACCGTCACCATGTTCCCGCGGTCTGCTACGCAGACGACTTGTTACTCATGTCCACAAACACAGGGCACCTGTCACAAATGCTTCAAATAGTAGAAGACTTTGCAAGATCCTGGAGGCTTGAGTTTACGCACCCACAAGCGGAGAGAACCAAGAGCCACATCATAGTTTTTGGAGGTGATACCCTATCCGAACTACCTACATGGCACCTCGATGGCCAGATTCTAATAAAAAAGAATCGATCAGAGCACCTTGGAGTGATCCTAGACTGCAAGTTTTCTGGCACACCTCACACAGAAATGCGCATAAAACGGGGAAGAGCCGCTTTTTATGGCCTCTCCACGGTTGGAATACTGTCCAGACGTCTATCGCCAAATGACAAGATTTTTCTGTGGAAAGCGGTGGTAGTACCAGCCCTTGTATTTGGCTGCGATGTAGCGCCTCTGAGTCCAACTGATGTCATTCGGCTAGAAGCATTGCAATCGTCGTGTCTAAAAGCTGCCCTGGGATTACCACGATTTGCCCACCATACGCTGCTTTTGGAGGCTGCTGACGTCCCTCAAGTTCACGAGGTTTTACGCAGTCGGACGCTGAAGACATTTTATTCAGCGATGAATAGCTCGGATCGCCTGGTCAGCGGCCTACTCTCCTCTGTCGCTGTTCTCGGGTGTAACTCCACAGCACTTCCCGGATCTTTCGCCCAGATTGTGTTCCAGATGTGTGGAACCAGGTTAAATGGAACCGGGTTAAATGGGATAATGGATATTGCTGCCGGACATATCGATCCAGACGTCATCACTGCACCGCGCCCCGAAAATGGCCTCAGAGACTCTTTAGCAGGCCTCTTGAGCTCCACATGCGAGATGTCGCGGAAGCTGTTGCGTTTGCTTACTGTGAATACCTGATTTGTATGAGTATGAAAGCATGTTTGTCGCTGATATGTGACGCCTAATAAACATTATTATTATTATTATTATTACTAGCACCGCCAGTGAATTACATACCTTAACGGTTATGCAGGTTGATATAAACCAAGGGAGCTGGGAGCTAAGCGATTTTCGCAATCACAGGCTTCAAAATATTACACACCGGATCCGTCCAAACATCCATTTCAGGGTTGCTGTGGACTGATCACGTCTGACGATTCTGCCACAGACTGGAATACAATGTTCTTGGAATACTGAGCGAACAAATCGCCGGGACAAAGCCTCGGGAAACTACCACTCAGGCGGTTCCTGGAAATCTCTAACCAAGACTAGCGCCTCCTGGGAACAACAGACTGGAGTGGAAATGTCGTGTCTCATAGTTATCGGCCGGTATACGGATATGTGCTTTCAGTGCTGCATGGGCTATGCATTACCGAGATTAGACGGACCGGATATACTGATGGCCGATCAAATAACAAACAATTACGTCATGATTCTCTGCTGCCTATCCAGCTACTCCCGCTCCCATACTCGGCTTTCAAGTACAAGCGTACCAGAGAAACATGTGGCGCGTTCGTTTTTCGGCCATATTTCGCTCTCAAGACTCCACGACGTTCATGTTGGGCAGCAGGGTCGTTGGGTATTTTCTGCGTGGCACTTACACGTACTATGAGTCATTAGAGGCGTCCTTTAGGATTTCACTCCACCATGAGGCAATGACAAAGGAGCAGCCGACGGCTATGGCGCGGCTCAAATCCCCACCCACACATATTCTTCACCCAGCCAGACGGCATAATGCCCTGCCATTCGGCCGACTGTCGGCACCCATTCAGGTCACGAACGGGAGACGGCAGGCTATAGGGAGGCATAAGAATGGTCGGCAATCAAAACTGGCCATTGGGAAATTCAGGGTGGAAAGAAAGCAAGCAATTCCAAATCAAGATGTAGGCCCAAGATGTAGGCGCAAGATGTAGGACCAAATCAAGACAAGTAGGCACAAACTCCATGCAGCAATACTCTGGTCACCCATAGCGCCTCCCTGCCTCCGGTAGCTCGTTTTCCGGCCTCCTGTGGCTCGTCTCCCGGCCTCAGCCCTCACACGGCACGTCTCCCACCATCGCACCGCACGCCTCCCGGCCTCCCGGGACGCGTCTCCCGTCCCGTGGCTCCTCTCCCGGCCTCTCATTGCTACTCTCCCGTCCTATGGCACACTCACCCCATGGAGACCCGCTCCTGTCGCAACACCAGGCTGAAGCCGACGTCTCGCGCGCTGGCAGTGGCCACCTCCAGGTACAGATTCTCAGTGGTGGCCGCGTCGGCCGCCTCTGCGTGCACGTAGTCCTGTACCGGGCAGATGGTTTTGCTGACCTCCATGTATAGGTGTCTGGGGGCGAGGGCGGAGGGGCAGGTCAGGTCCAGGAAGTGCAAATAGGGTGAAGGGAACATGCTGAATCCATCGTAAATTTGAGCGTCAGAGATGTGGCATGGAAAGCGCCGACGCCGTATAAGGATTGCGTCTTAACCCTGCCCGTATAGGAGGGGGGGGGGTTGAACGGACCCCCCCCCCCTCAGTCTTTCGCGAATAACTCACGTAAAAAGCGGCCGATCGCGACGAAACTTTCAGTACCCTCGCGTTAATCAATAACACCTACCCTAACAAATTTATGACCCTCACCCAAATGATCTTTGACCTGACTCTCAGACCTACTTTCCGAGACCATGTTTGGCCGGAATCGCGATTCGGCGTATGTCAGCTCGTATTAGCTGCGCGTTTGCAGTCTTTTCGTGGTTTCAAGCGTTCAAACATGTGACATGATGTTGCTCCCATGCATTACGGTGGGTGTCAAGGTCACCTGAAGGTCAGGTCAGATCCTTGACCTTAAATGACCTCGGTTCACTTTTTCGAGTTTCCATGTTTCTAGGCTAGTTTTTGGAGCTGAATTCGAATTTAGCAGCCATTTGAACATTAGCGAAGAAGATTTGGTGCCTTCGTAACATGTGACAAAGCTGTCAGAGGCGGTTGACACCTAGGAACTACGAATACGCAGCAGGACCCCTACTGGTTGACCTGACCTGGCCTAAATGCATGAAGACATCATGTGTGATCAAAATTAGCATAATATTCGTGATCAGCATCCCCAAAAACTCCATAGCAGCCACACTTTACGACATTCTAACAGGTCCCGATTTTCCCGACTTCTAGGCTATTGACCTGACCTGGAAAATCCACCAATGACCTAGGACCTTAAAATTTGGTATCATCGGCTTCCTCTCGTCACGGGCAGCACGCTCGTTTTTTTCCGCGAAGCTCTAGCTCGATCAGGGGCGAAAGGGCAAGGGGATCCAACGGACCTCCCCCCCCCCCCCCCCACCCCCGTCTTATACGTTCGCGGCTGGCAAAACACCAAAACGGGCGAGGGTTAAAAATGAAAATAACGAAATGTGACATGAGACAAAGTCGGCTAAGCAAAGGTGGAACTTTTTGACGACCCGCGGGTGCCCGGGCGCAATATATCCGCCGCCGCTCTAGCGGTGACCTTAACATTCGCCGTCCGTTGCAGTTCCACAGCCAAGTTAGCGTGGATTGGGGACAGCTCGGGTACCCCCAGTTCGGCTCAAACCTCCCCCTATGCCGCTAAGTGATTGTTTACAAAACATTACGACTACAAGAACACATTCGACTCACTGTTGATTTCCCCTCTTCAGCGAGAGTGGCACGGGCCAGGAGAGGATGCCCCTCTGCTGTCGGACGGCGAACAGCAGCGGCAGGTCTAGCGTGGCGTCATCGGAGGACACGGACACGCGCAGCGCAGAGTCCTGACGGAGGAGAGGGGGGACCTTTGTAACAGAAGGAGATATAAACACACTAATGGCAGACTCTGATAGCAGCAGTACAGCAATAAACCACCGAGTTTTAGAATACTGAATAACACAATACCTCTTTAAATCCTGTGGTAAATACTCCTGCCTTTCAAATCAGCAAGGGTTTTGAGTGAATGGACTTCCCAAGCTGGCAATCATCAGAATCACTTGGGAGGTAACTCCAGACATAAAACTATGGATCCCAAATCCCAATCTGCAGATCTTGTCAGCTCCCAACATCCACCAAGTTCATGTAGTCAGGCGTGGAGCTAGGCATTCACAAAATCATCCAGCCTGTATCATGACTCCACAACCACTGACAGAGACCACAGGCTCTCCCAGTAGGGAAAAATAGCGAGCACTGAAGTGACACAAACTGGACTCTTGCCACCAGTCCACTAAGGAATGAGACAATCTCCCTTCAAGCTACAGCCGTCATGAAAAACTAATAAGTCAGCTAATCATCCAAACATTCACTCACCGATGACATGTTGGCAACGCTGAATACGTAGATGAACTCTGTTAAAGCATTGACAACATCTTCATATGTGTGGTCCAGGCTGGCATTTATCACCCTTGGCTGGACAGTGGCTGTAAGCCTTGGAGGTGGTGGCGGAGGCTCCTGTTCTCCGGGTGCCCTCTGCCAGACATAGAGGTGGTGTTAATTAAACAATGCCAAACACCACTCACAAAGACATTTACAAGACTTTGCTTCATCTTCTATCATCTGTATCATATCAGATCATCTTCAAAAATTTAAAAAAAGTTATCCCTTCATATCATATATGATTGGAATTATACAAGAAATGGTGACTAAAGAGCAAAACAAAACACTTAGGACCTAGTCTGTTGATAATATGGCACAGTGCACACCATTCTTTCAGCCAGGTTTCAGGTATGGGGAGGGAGAGAGAGAGAGAGGGAGAGAGAGAAGAATGAGAGAGAGAGAGGGGGAGAGATAAAAGAATGAGAGAGAGAGAGAGAGGGGGAGAGAGAAGAATGAGAGAGAGAGAGAGAGAGAGAGAGAGAGAGAGAGAGAGAGAGAGAGAGAGAGAGAGAGAGAGAGAGAGAGAGAGAGAGAGAGAGAGAGAGAGAGAGAGAGAGAGAGAGAGAGAGAGAGAGAGAGAGAGAGAGAGAGAGAGAGAGAGAGAGAGAGAGAGAGAGAGAGAGAGAGAGAGAGAGAGAGAGAGAGAGAGAGAGAGAGAGAGAGAGAGAGAGAGAGAGAGAGAGAGAGAGAGAGAGAGAGAGAGAGAGAGAGAGAGAGAGAGAGAGAGAGAGAGAGAGAGAGAGAGAGAGAGAGAGAGAGAGAGAGAGAGAGAGAGAGAGAGAGAGAGAGAGAGAGAGAGAGAGAGAGAGAGAGAGAGAGAGAGAGGAGAGAGAGAGAGAGAGAGAGAGAGAGAGAGAGAGAGAGAGAGAGAGAGAGAGAGAGAGAGAGAGAGAGAGAGAGAGAGAGAGAGAGAGAGAGAGAGAGAGAGAGAGAGAGAGAGAGAGAGAGAGAGAGAGAGAGAGAGAGAGAGAGAGAGAGAGAGAGAGTAGGTGAGTAATTAAGGAGACATGGAGGAAGAACAGAAAGACTATTATATCAATCGGGAAAATATAAGAACAGGGCGGTGTTTCACGGGCTGCTGCTACCACGCTGCTATCAAATTGCGCGAGCTGACGTCACACTTGTGGTAGTGTTGGAGCAATGGGCCTGTTGATGTCTCCATGGAAACCCAATTTGACAAGTCGTAAAATCGGCGTGCTGCTATCACCGGTGAAACAGGGCCGAGATGTAAGAGTAAAATACTCTCAAGCATTTCACCGCAGGAATACTCACCAAAGGGTACCTATTATGGAACGACAAAGACCAGCATGTGCTTGAAATGGTCAAAAGAAAGAATGAAGTCTTCATGGTCCAGAAACCCATATTAACAACAACCATTGTGAATAGGCAGAAAAGTGGCCCTATTGGCCCTAGCCTTAATTCTACTGGACCAATATGATTGATATTGATGTTTTCACCCTGAAATATCAACAACCGTCAGATTTTTAACTGTATATTGTTCATTTTCACAAATGTTCACTTTAATGAAAAACAATATCAAATTATTATCTGTTATTATCTTATATTAAATTATTATAAGTTCTAGGTGACTTCAATGTAAACCCGTTTTGATTATTTCTTTATCAATACATTGATACAATACAGATATAATGAGTAATTGTGTTCATAATCATTTAGGTAATCATTATATCTGAATTGTATCAATGTATTGATAAAGAAATAAACGAAACGTGTTTACATTGAATAAGATAAGAATTTGATATTGGTTTTCATTAAAGTGAAGATTTTTAACTATCAGCACATTGAAATTATTAGGTACACATCAACATTACTAAAAACATTGCAGAAGACATCTGTTTATTACGGCGTTCGCACTTTATTGTCAAGAAGCAACTCAAACTGGTAGTAATCGAAAAAAAAGCACTCACTTTCATGTTGCACATACTGATCAATGAATTATGAAATAAAATTGCAACCTTCATAAGCATACCTTTCCCGAACAAATTTTCCTCCTCTGTCACCGACCAAACACAAATCAAAACACAGACTGACACAGACCACACACACACAACTCCACAACACAAGTGTGGAAACGTCTCAGGTGTATCAGTATGGTGAGCAGGGGGGTACGCTCCGGCTGTTAAGCATTATGAAAAATGGTGACAGACGTTTGTGGAGGATTGTCGACGAACTCTTGTTCCGTGAGCAGTACTTACACGCTAGCGGAAAATTCACCAATCAGCGCTCGGCGGTACTCGACGCTGATTGGTCCGACGCTTGTGACGAAATTGCGGGGGACCGCAGTTATTCTCTATGGACCCGAATAGGCTTTTGGATTTCGGAGGGGTTTCTTTAAAATTATATGCTGTTTCGAGCTGTTTTCGAGTTGAAATATATTTCTTATGACTGTTACCTATATAATGGCACCATAAAATCATGATTTTGATAAATATTACCGATGAAATATCGGCCGAAAAGACATGCTGTCATGGTACGGACTGCCCTGCGGCTGATGTGGGGTCCCTAATGCCAGCGTATGGTAATAATGGGGTGACGAAGGTTTATTGGAGACTCTTAGAGCCCCATCAGCATTCAGCATAGGGTCATCAGAGGCCGGGAACGTCCATCAGGGGTCTGAGTAGGCCTGTCATAGGGGCATACATGACACATCATGGCCCATGGGTCAATGTAGATCCATGGGGCCGTTGAAGGGCCAGCATTGTTCAGCGTGGGCTCGCAATTACCTCTGATGGGCATATGCCGTGCCCCGATGGACTAACGCTGGCCCCTGATGAACCATCACCAGCCCCTGATAGGTCATACAAAGCCCACTGCTGGGTCTAAATTGGTCACTGATATGCCCAAATGGGCCACTGAGAAACCCGTACAACATCCCCTGACTGCACCTGCTGGACCAGTGCCGTCCTCTCATGGGCCCACCACAGCTCTTGAATGACCTTTTCAAGTCCCTTGAAGTGCCTTTATTGGCCTAAATGGCCCCTGATTGGCTTATGTGGTCCCTATTGGTCCTATATGGCCCCCATGAGCCCTCAACGTCCCTAGACGGCCTTACATTATATGTCACTGGGCCCTGTTGGGTCAGCACCGGCCCCTGATAGGCTTGCACTGGACCCACCGGGCCTATACCGACCCATGAAGGGCCTATGTCGAGCCCTCATGGGCCTCCGATGACCACACGCCGGCATGTGTGGCCCCATCAGCAGTGGTCCGTCTATCCCATGTACTTACGGTCTTTTTGGTCGATGTGACACCGGTAGTATATAGAAATGTTATGATTAAATGTCGTTATTACACAGTCAAAAGTCACAGAAAGAATATCCAAGCTCAAAAATGGCCTCAAACCCAACAAAAACTGGTACAAATCCCCTTCAAAAGCCGTAAGTCTATTAAACGCCATAGGGGAATAGCTGCAGTCCCCCGCAATTTCGTCACGAGCATCGGGCCAATCAGCGTTGAGTATTGCCGAACGCCGATTGGTCGATTTCCGCTAGCCTGTAAATGCTGCTTGCGGATATAGTTTTGAACAAAAGAGGGTCGCGGCTACTAATTATCGCTTGTCACCACTTTTTCGTCGGGAGCGTTCTACCTGGTTTATATAGCCTTGATGGTGAGTGAATTGATAAGGGATCTACTGTTGCTAGCTTTTCAAAGTAGTCTAATGACGTCATAGTAATTGAACCAATCAGAGTAGGTTAACAATATACATTTTGCTAGTTGGGTATAAATATGACTGCTTTCAGTTGATGCCGCCTTTGTTATCGCCCCTCATTTTGAAAACTTTTCACTTTCTTCAAGACAGATCATGATGCGCAGCATCATCCAGGTAAAAAGTATAAAAGCCAGTGACGTCATCATCCTAGCTTGACTTAAGATTGACGCTTACTGACCTTGATCAAAAATAAAGAAAGAGCAATTGGTGTATATACCCTGAATTGGTGTCTAAAAAGCAGACAAGATAAGCAGGCAAGCCTAGGTTCCAAAACTACTAAAGTGATTTCAAAGAAATGTTTACCTTTCAATGCGCTGTTATCTAAGACGGGCTCTGGTATTAACTGGATAATTCGCCAGCTGACGCCGTATGGTGGCGCTAGTGGAGCAGCACCATATGACGTCAGCAGAAAACACCGTGAGCAGCTATGAAATGGGAGCGAGCACCACGGAAATATCGAAAGGTGATGGACATGTACTGACGTTGGTCATTCAAGTACCACCAACACCATACAAAAACCATATAATATCATCAAGACTGATTGTGGAATCGATTGCTTTGGGTATTTAAAACACATAAAAAATATTTGTAACCCAATTCTGAAACAGTATAAGGATATTCTTCTTTCTTACTTTTACCTTGTGGAGTACTTTTACTTGCTTTCTAGTGTGCCCATCACTATCTTGAAATCTGGATTGCAGCGCTGTAGGAAAACTTTTTTTTCATTTGTCATTTCTTCCTATTTTGAGCAGTGATAATTTATTTGGTTTTATACATTAAATAATGAAGACGGCTCCTAACTTTTTAGGGATCTGCATTGGCCCAGAGAGCAAAATCAGATATTTTCTAGAAACTTGAGGCCACTATTTTCTTATATGCTAGATAATATACTAATATTGACATGTAAAGAATGATACGGGTGTATAATTCTGCAGAAATATAAATTCAAAGTTTTTAAATTTTTCAAGAACCTTTTTAAAATCTTCCATAATGACTTCTTTCAATACAAGGTGGAAGCAATTTCAGTTAACAATAAAGCAGCACAAGGCAGTACCTTGAGCTGCGATGATCCATAACCAATCGGCACCTGCAATTTGATTGATCTTCGAGATGTAACCTGCCTCTGTTCCCTGACTTTCCCTTTTCGTTGTACCGGGTGAAGTGAATATTCTGTGAATATTCTTCTGACAGTCAGTTTTTAGTCCTACATTATGTTGTCAATCAGATTTAATTGGTTCAAAAACCGTCGTAGTCCGTCTCATTCGCAGTCTACATCTCCACATGCGCACCCATACATGCTCAAAATTTTCACTACGTATGTACTATGTACCCTGCAGCGTATCCTGATGAAAAATGTTTTGTTGAAATCAGAGACACTTCCCAAGGTAGGCCATAGTCCATGGCCATATATTTAAGTCAAAACAGATGAAACAGGTAAACACAATTCCAATCATCAAGTCAACCAGCATCGACAATCTGCACATAAGTTCTAAACCTATTGCAAGACTACTTTGTATTCAAACTTTGTATTGCAGAAGGGTGGAAGCTGCATGGAATTATGCGACAATTTCAGCGTGCATCCACGCTCGAAAGAGCAGGGTTAATTGTAACAATGTCAATACCATAACAATAACGTAATTGTAGGTGTTGTGATTCGGTTGTCTCTTGTCTGTGCTGGCCATTGCGCGGGTGTCCAGCGGCGGAACTCGGCTTCGCCGCCGTGGCGCGCTGGCAGTTGCTTCTTCTTCTTCTTCTTCTGCATCCCACCGCCAACCCGCTCAGGGGGGGCGGCGGCGCAGGCGGGTCGAGCGGCGGCTCGGTCCGCCCAACATCCTCGATGAAGGTGACGACCTTCGTCGCCGGGCCGCCGAGGACGTCGACCAGGCGAGGGTCGACACCCCAGCGGCGGCGGCGGGCCGCCTCATAGGCCGGACAATCGGTCAGTAGGTGCGCCGCGCTGTCGGGCTCCCCGCACGCGGGGCATTCGTCGTCGACTTCCGGGCCAATCTTGTGGAGCGTATCACGGGTCAGCGGTGATGTGCCGGTCCTCACCTGGGACAGCGTCACCGACCCCCAGCGCGCCAGGGAGTCGTGACCAGGCGTGGGGTCCGGGTGCGGGTGGGCAGCGGTTGCCCTCTGTCGCGACAGCTCCCGGACATGGCGCATGACGGCGGCCCGCGCACTCGACAGGTCGATCGGTGCGCTGTCTTGGTCGCCCGCCGTGGCCTCGCCAGCCAGGCGGTCGGCGGTTTCGTTGCCGTCCAGCCCGGCATAGCCTGGCACCCACTGGAGCACCGTCTCGGTGCCGTTCTCGGCGAGGGTGCTCAGCACTCAGCAGCCTCCACACCTCGGCGGCCAGGGCCATGGTCTAGTTAGCTGGGCCGCGGCCGAGTAGTTGGAGCCCAGACCTTGAGTCGGTGAGGTGAGGAGGCGGACCGACTTGGTCGATGCCAACTCCCCGTCCTCCAGGCCGGCCACAGCCGCGAACGCCTCGCGCATGGCGGTCAGTTCTGCTCTTAGGCTGGAGCAGACCGCCCCTGCAGGAGCGCGCACGGTCTCTTCTCTGTTGAGGTGGTGGAACTGGATCAGCGCCTGCGCCGCCCTGTTCCGTCCGCCGCGAGCCGAGCCGTCCGACCAGATAGTGACGTCCGGGTGCGGGAGCTCTGCAATGGCTCGCAGGGCAGCTTCCCTGCAGACTGCAGGCGGGTCCGACCGGCGGGTGGCCATGGGCAGGTCCACCCTGAAGGTGATGCCGCCGCGGTGGCCCAGCCATGGCGGGTCGCAGCTGTAGAATGCTGAACCTGTAACACAATAGAATTGCAATTGTAACAAAGACCTGCATGGTCAGCACACATCTGCAGTGACTGTCATCCCAAGTTGGTATGAATTGGCACAAAGTTGGGTCATGGTAGCAGACGTAGCACAAGCTGTTGTGATATGCCATACCGTAGGACTAGGTCGTAGGTTGTAAATTTTAGGTTTAAGGCTGTAGGTTGTAGGTCAGGTTAGGTAAGGTTTGGTTAGAAAGACCCATTCTCGTGCATCGGGCAGCTTGTGCTACATCTACCTTACCAATACCCAATTTGAATTCCCAAAATTGATGGCAAACAGGCTTTTTGTATAACAAGTGTGGTTAATTGTTCTAATCCCCGCTGCAATGTGAGGGTAACTGCTTTTCTACAATCACAATATTTGAATTCATATAGGTAGGTGTTTACATGTTCAGAAAATGATACAAAATATGACACAATTATAGCTGCAACTGGATAGTGGATACCAACCTCAACTAAAAGTTTATGAAGCCTTACAACCTAACAAATGACTTAATTGCCAAAATAAATCCCTTAGTACAATAGCTTGACCCTAAAATAACAGAAATTTTGCATGCAGACCCTGAAATGGAGGGTTTATGAAAAGTAACAAAAATAAACATTCACTAATATTGATATCAACATGTTGTTATAAATTTCATATGCAGCATAAGCGCCAATACTGCCTTCATTTACAATGTTGCTACTGTTTTCCACTCACAAACGCTGCCGTCCGTGGACAGCAGCAGCAGCAGTGAAACGTCACCCGTGGTGTGACATCATCACCCATGACGTAATGGAAATCCAGTTGTTACCAAGGCCCTCTAAGACGGTGTCATTCATGCAAATTTTTGACTGTTTCCCTCTAAGTGGACCAAATCAGTTCGAAAACCCTAACATCGTTGCAGAAGAGCCGGTGTTCCGAAACCACGTAGGTACTGGGCCGATTCGGATAAGGTAAGTACAGGGTATTCATAAGTAAAAGTATTGATAAGCTTTTATCGGTTCACTAAAAGTGGGCCACTGGCCACATGAGAGTTATCAAAAGTTGCACGGTAGTTTCGGAATATGGGTGACCTGAGCAGGCCTCCTTCAGACGACCGTACGGCGTCACTGCTGGGCTTGTCTCGTGAAAGTCCGGTGTTTGGACGTTCGGGCGAAGCTCGTCGTTCAGGTCAGACCAGTTCAGAACCAGGGAGAGACTCAGGTATTGGCTGGCTAGTGGCTGGAGTGAGTGATACAGGAGTTACTTCATATTGAACGGCTGTCTCCATTTAGTCTGCGAGAATATATATTTGTCATGAGTTGCCGTCTGCCAGAGGAAAACCCTATAGGACGCCTAAATTGGCTCTGCCAATGGAGCCTGTTGGTCATGAATTCTGCAATTATTAACCTGTATTACATGCAAGCTATGCAATACGTTATAGGATGTTGAACAGAACTATCGATGGGATAAGCCGCTACATCAACTCATGACTTACCGACAGAGACAGCGCAGGCAGCACACGAAGGCTCCGTGACGCAGCTCGGACTTCATGTCAGAGCTGGGGACTGGCCGATTGATGCTGCTGGCTTTACCGCTGTGTTGATATACCCGATGTTCGGGTCCTCTTCGTCCCCGCATTGTGGCCTGGTCTTCAACTGAGGTGCGTTAAACGAACGTCGAACACTTGGGCGTAACACGAACCTAACGGGGGTAGCGAAACTAATCCCAACGACGAGAGGTAACTAATGCTGTATGAAGGAATTCTGTTAGGACATATGACCCTTAGATAAAGCTAACACACACAGGGTATAAGTCGACGAATAATACCTGTTCATACGATGGAGCGGGTCGACCGAAGCAAGGACGGGCATCGCAAGACGGCATTTGACCGAATGACCGAATGAAGATACAATGTAGTCATCCAGGTGAACATCGACACCCGTATATGTTACCCAGTGTTCCGGCCAACTTGCCCCAGGTACCTAGCTCGACTACCACCCCTGTGTTTTCCGTACCCAGTAGTCGGCGCTGGAGTTGTCACCAGCCCCCTCCTATTGCATCCCGCGTTACACTTACGACCCCCTCCCGCACCCCCTCCCCCCAAAGGTCCTATGCCCTCTGAAACCCGACACAATCGAAGCACCATATATTTCACTATAAATATCTTGCACGCGCGCGCACGAGGGAGGCGGCCGCTGAGCAGGAGACCCGAGCGGCGGCCGCGCGACACGGAGCGCTCCGCGCGCCATCTGCCGGCCCGAGCGGCAGACTCGAGTTGGGCCGGCGCCGCACAGGTGGCGCGGCCGTGCTCTCTATCACAGTTGGGACCGGCTCTGGTGCCGGCCGGGGCGTCAGACCACGGTGCTCGTGTCGCCGTGCGTGGCCGCTGGACTCGAGCTCGAGCACGCACCCTGCCGACGACGGAAGGTGGGGGTCAGAGGCGCCGACGTGGTCGAATGGGCAGAGGACAGCTGACAGGATAGTTGAGTGGGCCCCGAGGACGAAAAGGTCTGAGGCGCCAGGGGGTCGTGTGGGACCCGTGGACGGAGGGGTAGGTTGGAGGTGCCAAGGGCGCCTGACCGCTCGGTTAAGCCCACAAGGGACGGTGCGAATGGCACGTTATTTCAGCAGCCATCGCACGGTGACCAGATGGTAGAGACAGACAGGTGACAAAGAGGACGAGAAATAAATATACACGTACAAACTTACCACATTGTAATTCCATGTTTACGATGGAACAGAAAGAATAGGTACCAAACAGATACCTGGGCATCTAA
The DNA here is from genome assembly GCF_019059575.1 of Amphibalanus amphitrite. Taxonomy (NCBI): domain Eukaryota; kingdom Metazoa; phylum Arthropoda; class Thecostraca; order Balanomorpha; family Balanidae; genus Amphibalanus; species Amphibalanus amphitrite. The sequence goes on along the minus strand of NW_024882403.1, from coordinate 200,800 downwards.
GACGATATTTTGTTTGTACCTACTCAAGCTTACGGCGTGACGCAAATTGACAAAGGCAGATTTTCAATCACAACCATCACAATCACTAATGGCAGGTCGATGTAGCCCTTTATAAATAAACACAGTCAAATGGCAAATGGCAAACTCAAACAAATGTCACTCAAATAAACACAGCGCAAATTGACTTAACCGCGTAGCGCATAGTTGGTTGCATATTGACTGGTGTGGATTCATCGCGAGATTAAATGAAAATTGTGAAGCAAGGGAAGAGATGAGTAACAGACATTTGAGTGAAACAAATAATTCATTAATCTGGTCAAGAACGAGGCCACTTTGGAATTCAAATGTCCCGGGAGAACGGCAAATCGCACAGCAGATCAACAGCCGAGAAGAAAGTGTTGCTCATCGGCTGAACGTGTTGCTGCCGCTAGTGAGTAACTAACTCACCGTGAGAACAATGCTGCTAACAATACGCGAGCCTGTTCAGTGTTCGTTCACCATACCGGCGGTAATCACCCGTGCCCCAGACTCCCACCATACCCTAGACTCCCACCAGCCCCTAGACGCCCACCTTCCTCTCGGCACTTACGGTGACGGTGCCGGGCCTCGCCCAGGTGCAGACGTAGCCGTCGCAGCAGGCGGTCACCACGCAATCTCGGCGGAAGGTCAGTGCCGTCAGGCGCTCGTGCGACACGCGGCAGCTGACGTGCGGCTCCAGGATGGGACAGTCGGCCAGCCGCGGGCAGCCCGGCGTGCCGATGAGCCGGTCACGCTCGCGGCGCTGCGCGGCGCCGCCGCCGCCGGCCGCCGAGCCGGCGCGCTCTGCGGCCTTCTCTGCGCGGTGTCCGCCGAGCAGCAGACCGAGCCGGCGGCCGGGCTCGCGCCGCTGCTCGCCGCCCAGACCCAGGGAGGAGAGCCGCGCGGACAGCGAGCCCGTCGAGGCGGGCGGCGCCGGCTCGGAGGCCACGCCGGCCACACTGGCGCGGCTGCGTCCGTACGGCCGGCGCAGCACGTCGTCAGTGAGCTCCCACAGACAGAGCTGGGTGTCCTGGCCCACCGAGCCGATCCGGTAGGTGACGAGCGGCGGCGCCGGCGCCGCGCCGCCCTCGTCCGACGAGTAGCCGTTGCCGTTGGAGGCGGGCTCGCCGCCGCCGTCCACCACGCTCGTGTACGGGTCGAAGGCGACGTCGGCCACCCAGGAGCGGTGGCCGCGGCCACGCGCCACCACGCGGCGCTCTGCCACGCTCCACACGGTCAGCAGGTCGTCCTCACCACCGGCGGCCACGTACCGGCAGTCGGGCGACCAGGCCACGCAGGTCAGCGCGCCGAAATAGCTGCGCGCCACCCCTGCCAGCTCCATGTTATCATACCGGAACACCCTTAGACAGCCATCCTGGGAGACTGTGGCCAGGTAACGCCCGCTGGGAGAGAACTCGAACCGGTTGACGGCGCCCTCGCCCACCGCCCAGCGGTAGAGAGGGTTGCGCGTGCTGCGTGCCTTGCACGTGTACACGGTGAAGCCGTCCCCCTGTTTGAAGGTCTGGTAGGTGGGCGCGGCCGGGCCGCACGGCAGCCGCTCCGAGTACAGGTACAGGTGGCCGCTGGCGTGTGACGCCAGGAACTGGTGCGGTGTGTTGGGCAGCCACTTGACGCACGTCACCCGGGTCTTCTCGATCAGTTGCTGTGGGCGAGAGAAAAGGGTAAGGGTTAGAACTAGAGAGAAGATGGAAGGTTAGATATGGCAGCCGTGAACAGGGGGTGTCAACAGGCTGGCGTATGTCGAATGCAAAGCATCAGTTTGCTTCAATGGCATAATATTGTGATCGACTTTTGTCTGAATGATCACTTGTGAACTCGGAAAGTGTGGCATAGACCCGGGAACAGGGGGGGGGGCAGCGGGGGCGCTTGCCCCCCCCCCCCCCAACTTGGGAGCCGAGGGGGCGGCGCCCCCTCAACATTGAGGCAGCGAGAAAAGATCTTTCCTCCCTTTTCCGGACTTCTTTCCTTCTTGTTTCCTTTATAATCTACACATCAACACACGGCATTTCCCTTGCCATCTGAATGGTTTCTGCTGATACAGTATCGATTTGACAACATCTACTATTGTCATCCCGCTTTGATTTGGGCCTGACCTTGGCCATAAGTTTGGCAAGCCAGATTTTATATTGCACCAGCTTGAGTCAACTTTGAGAAATACATAACGTACAACGGTGGTAAAATCGTTGCTATAGGTGTAACACAGTTTACCCGCTCCTAGTGTGATGGAGGGGTGTGGGGCAATGAGTGCACTGACGTTGCGCCCTCGGAGGGCCGGTATGGGATTAAAGCTCAGTGACACTAAGGGCTTGTGTGGTGCCTTCGGTTATCGGTAGCACCCTCAGAATCACCGGCGTAGGGCCCTCAGAGCCGTCGGTAAGGGGCCTTTAGAGGCACCGGTGTGGGGCCGCCATGCAGGTGCCGGTGTGGGCACTCAGAGGTGCTAGTGTGATTCTCTCAGAGGCGCCGATGAGGGTCCTTACAGGCGTAGCTATGGGCCCTCATAGACGCTGGTGTGGAGCCGTTACAGACGGGTGTGGGGCCTTTAGAGCTGCTGACGCGAACTCTCTACAAGCCGGCAGGGGGTCTCAGTGGTCTCAGTCTCAGTGACCGGCAAGGGGTCGTTAGGCCGGCAGAAGAAGTCCTGTGGGGTCCTTAGAGACCGGCATGGTACTGTCAGACGCCGGTGGGGCCCTCAGAGTCACCAGTATGGGCCCTCAAAAGTCACCAGTGGGTGGCCTTTAGATGGGCAGGTGTTGGTTGGGTCGTCAGAGCCGCCAATATAGGGCTTTAATAGGTACTGGTGTAGGCACTCAGAGTTGGGGGTGTGAAACCCTCAGAGACACCGGTGTGGACCCTCATAGGCGCCGAAGAGGGCCCCACAGTTGCCGTTATGGGGCCCTCAGAAAAATAAGTGTGGGACCATCACAGGCGGAAAATGCCCCTAGAACTGGTCCCTCATAGGCCGGTAAGACCTCTCAGAGGCCAGTAACGGGCCTTTGGAGACCACCGAAGTGCCCTTAAATTGCTTATAAGCCGCAAGAGGCCCTCAGAAGCCGGCGTGGGGCCCTTATGGAGATCTTAGTGTGGCTATTTAGGGCCCATGAGGTGCTCTAACGAGCACCATGGGGCCCTTCTGAGTAGAAATAGGCCATCGTTAACCCTCAGCGGTCAAATGGCGCCGCAGGGCCCCTCGGTCCCGAGGGTCCCTTTTGTCCCGATGGGGGGGGGGGGTAGTGTCCCCTTAGACCCCTAGCTACGCCACTGTTTCATATGCATCATGTCAGGCATTTTAGGCTCGCCCCCCCCCCCCCCCCAACTTGAAAATCGCTCCCGGGGCCCCTGATTAGTGTGGTGTGCGACACCAAAAAAAAAAAAGAGCCAGAGAGATAATCCCGCTTTTTATGGCTATATTGGATGTGCAAATTGTTTGACCATTGACCACAAACGCGAGATGTCTCTCGCACTAAGCGTGATGTACAAACAACATAGTAGCGTAGGTAAACAACAGGTAGGTAAACAACGTATGCGAGATGCGACTTATGGTCATTGCTCTGCAGATTAACGCTTGATTCACAAGATAATTATAAAAGAACTTTAATAATGAAACAACAATTATACGATCATTCATAAGTTGATTGTGTAACTTTGCGTCAATCAATACGTTATCGCAGCCAAATGGTTATCGCTGCCCGGTAAGCCAGGCTGACCAGCTTGGAAAGCTCGAGAGGCAATGTGTACAGTGCACATCACCCGATAAGTCCCATATGAGCTCTGCAATGTGAGAGACACCAATCCTCTGACACCATAAGACACCAAATGGAAAGCGAGAGGCACTGACCTCCAGAATATGCTATTCATCTTTTAGCGTTATTTATTTCAGCATGCGGGTGAATTATAACAAAATTAAACAAAATCAATGAAAAAAGGTAATCTCAGTTTACAAATAGCAGTACAGCTCTCTTCCCAAAGAAAGTGATCGGTTCTATAGGTCATGCATCACCCAGGATTGGTCGGCGCAGCATCCTCGGCTGCTTTAATGACGTCATAGGAGGCATTACTGGCATTTTATCGTCATTCGATCCCCAGAGATACTGTATCGCTCTCCATCATGACGCGACGAAGAATCCAATCAATCCCCAATTGAGTTGTAACATGTTATATTAGAATATTATACCGACTATCAGCCTAAAGTCGAATCCATTTAAATATGACGAAAATACTGAAAGGCAGCTGACAAGTAAGTATGTTTCAGGACGACAATACAACGAGGACATGAAACGCAGCCCTGAAATCCCTGCTCAGAAGACAGCATACTATCTCAAATCACGGTGCGTTGGTCCGTCTTAATCGTCCACGCTTCTGTCACGTGTACAATGTTCAGTGACGGATAGTATTGTATCGATGTCTGATAGCGGGTAAAGATAGCAGTCGAGAAGGTTAGCCATCTCGAAAGGCGACGGGAGCGCAAGGGTCGACAGGCTGACATCTGGAGGACAGGAGTGGAAAACGAAGCAGGTGGTGAAAGAGGCTTGAGCCTGAACTGTCCAGTGTCCAGTGTCCATTCCATCTCATACCATACATTGTCAAAAATAGCCTCAATAGTCAGAAAGGGCCTAACTATTAAAAAAACAACGTGCCCAACATAAGAAATAGTATCGGTGAAAGGATGAACATCCATTGTTCAGGTCATCCACTTCGGTTAATAAAATAGGTGCGGGAGCAAAAGTGTAAAAATAAGGTATAACCCACAGTGTATATAAATAGTAAAACCAAGCGACCCGTGTTTGGATACGGCTTAGGTCAAATCGGTCAGTTAACAAGTAACTAGGTAAAACTGGAACATCACACCTAAGGTGGGGTGACATTACTGTAAAGAAAACTGCAGAAGTGGGCAAAGATCATTAAGCGCGAACAGGATAGCCAGGATAGTCAAATAAATACCTCTTTAATCAAACACTGCGCCAGCTTTGTTTCATCATATGACAACGTCATAAAACGTCATCACACAACAGTATTCATCACTGACAGTAGCAATTAACATAGTCCCCGCATTATTGAAAGAGCCTGTGCTTGTCTATAGCATTCTTGTATCAGCATTATCTGCCTTTCTCCACGTGGCTACCGTGAAGAGTGCCGTGTTGACAGTAGGATAACGATAGGGCGTCATGTCAGCCCTCGGTGTCGACCGTCAAGGAAGCTAGACTCAAATTACGCTGATTGAAAATGTTATCTTATAAAAGTTAATAAAAGCCCCTGAAAGAAAAGTAATAAAGTGACAAAAATATTACAATCAAAGAATTTGCGCGGAAACCAAACCATTTTACCCTCATCTAATATTTGTTTGGGTGATATAGTCGCTGCTAACTTGCTCAGACGTAATTTAAAAATAACGCTTTATCAACAAAAATGCTTCTCATCCTCATCCAGAAAATGTTTTGCGCTTAGATGGATATGTTAAGTCTTAAGCTTAACTCAGTGTGCATATAGAGTGAAGCCCATCATCAATGGAGTCAATCTCCTCTCTTCCCCCTTCCCCGGCCAGCGAATCTTCTGCCTAGGCAAAACGATAGATATGGAAATGACTTTTACGGACAAGGCAAACACTCGTACGTAGCTCCCAAAACAACTGTTTTCAAACACTCCCTTATAAATTGACTAAAAATCAGTGAATGGTGACTACAGAACGTGGACATGGGTGCAAGCTATTAGAGCTCGTTCCACCACACCACGGATACGCAGACTGGCCACCCTAACGTCCTGTGCTTGACACGAGTTTTGGGATGAACGGGCACCACCAGTGTCTAACTTTGTGGCAGAGAGTCCGGAGACAGCGGCTTAATCACTTAACCCACACAGGGAACGAAACACATCGCAATTTATCAAGTAAGCAGCATGTAAGTCACACCTACCTAACGGTAGCCAATGGCGTGAAAAAGAAGCCAACTAGCCTCATGAATTACCACAAACTGACAATTAGTTGTGGCAGTCATATTACCGCCCGAAACGTCAGCGTAGGACGCGTTGGAGAACCACAATCAGTAAGGCCGCAAACAATAGGCTATCTCCTTTCATCAGTGGTGACGGCACTCGAGTAATAATACGTAAAAAGGCCCCAAAAACTAGCTCGAGAGAAAAGCAGCTTCGGCCGACATGGTAACGACCAGATATGTAGTTACTGAAACTCACGACAAATGTTCAATGTTCATTAGACGTTGTAAACGATCCGCATTACAGCGCATTGAACACATGGAAAGCAAATTCTCGCCCATTCCTGTCATCGACTACTTCAATCATTCAAATTTTCATACACTCGCATTTGATCGAGTCAGGTTGTCAAAGGGACAAGACTGGACAAGATCTGAAATGGCGCCTCAATCTTAAACACAAGGCATAATATCCGAAACACAAGACATCAACGCCAGTTATCCGCCGGATAGTTAGGTCACAGTGACTTAATGACAAACGACATGGAACGAGACTCGTGACAAGAACAAAAAGGCGAAAGGGAGAACTACACTCGCATTGAAGATGAAACGCATTTTAGCATCCATATCGATAGGTAATGTTGCTAAAAAAAAAAAAACTTGAGGGAATTTCGAAGTCACAAAGAGAGCATTAAAAAATGATATTTATTCATTTGTAACACTTCCAGATAGTAAAAGTTAAAATTTCACAAGCAGCACGCGAGACTCACGGAAATTAGCCAGCTCGAGAGTCGGGAGCTCGATCAAAAACAGAGCTGGTAGTAGTGAAGAACAATGAAAAGAAGTTTGCCGATCAATCAAGACGGCAACTACGCACGATCCTAAGTACCATCTGACGGAGTCTGCCTGCAATTCAATACATCCGTCGATAAATTAGCATAAGCAGTATTGAGTTTGGCGGGAAATTCGATGCTCCCTAGAGGCGGAAGCATGTCAAGCATGTTAGTTTATGCAGCAAGTGGAGTTATTATAAGTAGAGAACAACTTTTGCCATAACCAGTTGGGCTGAAATTCCGCAGGGCCTCGCGGCAATGTTGATGGCTAATACGTATGAATGGGTGAATTGAATGACTTTGAAGACCGGATGCTCATACGATAAAATATCGTGACTGCGGAACAGCAGACTAATGCATCCAGCTTCATACAAACACAGAAACAGCATCCGTACCGGCGGCTAAGACGCTCTCGAACAAAAATGTCCCGACACACAGCCAACTAGGCCAGAGTTTACGCCTATCTTTGAAATGATACCGGCAGGATAGTCTTTTTTGCCGGCGGAGTCACCAACAGAGATTACCGCAATATCTCGGCTCAATGGGTGGTACTGGTAACAGCATTACAGCAATGGCTCTATTGAATCAATATAATACGTGTGTGCGCGGAGGTTCAGCTGTTGCTATATCGCCACAACGCTGGAATGAGGACGACACAAAGCGACATGAGGCACAGGACCCTAAGGTTGATTCCGTGAGTTGCCCATGTAACTACTCGGTGTCGTGTTTCATGACACCAGCCTGAGAAGCTGCTAGACAGAAAACATCAATCAGCAATCGGTTATAAATGAACCGGAAACGAGACCTGGCCTAATGGTCAGTTGGGAAGACGTTGTATCGCAACGATAGTGGATTCTCGGGACTGTGCGGTTCGGGTCGCTACAGTGCTCGCTATTTACTCCCCACAGTTGGTAGAACGACCTGCAGTCGGTGAGAGGATAGTGCTGTAGGTCATAGAAAACCCACATAGGTCTGGCTACAACGGCGGTCATAAATTTGAATGAGTTTGTCATTTTCCCGATCGTTCAGGTGACTTCGTCATTTTACTATCATTTACCATTTTGAATGAGCTTCTCATATCGTTCAAATAAATCGATATCGTTCATATTATCGTCCGTCGTCTTTCAGACATTATAGAGAAATCCGAAAACAAATGGTTCAGTCGATACCTCATAAAACACCTATTGTGTCGAACAGGTTTCGCCAAAGTAAGCAAATGTTTTGACCCGGGAGGTAGATAACTCAGCCACATACAAACTGACGTTTTTTGTCAGATTCCATCCTTTAACCATCTCATAATTGAATAGATGCTAATAAAAACAATATAAAATCACACAAACCAACACACTTATCAAGCCGCTGAGTGTCATCCTGTGCAAAGATACCCCTCCACTGAGCTCACCTCATCATTGAAGATGTTGCTGGCGTCCTGCCGTGCCGAGTCGATGAGCTGAACCTGACCGCCGGTGAAGCCCACCAGCAGAGATGTTGAGTCCGGTGAGCTCTTGGACACAATGAAGTCGTGACATGTTGGACTCGTGCTCTTGTACACCCTCTTGTCCACAGGTTTGCTCAGATCCACTGCCTGAAAAGGACGGTGAACAGATCAGGTGAGAGTGGGGCAAGGGCAATTGTTGATGTCATGGGACAAGGAAAAACACAGGCAATGAAGTTTTATCATTTTCACATTGCATGGATGGTAGAAGCAGGGAATGCATTAGGTACTATATTTAGAAGATGGTAGCATCACAGGTAACATGTAACTCAGCAAGGTAGGTAATTAGTTACAACATGGCTTATTATAATTTTGTTGATGCTATGATTAAGTAATGCATAATCAATTGCCATTATGCTACATGTTTAAGAACAACAAAAAATGTTATTTAGCTCAACTTGCAAAGATTATAATAATCTAACCATAAATTTCAGACTTTGTTGAACAAAGCAAATGTTTGGGACACAGCCAATATGCAGATTTGTTTTCCAAGTCTGGCACAAAGGGATAAGCTTACCTTTTGTACACCCTTGTACACATACACATATAGTTCCCTTCCATAATTAAAGCATATCCTCTCACTTGGGCCACATGTATCATCTACAGTAACAAATGAAACTCTGACAGGAATATTCCCATGTCCTGTACTACTATAACCAACTCTATTTTGTCTGGAGTAGTCTGAATGTGTCATCAACCTATAGGTTCCCTCGCGTGCAGTAAATTGAGTCTTGGGCTCATCTTTAACACCATTCTCCATGGAATTAGCCATTCTTTGGAGATATGCAATCAATCTTCTGCAGCAAACTGATGCTCATAACACTATTGTTCATTAGTCATATCTTCATTACATCCTTCAACAGGCAGGTTCACCACCACCACTAGCTGGATCGTAATGGCTGGCGGCTTCACGGATGGCTTTTTAAAGTTGTTGCAGGTCTTCCCTTCTCTTGCAGACAAGTGGCAAACAATGTCCTTGATTTGAAGTATGGGGCAATATGTTCCCAGTAACACCTTGAAATATGCAAAGAACCATGAAACACTTGACAAATTCACTAGGAAACAGCAAACAATAATTGCATCTGAACCAGACGCTCAACCTCTTCAAATAAGCCGTTAGTTGGCAGCTTCGAATCTAAGTCTAATACTTGCGCGTCTTATTCCTTGGCACAGTTACTTTGCCTTCAACAAAACACACGACGTCTATTTTCAGTAGGCGGAACTATGGTCATGAGTACCCAAATATAGGAACGTTCCCATTTTTGGGAACGGAGTTCCCAAATATGGGAACGGGCGTTCCCATTAATGGGAACGGAAGGTAATTTTTCGGTCGTTCACCCACTAAAACTCATAAGTGCATCACGTCTCAAAAAAGTGCACGCTAATTTAAGTATCTACTAAGTCTCTATAAAATTATCTTTAATCTGACCGTTGCACAAGGAAATTGACCGTCGAATGATATTTTTAATGATTTTTTGAAATGACGGATTGGTGAAAACATGGGTTATACTACATTTAACTTGCAATTTTAAGGAAAATGAAGCGTTTTTTACATTTTGAGGTCAAGTATAATAATTTTCGCCTGGTTATGAAGTTTCATACTAGCGACACCAGATGCTGACATATGCAAGCGAACACGCGGACAGTCCGGGGGTAATATTGGTGACATTTGGTGTCGGGGCGCACGACCGCATGGAACGTCAGTGATTTTACCGAACTACTGTTGTAAACTCAGTTTCAGTGGTTTTAAATTATTCAGCTGTATTATATCATCCCAGATAGACATATTTTATTTGGATGCTAGCTGTTTCGAGTTTTTTATGAGGAGCGTCATGAGCGTGGTTTTTGTCTTCTGTGTTTCTAAGCGTGATCGTTTTGGGGGAATTTCTCTTATATAGGTCGCTCTGTGTGGCTTATTTATAATTTTTATGCTGATTTCGATCATTCCTCGTGCCCATCCTACCAGGCCTTTTGCCACTTACACTCATCAAGAAAGGAAAAAACTAGATTTTCATTGGGACTAGGTGTTTTGAGGGTGTAACATATTCAGCGTTCCCATTTTTGGATACTTCCTTGTGCTCGTCAACTATCGGTGATAAACAGACAGGTGCTTGACATGTCTCCACCCTCGGCGCGGACGGTGGATATAGGTATGGAAGACCTTGTTGAACATCGCTGAGCGTTGTGAATTACGTAATCCTGCAGAGGGGGGCGTGCCCGCTGCGAGATCGACGGGAATAAAAGCGCAGAAGACCGGGCGAAACATGCGACGGTCTTGCCGGAAAGGTCATCTGATGATTGTTGCGTTAACAATAATTTGCGGCGTTGGACGTGATGCTTGTTAATGAAAAGAGCCCCTGAAAGGCGTCGGTGAAATCGTTCCCAATTTTGGGTACGCCGTTCCCATAATAAGGAACGCTTGCAGCGCTAGTGTATGAGAGCGTTCCCAAATTTGGGCTCGCGGCCCGGATGATGGACTGCTTTAGAAATAGGGGAACGATTTGAAACTACGATGGGCCTTACAATATCAAACTCGTTCCCAACAATATTGAGACAAATATCAGGTGGTTCACGATCGTTTTATATTTTTTGGACGTCATTTAACGGTTCTTTTTCTTGTTTTAAATAATGCCTACATGGCGTTCCCATATTTGGGTTTATCGTTCCCAAACATGGGAACGAAAATGCGTTCCCGAAAATGGGTACGCTTGACCATAGTTCCGCCTACTGTTTTACGAACACCGGATAATTTCTAATTGACCCACTCTCCCGTGGGCGTCCAATTTTACAAACTTCTCCGTTGATTCACAGGGAAATACGTACATGCGTCGGTATTCTACAGCGTCACATTAGCTGTCAAAGAAAAACTAATTTTTATGCTTGTGGAAAATAAAAAGACAGCTTTGCTTTCAAAATACACGTGAAACACATGTAATCTTTCAAGTAAGACCTAACTTTTGTCTTTCATTTTTATAAAGCATATTTCTTAAAACAATACCACGCATATTTAGTAAAAAATATGAATTAAATATCGAAAATAATAAAGGTATAATACTTAATGAGAAGGATTTCCCTTCATAATTTGGTTACAATAACGCCTTGAAAACCCTAATGTTCATAATCTTTACCACAGAGCAAAGTCAGCATTTCATTGGCTTAAGATTCACGAGCAGCTGCTCATCATTTGCTTAAGCAGATTAAAGACCAATCAAATAATTTGTTTACATATCGATGTGCTGTGTACCAATTACCAAGTGCAGGAGGAGGGGGTTGGGCTCTTTTCCGATTGATTTTGATTTTTCGTCTGTTTCCTTTTGTTTGCGTGAGTGTTAGCCTACTTTACAATTTTATTATGTCCTATTCCAACAACAACAACAACAACAATTTTATTATTACTCCACTTACTCCGCATGCCAGCGGATCGTAATCGTATTTTTCAATGGCTTTCCATTTCCATCTTTTGGCGTACAATACGCCAAAAGATGGAAAGACGCGATCAGAAGATTCCAACCCGCACCTTTAACAACTTGTCGGCTTTCCATTTCCCACCAATTACCTTGGGCTGAACTTATATAGCCTTGGGCTGAACTCAAAGTAGGCACTGAGCAAGTGAGCTTCGAGATGCTGAAGTTTGATCCAGGGCATTCAATTATTGGTTTATTATCCTGGGTTATCATGCCACACAAGCATTCCTATTCAGTTGGTGACACTCCAGGGAAATAAGCTAAAATTAGAGCGCTCTATTTATTGCTCCTGCCCCATGTTGAAGAGATACCCTTAAAAGCGTGATCTTTTATCGGCCCTTACGCAGCAAGGCAGTACTTCTCAGACCGGTGGATGGTATCAATAGAAAGAGAATGCGTCAAAGATTAACATGAATTAATTAAAATAACATTAAAATGTTAATTAAGCGTGGAAATTAGTCCCAAACTTAAGCTAATTATTGCTCCGACCTCGGCGACGGCGCTCCCCGCAGTCAGCGGAGAAGCTAAAATAAAAGCCACCATCCTCCTCCGTAAGTCAATTTTAGAGCGGCCGAGCGCGGCCGAGTGGGCCGATGCGGGGCCACCAAACTGAGGTGAGACGTGGCTAGCAATTGCGAACTGCCATAGAAATCAATATCTTAAGACGTACAATATGGGATGATTACTCTGAAGCTGGAGTGAAAGCATGAGTAGATTGCAAGAAACGAAATGCATAGATTGGTTGAATTATGTACAATAGGCACGGCTCAGATGAAGCCATTTCTTTGATGTTGACATTTGACATAACCCTTCCTCTCCTCACCTACGACCTAAGTATGTTGGCAGTTACCGGCATAGTTTTTTAGCACGAGTGTAATTCGCCATCGGACCACAATGCATGTTGCTAGGCTGCTGCAATTACAACGAACATACGAATACAGCTGCCTTCATTTGTAGACGTTTGTTTTTTAGGCGGTCTTTGACGTACAAGGGGGCATACCTGTCGACAACTTGAGTTTCTCCGAATTTCAAAAACTCCCAGAATTCCAATTCCTTATGCACTGTTGTAGGTACAGCTATGTTCACAAGTTTTCGTTTCCTCCTGCTCTAAAAAGGATGATATTTGTCGATTTCGTGCGTCGCTGATAGAAGGGTGCGTTTAATAATTAGGCCCAACGCTTTCTGCATCCGCAAGTACCTTGAAAAGGGAACAACAGTTTCCATTTATTACACTATGGGACAAGTGACAAAATGACCACTGCAACACGCATGAAACGGAGCTCATATTCCTAAAAATGTCTACAATCACTTCTTTTCTGACACTATTAGCAAATACCATCTCAAGTTAGGTGGTTGACAGACAGTCAATGGAGATCTGGGGAGACTGAGTGATGCCAATTCACCACTTAACTGATAATGAGGGCCGAGGGAAGAGAAACATGCAACATGCACAACTGACAACTTGACAAGTGACAAAACACTACCACTATTGCGCAGTGCACAACAAATTACAGCAGCCAGCCCAAAAATGCTTTTGGTGGCTAATTGCAAAACAAGTCACTAATAAATGTCTTAGTTGCAGCTGAACACTGCACAATGATCACACTGTTCACACATTGAGTGAGATGCCACAGGTGGTTTGAATCACACTTTGGTACAAATGCAAATCTGAAGTGTTGTCATGAGGTTCATGCCTCCATGATCACAGCACTTTGGTTGTGGTTGGCATAACACTTGTAGTCTGCAGAGTTCCACATGAACCGCAGACACCTCATCTGGTGGTCTTCATGTTGCTCAACTTCTTCAGGAGGCAAATGTTGACCACCCAGCGGAAGCATAGTCCTGCAGAAAAGAAAGGTAATGCATAAGGTACAAACATTATCTGCTGAAACAGTCCCTTCTGTTTGCTGTTATTAAACTTTTAACATAACATAACAACATGCATTCCATGTATATTACATTTGTTGAAGTAAAATACTGCCGGCTATTTCAAAACCAGAAAATGAAATTATATTGTGGCATAATTCACATGCTCAGCTATCAGTATCATTAATTTAAAATTTGGCATATTATATATATAACACATTCATAGAATGTTCTACTTCACGTCACAAGGACTCACAATCTTTCTGTTGGGTGTTTGATTGACCCATTAACTAGGTTTGTCTTAGGTTTTATTATTGCAAAAAATTCATATTGCATTATTGTATCAAAATACTGCCAGCAATAACAAAACAAGAACATGAAATGTCAATGAGCAAGCCGCCTTTCCTAAAAATGGATTACTTTGAAAATAATTTTAGTTTCTTTTAAGGAAAAGGAGAAATGATTATCAGGTTATTATCAAAAACCACTCAACCAGCAAGTGGCTGGGTGGTTTCACAGCAAACATCAAGCCAAAACATATGCTTACATTTATCTAACAATTGAGCCATTTGACTACACAAGGATATGTGAGCAAAATAAGAATCCAATTATCCAATGTTGACTTCCTTGCAAAGTTTATGCCTTATTTTATGAAAATGTGTCACTAGAATATGATACTTATCATCGAATATTATTTAATTTACGATTTATTTCGATCGGAACGCACATGGGGTCCCGCGCCATTTTCGTCGACGATAAATATGATCGTGTTTCATGAAGAGATAAGGGGTTTCAATGGTCTTTCAAAGCAATAATTTGATGCAAAAATTTGTAGGAAATAATATAAAGCTGGTTCAAATGGCCATCAACCATTTAAAACACCGAAAATACTCACAACTCCGTCCCGACGACCACGCAGCACCGCGCACGCCACACTACTGGCACAATGCCAAAACACGTCTGTCAAACTAGCAGCGAGCAGCGAGCAGCGAATCCAGCAGCGAGAAACGGGCCATCCCGATTTAGCTGAAAATTGGCTCACAGAGCTTTCTCAGCACGCTGATTCCGAAAATCATGGTCTCTAGGGTGGAAATATTGACCGTTCTCGAGATAGAACCCTCTAAAGTTCTTACCACCCATGACCGGGCCATCCCGATTTGGCTGAAAATTGGCTCACAGAGCCTTCTCAGCACGCTGATTCCGAAAATCATGGTCTCTAGGGTGGAAATATTGACCGTTCTCGAGATAGAACCCTCTAAAGTTCTTACCACCCATGACCGGGCCATCCCGATTTGGCTGAAAAATGGCTCACAGAGCCTTCTCAGCACGCTGATTCCGAAAATCGTGGTCTCTAGGGTGGAAATATTGACCGTTCTCGAGATAGAACCCTCTAAAGTTCTTACCACCCAAGACCGGGCCATCCCGATTTGGCTGAAAATTGGCTAACAGAGCCTTCTCAGCACGCTGATTCCGAAAATCATGGTCTCTAGGGTGGAAATATTGACCGTTCTCGAGATAGAACCCTCTAAAGTTCTTACCACCCATGACCGGGCCATCCCGATTTCGCTGAAAAATGGCTCACAGAGCCTTCTCAGCACGCTGATTCCGAAAATCATGGTCTCTAGGGTGGAAATATTGACCGTTCTCGAGATAGAACTCTCTAAAGTTCTTACCACCCATGACCGGGCCATCCCGATTTGGCTAAAAAATGGCTCACAGAGCCTTCGCAGCACGCTGATTCCGAAAATCATGGTCTCTAGGGTGGAAATATTGACCGTTCTCGAGATAGAACCCTCTAAAGTTCTTACCACCCAAGACCGGGCCATCCCGATTTGGCTGAAAATTGGCTAACAGAGCCTTCTCAGCACGCTGATTCCGAAAATCATGGTCTCTAGGGTGGAAATATTGACCGTTCTCGAGATAGAACCCTCTAAAGTTCTTACCACCCATGACCGGGCCATCCCGATTTCGCTGAAAAATGGCTCACAGAGCCTTCTCAGCACGCTAATTCCGAAAATCATGGTCTCTAGGGTGGAAATATTGACCGTTCTCGAGATAGAACCCTCTAAATTTCTTACCACCCAAGACCGGGCCATCCCGATTTGGCTGAAAATTGGCTAACAGAGCCTTCTCAGCACGCTGAATCCGAAAATCATGGTCTCTAGGGTGGAAATATTGACCGTTCTCGAGATAGAACCCTCGCAGCGAGTCCAGCAACGAGAAACGGGCCATCCCGATTTAGCTGAAATTTGGCTCACAGAGCCTTCTCAGCACGCTGATTCCGAAAATCATGGTCTCTAGGGTGGAAATATTGACCGTTCTCGAGATAGAACCCTCTAAAGTTCTTACCATCCATGACCGGGCCATCCTGATTTGGCTGAAAATTGGCTCACAGAGCCTTCTCAGCACGCTGATTCCGAAAATCATGGTCTCTAGGGTGGAAATCTTGACCGTTCTCGAGATAGAACCCTCTAAAGTTCTTACCACCCATGACCGGGCCATCCCGATTTGGCTGAAAATTGGCTCACAGAGCCTTCTCAGCACGCTGATTCCGAAAATTATGATCTCTAGAGTGGAAATATTGACCGTTCTCGAAATAGAACCCTCTAAAGTTCTTACCATCCATGACCGGGCCATCCCGATTTGGCTGAAAATTGGCTCACAGAGCCTTCTCAGCACGCTGATTCCGAAAATCATGGTCTCTAGGGTGGAAATATTGACCGTTCTCGAGATAGAACCCTCTAAAGTTCTTACCATCCATGACCGGGCCATCCCGATTTGGCTGAAAATTGGCTCACAGAGCCTTCTCAGTACGCTGATTCCGAAAATCATGGTCTCTAGGGTGGAAATATTGACCGTTCTCGAGATAGAACCCTCAATATTTCCACCCTAGAGACCATGATTTTCGGAATCAGCGTGCTGAGAAGGCTCTGTGAGCCAATTTTCAGCCAAATCGGGATGGCCCGGTCATGGGTGGTAAGAACTTTAGAGGGTTCTATCTCGAGAACGGTCAATATTTCCACCCTAGAGACCATGGTTTTCGGAATCAGCGTGCTGAGAAGGCTCTGTGAGCCAATTTTCAGCTAAATCGGGATGGCCCGTTTCTCGCTGCTGGACTCGATGCGAGGGTTCTATCTCGAGAACGGTCAATATTTCCACCCTAGATACCATGATTTTCGGAATCAGCGTGCTGAGAAGGCTCTGTGAGCCAATTTTCAGCCAAATCAGGATGGCCCGGTCATGGGCGGTAAGAACTTTAGAGGGTTCTATCTCGAGAACGGTCAATATTTCCACCCTAGAGACCATGATTTTCGGAATCAGCGTGCTGAGAAGGCTCTGTGAGCCAAATTTCAGCTAAATCGGGATGGCCCGTTTCTCGCTGCTGGACTCGCTGCGAGGGTTCTATCTCGAGAACGGTCAATATTTCCACCCTAGAGACCATGATTTTCGGAATCAGCGTGCTGAGAAGGCTCTGTGAGCCAATTTTCAGCCAAATCGGGATGGCCCGGTCATGGGCGGTAAGAACTTTAGAGGGTTCTATCTCGAGAATGGTCAATATTTCCACCCTAGAGACCATGATTTTCGGAATCAGCGTGCTGAGAAAGCTCTGTGAGCCAAATTTCAGCTAAATCGGGATGGCCCGTTTCTCGCTGCTGGACTCGCTGCGAGGGTTCTATCTCGAGAACGGTCAATATTTCCACCCAAGAGACCATGATTTTCGGAATCAGCGTGCTGAGAAGGCTCTGTGAGCCAATTTTCAGCCAAATCGGGATGGCCCGTTTCTCGCTGCTGGACTCGCTGCGAGGGTTCTATCTCGAGAACGGTCAATATTTCCACCCAAGAGACCATGATTTTCGGAATCAGCGTGCTGAGGAGGCTCTGTGAGCCAATTTTCAGCCAAATCGGGATGGCCCGGTCATGGGCGGTAAGAACTTTAGAGGGTTCTATCTCGAGAATGGTCAATATTTCCACCCTAGAGACCATGATTTTCGGAATCAGCGTGCTGAGAAGGCTCTGTGAGCCAAATTTCAGCTAAATCGGGATGGCCCGTTTCTCGCTGCTGGACTCGCTTCGAGGGTTCTATCTCGAGAACGGTCAATATTTCCACCCTAGATACCATGATTTTCGGAATCAGCGTGCTGAGAAGGCTCTGTGAGCCAATTTTCAGCCAAATCGGGATGGCCCGGTCATGGGCGGTAAGAACTTTAGAGGGTTCTATCTCGAGAACGGTCAATATTTTCACCCTAGAGACCATGATTTTCGGAATCAGCGTGCTGAGAAGGCTCTGTGAGCCAAATTTCAGCTAAATCGGGATGGCCCGTTTCTCGCTGCTGGACTCGCTGCGAGGGTTCTATCTCGAGAACGGTCAATATTTCCACCCTAGAGACCATGATTTTCGGAATCAGCGTGCTGAGAAGGCTCTGTGAGCCAATTTTCAGCCAAATCGGGATGGCCCGGTCATGGGCGGTAAGAACTTTAGAGGGTTCTATCTCGAGAATGGTCAATATTTCCACCCTAGAGACCATGATTTTCGGAATCAGCGTGCTGAGAAGGCTCTGTGAGCCAAATTTCAGCTAAATCGGGATGGCCCGTTTCTCGCTGCTGGACTCGCTGCGAGGGTTCTATCTCGAGAACGGTCAATATTTCCATCCTAGAGACCATGATTTTCGGAATCAGCGTGCTGAGAAGGCTCTGTGAGCCAATTTTCAGCCAAATCGGGATGGCCCGGTCATGGGCGGTAAGAACTTTCGAGGGTTCTATCTCGAGAATGGTCAATATTTCCATCCTAGAGACCATGATTTTCGGAATCAGCGTGCTGAGAAGGCTCTGTGAGCCAAATTTCAGCTAAATCGGGATGGCCCGTTTTTCGCTGCTGGACTCGCTGCGAGGGTTCTATCTCGAGAACGGTCAATATTTCCACCCAAGAGACCATGATTTTCGGAATCAGCGTGCTGAGGAGGCTCTGTGAGCCAATTTTCAGCCAAATCGGGATGGCCCGGTCATGGGTGGTAAGAACTTTAGAGGGTTCTATCTCGAGAACGGTCAATATTTACACCTTTGAGACCATGATTTTCAATATCACCGTGCTGAGAAGGCTCTGTGAGCCAATTTTCAGCCAAATCGGGATGGCCCGGTCATGGGTGGTAAGAACTTTAGAGGGTTCTATCTCGAGAACGGTCAATATTTCCACCCTAGAGACCATGATTTTTGGAATCAGTGTGCTGAGAAGGCTCTGTGAGCCAAATTTCAGCTAGATCGGGATGGCCCGTTTCTCGCTGCTGGACTCGCTGCGAGGGTTCTATCTCGAGAACGGTCAATATTTCCACCCTAGATACCATGATTTTCGGAATCAGCGTGCTGAGAAGGCGCTGTGAGCCAATTTTCAGCCAAATCGGGATGGCCCGGTCATGGGCGGTAAGAACTTTAGAGGGTTCTATCTCGAGAACGGTCAATATTTCCACCCTAGAGACCATGATTTTCGGAATCAGCGTGCTGAGAAGGCTCTGTGAGCCAAATTTCAGCTAAATCGGGATGGCCCGTTTCTCGCTGCTGGACTCGCTGCGCGGGTTCTATCTCGAGAACGGTCAATATTTCCACCCTAGAGACCATGATTTTCGGAATCAGCGTGCTGAGAAGGCTCTGTGAGCCTATTTTCAGCCAAATCGGGATGGCCCGGTCATGGGCGGTAAGAACTTTAGAGGGTTCTATCTCGAGAACGGTCAATATTTCCACCCTAGAGACCATGATTTTCGGAATCAGCGTGCTGAGAAGGCTCTGTGAGCCAAATTTCAGCTAAATCGGGATGGCCCGTTTCTCGCTGCTGGACTCGCTGCGAGGGTTCTATCTCGAGAACGGTCAATATTTCCACCCTAGAGACCATGATTTTCGGAATCAGCGTGCTGAGAAGGCTCTGTGAGCCTATTTTCAGCCAAATCGGGATGGCCCGGTCATGGGCGGTAAGAACTTTAGAGGGTTCTATCTCGAGAACGGTCAATATTTCCACCCTAGAGACCATGATTTTCGGAATCAGCGTGCTGAGAAGGCTCTGTGAGCCAAATTTCAGCTAAATCGGGATGGCCCGTTTCTCGCTGCTGGACTCGCTGCGAGGGTTCTATCTCGAGAACGGTCAATATTTCCACCCTAGAGACCATGATTTTCGGAATCAGCGTGCTGAGAAGGCTCTGTGAGCCTATTTTCAGCCAAATCGGGATGGCCCGGTCATGGGCGGTAAGAACTTTAGAGGGTTCTATCTCGAGAACGGTCAATATTTCCACCCTAGAGACCATGATTTTCGGAATCAGCGTGCTGAGAAGGCTCTGTGAGCCAAATTTCAGCTAAATCGGGATGGCCCGTTTCTCGCTGCTGGACTCGCTGCGAGGGTTCTATCTCGAGAACGGTCAATATTTCCACCCAAGAGACCATGATTTTCGGAATCAGCGTGCTGAGGAGGCTCTGTGAGCCAATTTTCAGCCAAATCGGGATGGCCCGGTCATGGGTGGTAAGAACTTTAGAGGGTTCTATCTCGAGAACGGTCAATATTTACACCTTTGAGACCATGATTTTCGGAATCAGCGTGCTGAGAAGGCTCTGTGAGCCAAATTTCAGCTAAATCGGGATGGCCCGTTTCTCGCTGCTGGACTCGCTGCGAGGGTTCTATCTCGAGAACGGTCAATATTTCCACCCTAGAGACCATGATTTTCGGAATCAGCGTGCTGAGAAGGCTCTGTGAGCCTATTTTCAGCCAAATCGGGATGGCCCGGTCATGGGCGGTAAGAACTTTAGAGGGTTCTATCTTGAGAACGGTCAATATTTCCACCCTAGAGACCATGATTTTCGGAATCAGCGTGCTGAGAAAGCTCTGTGAGCCAAATTTCAGCTAAATCGGGATGGCCCGTTTCTCGCTGCTGGACTCGCTGCGAGGGTTCTATCTCGAGAACGGTCAATATTTCCACCCTAGAGACCATGATTTTCGGAATCAGCGTGCTGAGAAGGCTCTGTGAGCCTATTTTCAGCCAAATCGGGATGGCCCGGTCATGGGCGGTAAGAACTTTAGAGGGTTCTATCTCGAGAACGGTCAATATTTCCACCCTAGAGACCATGATTTTCGGAATCAGCGTGCTGAGAAGGCTCTGTGAGCCAAATTTCAGCTAAATCGGGATGGCCCGTTTCTCGCTGCTGGACTCGCTGCGAGGGTTCTATCTCGAGAACGGTCAATATTTCCACCCTAGAGACCATGATTTTCGGAATCAGCGTGCTGAGAAGGCTCTGTGAGCCTATTTTCAGCCAAATCGGGATGGCCCGGTCATGGGCGGTAAGAACTTTAGAGGGTTCTATCTCGAGAACGGTCAATATTTCCACCCTAGAGACCATGATTTTCGGAATCAGCGTGCTGAGAAGGCTCTGTGAGCCAAATTTCAGCTAAATCGGGATGGCCCGTTTCTCGCTGCTGGACTCGCTGCGAGGGTTCTATCTCGAGAACGGTCAATATTTCCACCCAAGAGACCATGATTTTCGGAATCAGCGTGCTGAGGAGGCTCTGTGAGCCAATTTTCAGCCAAATCGGGATGGCCCGGTCATGGGTGGTAAGAACTTTAGAGGGTTCTATCTCGAGAACGGTCAATATTTACACCTTTGAGACCATGATTTTCGGAATCAGCGTGCTGAGAAGGCTCTGTGAGCCAAATTTCAGCTAAATCGGGATGGCCCGTTTCTCGCTGCTGGACTCGCTGCGAGGGTTCTATCTCGAGAACGGTCAATATTTCCACCCTAGAGACCATGATTTTCGGAATCAGCGTGCTGAGAAGGCTCTGTGAGCCTATTTTCAGCCAAATCGGGATGGCCCGGTCATGGGCGGTAAGAACTTTAGAGGGTTCTATCTTGAGAACGGTCAATATTTCCACCCTAGAGACCATGATTTTCGGAATCAGCGTGCTGAGAAAGCTCTGTGAGCCAAATTTCAGCTAAATCGGGATGGCCCGTTTCTCGCTGCTGGACTCGCTGCGAGGGTTCTATCTCGAGAACTGTCAATATTTCCACCCTAGAGACCATGATTTTCGGAATCAGCGTGCTGAGAAGGCTCTGTGAGCCAATTTTCAGCCAAATCGGGATGGCCCGGTCATGGGTGGTAAGAACTTTAGAGGGTTCTATCTCGAGAACGGTCAATATTTCCACCCTTGAGACCATGATTTTCGGAATCACCGTGCTGAGAAGGCTCTGTGAGCCAATTTTTTGCCAAATCGGGATGGCCCGGTCATGGGTGGTAAGAACTTTAGAGGGTTCTATCTCGAGAACGGTCAATATTTCCACCCTAGAGACCATGATTTTCGGAATCAGCGTGCTGAGAAGGCTCTGTGAGCCAATTTTCAGCCAAATCGGGATGGCCCGGTCATGGATGGTAAGAACTTTAGAGGGTTCTATCTCGAGAATGGTCAATATTTCCACCCTAGAGACCATGATTTTCGGAATCAGCGTGCTGAGAAGGCTCTGTGAGCCAATTTTCAGCCAAATCGGGATGGCCCGTTTCTCGCTGCTGGACTCGCTGCTCGCTGCTCGCTGCTAGTTTGACAGACGTTGCCAAAACTGCCGTCACAGCAGAAATGTTTTTTTTTTCTCGATTGCAATTGTGGAATTATTTATTAAACAGAAGATTATCTTTCCGAAAAACCGACTGATTTCATACACAGATGCATGGAAAATAAAAAAATCCCGGTAAGTTTATTTGTATTGTTTTGTCGATTTTGACATGCTCCTAGTTTGCAGCCATATTTCGATATGTTCTACAGGGAGTTCAGAATTATTTCAGGACCAATCTTTTCCTCATTCATTTTCCCGTCGATCATGAAATTTTTAGAGCGGAACAATTAGTTTCCAGGCGGTCCGAGCGGTTTTCGTGAGAAGGGTGCAAAAATCGGCGTCATTTTTAGAGCCTCGACACCAGCTCAACACAGGACCCTATGGGAGACGGTGAAGTAGCGGGAGCAATAAATAGAGCGCTCTAATTTTAGCTTATTTCCCTGGTGTGTCACCGACTGTATTGGATGTGCTTTGGCAGACATGACACAGGACAAACTGAACCTGCATCTGTTTTTTCAGGTTTACATAAGCAACAGCCAATAGTTATGTGGATTTTTGGATATGGCTCTCTGATCTGGAAAGTTGACTTCCCATATAAGACAAAAGAGATTGGATATATCAAAGGCTATGTGAGACGATTTTGGCAAGCGTCAATCGACCACAGAGGCACACCAGAAAAGGTAATAATCATCTTCATCTCAATATCAATCTTTCATGAAGCAAAATATTTGATGCTGGTACATGATTGATGATGATGCTGGCAGTGCCACTTAATGCTTTAGATTGTGATATTTTTCACCATCATTAAACTTAGGTTCGACCAAACCTAAAATGATTATGGATTGCAGCATTTTCTTACTATTTTGGTTGGTGTGGTAGGGCTATTGTATCTTGCTACCCTCTGTTGCAGCCTGGACGTGTTGCCACATTGGTACCCTCAGAAGACCCAGAGGTAAGCCACGTACTATCACTCTCTTCTCAGTTATCAATCCCACTAAGCTGACCACTATTGCATGTGTTCAATTAATTAGATAGAAGCCTTTCATCACATTATTGTAAAAAGAAACAGACCAAGCCACCCTGCAGGGCTATTCCAATTCTTCCTTTTCCTTTTCAAAGAGCATTCCTTTTCAACACACATAAATACTGTTCTGTTTGAGTCGACATTACTGTCACCTTTGACTTGCTCCTCTCCCATACTGGGTTCTGCGTCCCATGTAACCCCCTGGTTCCGCCTTATGATCTTGGTAACCGATGTCACCTCCGTTCCCTCCCGTCTCGCGTGCCCCCGCTCCGACCGTGCGCGACCGGCGCGCCACGTCTGTTCCAGTCCCGCGTCTGGGGCGTTGCCTATGAGCTGGACGAGCACCACCCGGACGCCGCTGCGGCGCGAGACCGCCTCACCCACCGCGAGCGGTGGTTCGAGCAGCGCCGGGTGCCTTTCTGGTGCGCCACGTTCACCGAAGACGCGTCAGACTCGCCTCCGGCGCAGCAGTCATTGGTCCTTCCCCAGTGGGAGGTGGAGTTGTTCATAGCCACCTCGGAGGGACCCAACTTCTTGGGCGCGGCGCCGCCAGAGCAGCTGGCCAGGGAGATTGTGGAGCCGCACGGACCGTCCGGCAAGGCGCTGGAATATTTCCAGCGGGTACTGGAGTTCCAGCGAGGTCTGGGGCACGAGGCGCGGGATGAGCACCTGGAAATACTGGCACCGCTGGTGGAGCGGGCGGCAGCAGAGCTGGCGGAGAAGGAAGTCTGTCTGGAGCGAGACACGGTGTGAATAGATCATAAACTCCGAACGGACTGTGCAAATGGTGCAGTGGGGAAAGGTGGTCGGTCTTGAGTGTCGCCTGTTGTATTTTACTGACGTGTATGAGTTTCGTTCAATCATTGATAGTGCGTCGAATGATAGTCGTTATGAATGTCCAACGGCGTTATAGGGGCATGTTTTTAATGTCGATTATACCTTTTCGTTTCAAACTGTAACGAAGAGTTATGTAATGAACGAATTGTCTTTAGGCCATTTTAATGTGTGATGGAGGAGACTTTGAATATATATTTACTATGCTGATTGGAAAAGTCCGAAAGCCTTGTGAGCGGGGTCTCACGCATTGGGGTATGTAGTGTTTCGGAGGGCAAGTACCCACCTCATGTATGCCCAGAAGACAGATGTAGTCAACTTTTTTACTTTACGGTGCTGAATTGTATGGCATTGAACAGGAACGAGCTACTCGTCTCTCACCCGCCCGTTAGAAAATGTTACCGTAATATCGGACGTGAATGTACCCACAATACATACGCTAATCCGTAATACATCTGGATGTTTGATTGATTTGCCGACTCTTTACTGCCCGACCTACAGCTGATGGCCCATGCCCCATGGGTTGCTGACCAATGTACTCATCCCTCTCCAACGGGTGACCTCACCGCACCCTCTCACCCTCTCACCCTTTTACCTCACCCCCTCCCCGTTCCGTCGCTCAGGCGCGAGTCTGGGGCGTGGCCTACGAGATCCCGGCGGACGAAGTGGAGGCCACGATCTCCCACCTGGACTTCCGCGAGCGGTGCGGCTACGAGCGGCGCTCGGTGGCGTTTCACCCGCAGGACGAGCGCCGTCCGCCGCACCGGCTCACCATCTATGTCGGGACGGAGGATAACCCGTACTTCACCGGCCCGACCAGCGAGGAGGAGCTGGCAGCGGTCAGTTGTGGCTCGAGGGGGGAGAGGTGTCCATGTGTTGTGGTGTGGTTGATGAGGTATTGGCAGTGGGAGGTAGGAGGGGATTTGGGGTTGAAGTATTGGGAAGATTTTCAGGCTTATGCATAGAATAATGAAGCATGACAACTGCTTACAGACACACTATCTCGGTTTTAATGCGACGTTTTCTTCGTCTTATTTTTTCTTCCTTAACACATTTCAAATACTGCAGCTGTTGATCTCCTGTTACAACGCTTGGGTTATATTTATTCACAGAATGGTATCATCGCATCATTGAAGGGAGAGGGAATCGCATGCGGCGCGTTATTTGACCCAAGCTTCCGAACTCGTCCACCAGGTGGTGGTGGAGGCGCGTGGCATGGCCGGCCCCAACACGGAATACATCTACAACCTGGCTGAGGCCGTGCGAACCACCATGCCGCACGTGAAGGAGAGCCACCTCTTCATCCTGGAGGAGGCCGTCCGTAAGAGGGAGCTCCAGGCGAAGGTCGCCTCGTGATATCGGCGTTATGATAGTCCGACGTCCGCTCGTCTTGTATGAGCGGCGATGTTGGCGGTTTCCATGGCTACGCAGTGGCTGTCATGACTACATCTCTTGGAGTGGTGTTCGAACGCGGAGCTCAGGGGTTTTAGATTGAATTATGCATGGCGATTAGCGAAGAGATTGTCACTTCGATGCTCGAAAGTACTGGCTGCCATTCTGTTGGTGGAGACAAGATCGTGAGTTTTATGTGATCTCGGAGTGCAAATCCTTGTGCAATATTGTAGCTAGTTGGATCTTATGCGCTTGTCTATTTGTGTTGCCGAATGCAAATATCCTCTACCTCTATTTAATGTCAACTGATCTTTTATTTGGGGCTAACCATTGATTCCCGTGACACTTGCTCTATATTTTACCGTCCCCGATTGGTGTTATTTTTTTCACTTTGCTTCCGGGCACTTTTCCGTCGAAATCACCGTTTTGTGCAGACATTTGTAGTCCTATAAATGTTGTTTATAAATATTATTGGTGAAATTCACATTCTACGTAATAAATATGGCATATTGCCTATTTCATGAACTTCTTTCGTATCACAACCGACACTTTCATGAGACGATGTTCTTGAATGATATATGTATTTCTATAATATTTTTCTTTTGATGATATGTAGATCAAACATCAGTATCTTTATGTGTATATAGTTATTGGGGATTTGGCCGATTTTATGGCAGATTCCGGAAATAAGTGTTTATAATGTGCATCACCAGGATGTCGATATTAATTGTTGTTTGCCACCTCAGCAAACGGACCGTTTATTAGTGAGCCCTTTTTGACTTCTGAATTCTCAGTAAGCCCAAACTCGTATTGATTGGGCCGTAACGGGTTCATTCCGTTTAGCCGACCGACGGGCCGGGGTCGGTGACGGGGCCGATCGGTGATGAGAGTGAAGCAATCGGTCATATCCGCCGACCGGACCGGCGTAGGGCAGAGTCAGAGACAGAGAGTAAGGGCTGGGGAGCCCGGTCATAAACGGGCATTGCTATACTGAACTACTACCGACGCATCTGAATATCTGAACTCGGTACTGGCTGACCATATTCTCACTCCCCAATGATTCCCAGTTCCCCTCTTTTCCTCTCTTTTTTATTAAGGCCATTCGTTAATGCCTTCCGCGCCGCGGTAAGACATTACCCGATTATAACATACCGGCTTTAGCCAGCCTCTTCCAGCTCCGAAGAACAGAAACGGACCACTGACCAGAAGAACCGATGCTAATGGTATAATCTGACTGAGTCGTTGAAGAACCAAGAAAGTAAACAAAGAAACAAACAAACAAACAAACAACTGGACGCATCGAAGTACAGGTGTGTGCTTCGCCGTGAAGACTAATAAGGCGGATTGTTTGTTACGTTTTAATGTGCTTTTTTAAATGGTGATTGAACTGGGTGGGACTGTTTAACATGCGCGTTTTCGTAATGCTAAACACGAGGTTTTCATGTTTTGTCTTCCATAGTGCATACTGCATGGGGTTGATGGAATCGTGCTAAGTGTGCTCCTATTATGATGACGACTAGCCATCCGAGGAATATCTGCCAGTCGCCGCATTCGAGTGAATAATTCAAACACCGATGTGAATTGCACTCGCCACATGCATCTTACGCCAGCATTTTTATTTCCTATCCTCAGATGGCGCCTGGCAACAGCGTCGTCTCGCACTGGAAGACGTCCGGGTGACTGGTTTTTCGCGCCGGCCGGAGCCCCGTGCCCCTGTTTTTGTTCAGCCGCCGACCCTGTTTTGTTGACATGGCCCGGACTCGATAATCGGACACCCTCCGTCACCGACTCCACGGGGCCGGACGCTCGCTATCTGTCCGTTTAGCGAGTGACTCGTGGCGGAGGGGCCCGGCGCGGAGAGGGAGCGCGCTCGGCCGCGCTGGGCGGCTCGCGTCAGTCGCCGGGAGCCGAGGGACCAGGGGAGCACGGGGCGCCGAGAGGTCCGTGCGCGTG
Source organism: Amphibalanus amphitrite (assembly GCF_019059575.1). NCBI lineage: Eukaryota > Metazoa > Arthropoda > Thecostraca > Balanomorpha > Balanidae > Amphibalanus > Amphibalanus amphitrite. The sequence goes on along the minus strand of NW_024882403.1, from coordinate 173,402 downwards.
CCCCGGACAACGCTGCGGGAAGACACGATAAGCTAGGTGAGTACTGACGGGAGTTGGGGATGGTGATCGTGTGTGGACTGGTGGATTTTGCCGGGCCTGGGGAGGGCTATGAGATAGATGCTAATTTTATTTCACGGGCTTCCGTTTGCGGTTCAAATTTCGATCATGGCGATTTAGACGCCGGCGAAACGGTTTTGAGAAATTTTAGCCTCCCAACCGAACCTGAACCCGGCATCTGTCCACTGTTGTGTAATATGTGCAGGCGGTATTTGAGTGCGAGCTCGATCCATCCATGTGATTCTTCATGGTGTTTTCACTTTCACCGTCGTCTGCCGGGCGCCTTTTGGTAAACGTTTGATTGAATGTTGACGCCCACTGGGCTGATGTTCAGTATGAAATCAGAATTCGAGCACCGTCTGTTGCATCCCATGACAGTGCCATCGCGGTGACCATGAACTCGAAAAACATCCGTCACGCGCGTCCCGTCTACCGGTGGGCGGCGTCTACCCGTCTGCCCGGGTCCAAGGTCATCGGTCTGGTCCGCCCGATCGACAACTTTTCGGCGTTCACCTTGAAGGAGCGTCATGACAGTGAACCTCGCCGCCAGTTTTTCTAGATTTCGTTCCACCTCGTGAACACATGGTCTCTCAAACATCCCACACCGATCAGAGATCGAAGCGCTTAGCTGATGACGAGGCACGTGAACTTTGACGATCGACACCACCTTTGTCCACCAACCGGCAGTCTCAGCTGACACACGACACAGAGTGTGTTTGTACGGAACGCCATGTCGTTCAGGACATGGGACGCCATGACTGGACTCCAGCGAGGTCTAGCGCCTATCGCGGCCCCCAGCCTCCAGACCAAACAAAAACTGGTCACGCGTCTGTCGCTAGGCGCGTCCGGCCGAACAGGTCACGTGGTAGACTCTGTCAGACAGATACGTCGCCGTTGTCTGAGACTTGCAGATAGTCCGCGCGTGTTGAGTCGCACTCTTGACTCTGACGACGGCTGGGGTTTACCCGGGTTCATTTGGGTGGTTGTGTTTTGCTTAGGTTTTGCTCGTCCTATGCGTATTGGCATTCTGATTTTATTCGTTCCGAAGTCGAACTAGCATGGTGGAAAATGAAGGCTGAGATCGAGTGACACTGAATGTTGCATGTTGTTGTCTGAATGTTGCATCTACCGTAGGTAATAGGTATACCTAATTCTACACTTAGAGAAGAACATTGCAACACTTCAGCGATTGCCTGACCCTGGTGTTCAATCAGGGGCGTAGGCAGGGGGGGCCACTGGGCCATGGCCCCCCCTTGGGCGCCGAAGGCGCCCTCCAATCGCAAATGCAATTGTGATATAATCGAATCGAAAAACAATCGCGACTGGAGGGCGCCCTCCAATCGCGAATGTGTTTACAGGGAAAATACGGATGGAGGGCGCCCTCGGAGGACGCCCATTCCAAATACGCCCTCCAAATACGGTTGGAGGGCTCCCTCGGGCGCCCTCCAACCACATTTGTAGGCTGTAGCTCTCTAAGCGTAACGGTGGTCGCCTATGTAAGCCGCTGTCGTGTAAATAAGCGCCCTCTCACCCGAAGGCGCCCTCCTGTAGGTTTCCACCCTGCTACACATTGCCGCCCTTCTGCTGATCGGCGTCCTCATAATTATTGGCGCTCTCCTACCTATTGCGCCCTCATGTGAAATTTTGAAGGCCGCCTTTCTCCCTTTTGGCACCCTCTTGTTCAGTGCCGCCCTCCTACCTATTGGTTCCCTAGTCCTTCCTGTTGAATGTTAATCGGGGCCCTTCTCCTATTGGCGCCCTCGTGTAGATCGCCGCCCTCCTAACCACTGGCACCCTCCTGTTGATCACCGCCCTCCTATCCACTGGCACCTTCCTGTTGACCAGCGCCCTCCGCACAGACGCCCTCCTGTTCGTGTCATCCTCTTGAGCAAAGGCGCCCTCCTCACCATTGCCACCCCCATTTTAATCGTCACCCTTCCGCTCATTGGCGACTTCCAGTTGATGACCGCCCTCCCACCTATTGGCGACCTCTTGTTGATCGCCACCCTCCTATTGGTGCTCTCCTGTTCCTCGCCACCCTCTTACCTGGTGGCGCCCTCCTGTTGATTGTTGATCGGCGCCCTCCTACCTATTGGTGCCCTCCTGTTGATCGCTGCCCTTCTATCCATTGGCGCCCTCCTGCTGCTCACCAACTTCCTACCTATCGGTGCCCTACACACAGAAAAATATTAACACCGTTAGCGGTGTAATTGCACAGTACATATCTGAGCACTTGAGGAAAATTAATTTAGTCCCTTCCCCGCTTAAATTACTCGCGCTTCTAAATGAACACCAGGAAGAAGGTAATAGAACACTGTTAGGAGGGTTGAGTGTTTTGCTACATGTAGTAAAACACCCAACCCTCCTAACAGTGTTCTATTACCTTCTTCCTGGTGTTCATTTGGAAGCGCGAGTAATTTAAGCGGGGAAGGGACTAAATTAACTTTCCTCAAGTGCTCAGATATGTACTGTGCAATTACACCGCTAACGGTGTCAATATTTTTCTGTGTGTACTGTCGAAACTCGGGATGTTGATCGGGGCTCTTCTACCTATTAGTGCCCTCCTGTGGATCGCAGCCCTTCTACCTATTGGCAACATCCGTTGATCGCTGCCCTCCTATCATTTATTTACTCCTTTGGCATGTTTTTCAACTTAGTCGTTCTATTGCACATAGTTGATGTCTTGCCTGTGAAAACTGCCACAAATGAACGTGCATTCAGCACAATGAATGAAGTATCTATACCTACCAAAACTATCTACGCTCTACGATGCATAAAACACGTCTTTGGTCTTAACGGATTGATCCTACTTTACGTGCATCATGGCATCTATATGGATTACGATTAAGTATTGTCAACAGGTTCGGGCGCAACAGCAGGCATCTGAAGTTTCGGTGATTGAAACGCGTATTTGGAATTTCCGACCTCGACGAGCGTCTGTGGTAGAAAACCACCACTTTGGTAGGGGAAACTACTGCTGTCTGCTACCGTTTGCACTGCATGTCTCGCTGTAGTTGCGACCGATTGCGACATCTATGCTTAGCGATATACGTACTTTATAATTTACGTACTTTTTCGATGCGTATTTTCTTCCTTGACGTAGGTACTTTTGTCTAGGTATACGTACTTTGTACTGTACGTACCTACCTCTGCGATACCTACGCCTACTTCCGTCCTTGACGTACTTATTCCATACGTACTTTATACTCGACGTACTTTTGAAACTGGTTATGTGGGTACACTCAAGGCTATAGAACTCCAGGTAAGGACACCAGCCGTTTGACCTTGAACGCCGCCGGCCGGCCGATGACGTCATTGGAGGCAAGCCGGCTCGGCGGACACACAGGGCGAATGCATAACGGAGGGGCGTTGGAACGTTGCGGGAGCCAGGGAGATATTTTAAAGTGGTTGCATACCACCATTGTTTGTTGCTTGATCTACAGACTGCATCCTTTTAAACCTCGATGCATCCTAGGCCTGGATGGTGCGTACATTCGTGGAACGATCACCCCGTCCGACGTCCGTGGTCGAAGCTGTCATAGTATTTAAGACACTAAGACGGGTGCAATAACGGCGACCCGATCCCGTCTCTGGCGAATTTAGAGGGGTCGTAAGGACCCAGGCCGAATCTGACCGTCTATTTTTAGGGAAACGGGGTGGGTGAATTGACAACCGATGGCTTAAGAGATAATGAGAAGGGATCCCGTCGTCGATTGTTGTTTGACAGACAACACATGTTGTACTGGGCGTATGACCATCAGAGGTAATGCCTGAACGTAGGCAAGCATAATTGGTCTGTCATATTGTTTAGGAATATAAAATGGTAATGGAGATCATTGAGGATATGATCTCTACATTACGGGAATTCACTAATTACTACGGCCCATAGGGCCACCGCCGGAGCTGTTGTTTTGCCATCGGTCCCAGGCAACTCCAGGGAGCTGCAGTACCCGGCGGCCAAAGCGGCCACCTCGTCGACTCGCAGGTCCTCTGGGATTCCGTGATGCTTTAGTGCTTCATCCACAGAAGCACGGGCATAGCAGTAGGATGTGGGGCTATGTGTCTGTCCACCTCTTCATTCAAAGAACAACGTGTACAGCTGGTGTACATACAGCGCCTGGTCCCGCCGAAGCTCGGTATCGACCGTGACTTATTCACAACTGGCGGATCCAGGAAGCGGTATTGGACACTGCGGGGGCTTACCCCAAAAAGGTTTCTCGGAATTAATTTAAAAAACTCGGATTTCGATTCCTTGCGCACTGCTGTGCGGTGTGATTAACCAACATTTCCTCAGAAAAGTTGTGAAGTTTTCATTTATTCTCGAAAATCGATTTCGGGCGCTGCCCTGGTTGTTGGGGAAGACATTTGCCCCAAATGCCTTCCCCTGGATCCGCCAGTGGCCGTTGCCCCACTCCGAGCTTGACTAAAGACGTCTTCAAACCTCACCAGAAACCGATGGTAAGGTGAATTTAACTCCAATAACTCATCTCTGTCTGCCCGCGTAAATATACTATACATGGTACAGCACCCGGCCCTGTCGGAGCTATGAGCCGATCGTGATATTTTCGGCTTTCCCCATCCCAAGCTCGATTAGAAACGTTCTCCTTCCCCACCCAATTGCTGATGTCAATTCAAATTCAATGCCTCATCTCTGTCTGCCCGACCATAACCCATTCATTGCACACCGTTCAGCGCCCGGCCCCGCCAGAAGTATCCTAGCGCGCTGAGCAGTTGCCTCCAGCCGCGTCATCGCGAGGCCCCGCGCGGCCCATAAACTAATACATTGCGCGAATAGCCGTGTCGCCCCCCTGGGTACACTATGCATCTGTGAGAAGGCTATGAAGGCTGGTCTGAGGTAATTTGGATGATGTTTACGCATCTCGCGCTCCGGTATCAATCCGATACGGTGATCTGGTGCGTAGATATGCCACCGCCAATAAACTTTTATACATCGACACCCATGAGCCAAGCTTTCTGTACAGTTTGTGTCAGGGCCTCGGCTAAGGAATTTTGACTACTGGGGCAAATCGTCAAAGTGTGTTGGCGCCCTGCTGGGGGGGCCCCCCAGCAGGGGGGGGGGGGGCCGCAGGTGTTTGAACACCTGCGGTTTTTCCTGCGGTTTTTCGCGGATATCTAAAAAACGGCGGCGCTCCATCACCCATCAATTTTACACGTGTTGTAAAAATCTCAGACCAAGGTCATTCAAGATCAGGTTACCAGGTCACTTCAAGTGACCTCACCTCATGAAATGTTTCCATGTATGCCGTAGCTACACCGAGTGACCGATCGCTTTGAAACTTTCAGCGATTGATAAGGGCAACAGCATGTACAAAATTTATATCTCGGAATTTTCATATCGGTGACCTAAGGTCGGCTCACTTTTGCGACCGATCTATTATAAGTCAATGGGAGAAATTCAAAACCACCTCTTTTGGACGAAAGTTATTCTAAACACTATAAAACACTGTACGTGACTTTGACACACTGAACATGAAAATAGCACCCGTGACCCTTTTTTATGCCCCTGAGGTCATCTCAGTTCACGAATGGTATCTAACAGTTTTTCGCGAATAACTTTTGAAAGAGGCATGCTAGAGCGATGAAAATGCCTTAGATGTGTTTGGTTAGACGATGCAGATCGACTGATATGCAACATGACAATTTCCGGTCAGATCATGACTTGAACCTGAGGTCGAATTTTCAAGTTGACCTTCAAGGTCAAATTGTAGTTAATTTGATGCGTCTTGACGAGAGGAACACGATGTCGGATAAAAGAAAGCGCTTGCATTGGGCCTTGGCTCGTGCAAAGCATGAGTCAAAAGTTATTGCAGAAAAACTGTTCCCCCAAAATCGTCTTTAGTAGTTTTTGCCCCTTGCAGGCAAAACCGTTGGCGTTAGGTCAAATCTAAGAGAAAATAACCAGAAAGCATGCTAATATGGCTATCAAATGCGCTTTTCCGCGGTGCTGTAGCTCTAATTGGTTCCCGAGTTAAGCGTCGGCATCTTGTAAACTGTCGATATTCGACCTGAAAATCGGCGAAAGTTGGCCTTCACCATGACCTGACCTTTGACCTCACCAAAAAAGTGGCTCAAGTAATTTCGTCATTATTTTTGACGCTCTTTCGAACGAAGATGGATTATGGGGTGTAAAAAGATATGCTTGCTAATGTACAGTCCACAGCAGAAGTAATGTGCGGTTTCAGTCATGGGTATGTTCTGCTTCTGAAGCTTAGGAACGATTAGTCAGACTACAATGAAACTTTGAATGTAGCTTATATGTATCGTCAGTCGTCACCCTTGCAGCTGCAATTTTAGCTATTGACATCTTCTTTTCGATCACTCCGCATTAAACAATCGCCAGTCAAAGCCAATCGTTGAGATTGGTAAAACCCTACATTACTTTAGCGGTGGGCTGTACGCCTATGTTTTTGGATGGAAATTGAGGGTGCAGCTGCACACCGTGCACTCCCTCTTCCGCCGCCCCTGATTTCTTGCCACAAACGTCTTCAACCGCTCCCGAATGAAAGAATGTACGTTAATATTGATATATTCTCATTTTGTGGAGGTTGGGCAAAGCCTGACCACTACTGGGGCATTCCTCGACTCTACTGGGGCATTTGCCCCAGTAGTTAACATGTTAGCCGAGGCCCTGGTTGTGTGGCAGCGGCCCGACCAAACCTTAGGTATTTTTTACACCTTCAAATTTGGTAAAAGAGCGAGAGGAGCTTTGAACAGTGATCGTATAAAAGGCGTGCCTAAAAAGCGGAGGAAAAGGTTGTTTTCAAAAATTTCGCGCGCCTTCGGCGCAGCATTTCAAGAACACTTGACCTTTTGTGACCTGAAGTATAAAGAATACACACGATGCAAAATCAATGCAGCACGACCTATACGAGGTTACGCAAAAAAAAAACTGGTGGCATGGTAAAAAACGCCTCCCAACCCCCCAACCCCCACTGAGCGATTTTTTATCTCGCGACCGTATGGCGCCCTCCTTGGGTGAGGTGGCGCCCTCCAAACCCTTGCCCCCCCCCCCTTCGCGATTTTCTAAATACGCCGCTGTGTTCAATTGCCGCCTTCCTTTATGTGATGCAGCGGTCAGGTCATTATAATTTGTCTGGTTATTGTGAATGTAGGGTTATTATGATTTGCAACTATCTTAGAGGTAGGTCTATATCGCTAGACCCAACGCGCGCAATCGGGGTGGCCGGGATAACAATTATCAGCGTTTATGCGATATATTTGTCCCATCGGAGTCGCGTGCGGCACCTTGCTGCTGGCGAGCATCAACATAAGAAATAATGACCCAAATGCCAGTTCAAAAGCTGTAGCCTGTAATAGATAATTCGATGATAAAACATTTCATCACTGTTGCTGCAGTGTGTGTGATTTGCTTCTTACGAACGTTCAAACGACGTATTCGGTATAGCAAGACGTTTGTAACGTAAACAGCCGGCTGTGGCCCGTGGGCAAAACATCTCGTCCGACTAGGTCAGATCAGGGCATGTAAACCAGATTACGGGTCAGACAACGTGCAGGACGAATGTTTGGTCCGAACAAGGAGCCAAGAAGTAGATTCTAGTGTGCCCACAAGTCATCTTTGATTACTGTCTACCAGACTAACGTCCCCCGTGTGGTCACAGCCACACGGGGTTGTTACAGGCTAGAGCCTGAACGTTTTTTCAGTTTTCACTTGACGTTTATTGGAGTGCTTGTGCCGATGCATGATATAGCTTCGCATCAAAAGTTATAGATAGACCAAGAACGGGCAATCTGCACTGCCAATCAGGCGCTTCGTTCAGATGAGATAATTAAACAGCAGATTGTATAGCAGGATAGCCATCTGCTTACGCCATCTGCTTATTGTCTGAACAGAGCCAAATGGCTTAAGAGCCCGTCAATAGTACGGGTGGCACTAACAAGAAGGTCCAATGAGCAGCAATTGGGTTACGCGCGGCGGGGATGCGAGGAAAGGTCACATTCATCTGAGGTAACCATGCATATCCGGTCAGAGTGCTGCGTCACTCCCACATTACATGGAATGGAATGGAGGGAAGGGACGGAGGGGGACGAGGGGTAGATGACGAGAGGAAGGCTTCAGCTGTTTTAATATGAGCCGATAAGATTCTAATATTTACCCGTAAATCTTTTCGAATTGAATAAAAACAACCATTTCTTCTACTCCTTGCCGTTTTCGTATTCACACTCCGTTTCATGGATAATGAAAAAGGTATCACTCGAGAAGCCCTACCTATATTTACGCGAGTGGTCTTGCTGTGATGAGTGATGACAATGTGATACGGCTTTGTGTGATTGATGACTTCCTTTGCAGGTGCCAGCGGGAGTTCAGTCTTCGACCGGACCGGACTGGACTTATAAACATGGCTGCGTCACGGACCCTTCTGTTCGCCGTCGGAGCCTCTCTGCTCATTTCAGGTAAATATTTGTAAAACTATGGTACAATTGACCGAATGCCCAGGGTACAACCAATATCACCAGATACAGCTAAAAGTGAGGCAACTTCTGCCGTTCGTGCCCATGAGTGTTGACCGTATATGTGTCCGTCCTTGGTAATGTCATCATCCCGGCTCCTATTCTCTGACGCTGTCCTACGACCGCCGGATGTGGCCGTTTGTTCTACTCCCGTCCCCACCGGCCTCTGCCTCCTCCCCCCCCCCGTCCGTCCTCCCGACTGTTCAGCGTTGACCCCCAGCCAGCACCACTCTGGGTACGACTCTACGACTCTACGACTCTGCACGCGTGACCCGTGACAGGATGAATCACAAGGTGCATCTGCACTAGAGTGTCAGATTGCAGGATGTATGCAAAAAGCACGGCGACGCGGAGGCGCCCCCAAAGACGATATTGTACTCGTGCAAAAACTACAAACCATTTCCCTCAAACACGTCGCTTAGTATCGTGTTCTAACGCACCATCTCATGCAAGTGACGCGCTGGGTATGTAAAAAGCTGCAATGCTTCCTTTGAACATCACGTCTGTATTGCTGACACTGCTTCCTTTGCAGCCGGCTGTGTTCTCAAGGAGAAGCGGCTGCACGCCGATCTCCTGGCTGGGTACAATCGTCAGACGCGTCCCGTGCTGAACGAATCGGACACGGTTCATCTGCAGATGGGCCTCGGCTTGATCGACTTTACCATCGTCAGTACCGCTCCAGATTTCAATGTGTTCACAATCGCATTACGAGTGGGCCTTTGTGGGTGTAAACTTGAATCATGTATTACCGTATGGTATATGGAATAGGTATCACTTGAGAAGCCCCACCAATATTTACGCGAGTGGTCCTGCTTCCTCTTCTGCAGAGCGCAGAGGTTTGATGAATGCAGCACGTAATGCGTGCATTGCGCCAATAATTGATGCTACGCAAGGTAAATCTGAAAAAAATACTTACTAAACGTGGCGTAGTGAACAATGCCCGAGAAGTTGGAACGTTTCAAATGTGCTGAGACATGCTGAGTAGGATGCTGACGGATGTTTTGTCTGTGCTCGCACACTAAGTGGCTATTTGCGCTGACCGTTGGTCCTTTGTCAGGACCCCGTCTCCGATGTCATGGAATCCCTTGTTTGGGTTCGGGCGGTGAGTACCGGGAAGCGAGCATGACTGGCACAATCCGTTGTCCTTGAGACAGATGGCAAGGACAGGCATTCTAGTTATAATTTAACTCCCATTCGTCCTTTATGATGAACCACTTAACAAATAAGCATAACCACAGATAACAGTAGTAACAGTAAGTCATCATTTTAGCTTAAAGTCCTCATTGTTTGACACAGTTTGTCCGCAGCTTTCACCTTTACGGATAAGCAATTATCTTAATAAAATCCTCCAAGTATCTCCCATAGGCCATAGCCTCATCTATATGTGTTCATTAGCCTTACGTGAGTCCCTGTGATGCCTGTCCGCAGATGTGGGTGGATGAATACCTACGGTGGGAGCCGAGCGAATACGAAGGTCTAACCAAGAGCTTCTTCAACCCCAATCAAATCTGGATGCCCGATATTTGTCTGTATAACGGGTGAGACAGGACACTTCGGCGCATGGGCGGGTTGACCGGGATGTTCGCTGATCAATAGTCTGTCTGCATCACTTCATAGCTTTAGACATTGAGACGGTATCACTTGATTGGTTCAGAATATGTCCTTGACGACAATCTGCTCTAACTCGCGGTTTTGGTAACTTTTGACGACGTTGCGACCGTTTCGGACGAACCTGTACCCGTCTCACAGAAGCCTCTCGTCTGCAGTTGGGACGCCTCGTGTCACGTGATGGCCAAGCTCTCGTCGAACGCGATCGTCGACTCGAAGGGAGGCGTGCTGATCGTGCCACCCGTACGGCTATCGCACCGCTGCGAACTCGACCGCACCAACTGGCCCCGCGATGTGGCCTCGTGTCGGCTCAAGTTTGGCTCGTGGACCTACGACGGTAACCGACTCAACGTCAGCTACTACGGCGGCAGTGCGGTGAGCGGTCGTGGGGTGGCGGCGGTGGGTAGCCAGGCGGACTGGTAACCGGGATATAGGGAGAACGAGCTAAGACGTAAACAGTAACTCACACACGGGCTGCTAAAGTAAGAAGTCGGTCCGATACATCAAAGCCCATCGCGATGGGCTAATGGTTGACTGTTTGAGTAACTGTAATGAGGGCCCATTTTTAGCGGAGCATGCCTTGTGCCTCTTCGCAGTCTTGAGCCGACACTCCTCTGCTATAGGCTGCTGCTGCGGACATCTCCGATTTGGTCCAGTCGAGTGAGTGGGAGGTGGCCAACTTCACGGCCGAGCGAGAGGTCAAGTACTACGACTGCTGCCCGGAGGCCTATCATTCCATCACGTTCATGATCACGGCGCGGAGGAACGAGCACCGCACCGCCGAGCTCTCCGTGCCCATTGTCTGTGAGTGGCAGTACCTCGTGGTTCAGCTCTGTGAGTGACCGTACCTCGTGATTCAGCTCTGTGACGGAGTGCACCTCGTGGGTCAGCTCTGTGACGAAGCACTGCCCGTAGTTAAAGGAAATAGTTCACTTTTTAACATGGGTTTTGAACTGGAATAGCAGTTCCGTAGCTTGGGCTGAGACGAGCATAAATCAGGAGCTTTTACAGCCCAACGATCACCCTAGGCAAAGATATTCTATTTCTCGTCCCGAAAAAGGTGTCTTGCGTTGAGGATGTGTGCCTTGCATATATTTCCATCCAGTATGAAAAGAGCATGGGTCCCGAAAATTCTTCAGAAACTAGAGAAATTATCTACGAGAACTCTAGAGAAATTCTCGTACTGATCAATTAGGACATTCAGGGGAACATTATCAGATCGAGCAGATCGCCCAAATGCCGGTGGCTGCGATAATTTCTCTGTTTCTGAAGAATTTTCGGGACCCATGCTCTTTTCATACTGGATCGCGTGTGCCTTACAGAAACTGAAAAGTTCTTCCTATATCAAAATAAAGAAAAAAAAATATTTTGTTATAAAAAGGTTTTATTTTCTTTGCTGATTATTTTGAACATAAAAAATAATAAATCGTTGCAAAAAAAAATAATTTCGTGAAAGTGAACTATTTCCTTTAAGCTCTGCGACAGAGGGACTGGCTGTGTCCATTGTCTTTGATAAGCACCTGTCAGGCAGGCCGCGATCAAGCTATGCGGTCGTGTTACTTTACTTCAAGCGGGATAAACCAACTACGGAAGTTGCATGCCATCGAGCTACGTTCCTGACCACGCTTCCCTGTGTATTATTTGTATAACTATTCCCGTCCAAGAAGTTTAACCGCTCGATGCTGCTCCATGAGTGGTGAGCTGACCAAACTCTCTCACTGGTCGCAGGCTCGTCGGTCCTGATGCTGCTGTCGTTCCTGATCCCGGTTCAGTCGCCCCAGAAGCTGACGTTCTGCTGGGTGAGCGTGCTCATCACCGTGCTGGGGCTCTTCAACATGTTCAGTCGGATGCCCAGTGACGCCCACGGCACTGCATCCATTGGTGAGTTGACGCCCATGGCACTAAGGCATTGCGTCCATTGGTGACAATCTTCGAGGACACTTGTAAGTTGTAATGCTGGTGACTTGCGCCAAACGCTTTTGAAGTGTGTAATGTATTTGGCTCATTGCGCATTAGTCGCTGCTCCGCTGCCTGAATAGATTTATTTACGTTGTTCTCGTAAATTGGATTTGTTGAGATATATTCAGATGGCTAAGTGTTTTCTCATCATGGTCTGCCTTGATGTATCTGAAATTTGCTTGCAAGTTTATAAGTCGTCCCGTTATCTTTTTGGTATCGTTGAACGTTCATTGTGACAAGTATGACTAGATAAGTGAAACTTTTTGAATATAAAGGTACTGTATTATAGAAAGCCTTTGCGTTTCGAGCTTCGTCTTCGTCAGTGCTAGCTTTCCATTAATACAAAGTTTCACTTATCTAGTCATTTTGGTATTTTTTTATATAGTTTTGCGCTGTACTCTTCGCTTCTTTTGCATATTCGTATTTCGCCGCTTTTCGCGGTGTTTTGCGTTGTGATTTAATACATTTCTCCAGTGTCGTTTTATGTGGCGTTTACGTAATTTTGAGCTCCGCCCGGTGCGCTGTTTTTCAGCGTCGTTTTACGTGGTGTTCGTGGTGCTGCTGCTGGTGTTCACGCTGCTGGAGGTGCTGGTGGTGCTGCTGAGCCGGCCGCGCAGCACGCCACTGCCCCGCTGTCTGCGCGCCTGTCTGTCCGGCCTGGTCGGCCGCCTGCTCTGTCTCGACACGCCCCTGTTCCACGTGAGTCGCCCACCCGTGTGAACGGTCCTTAAGCGGGTATGGGAACTGGACGGAGCGTAGGAGCTGGTCTCGCACCGGGCGGCTATTTCCTTCCTCTGCCGAGCCTGCCTTTTCAAATGTACTCGTAGCCAAGAGCTGGACTAGCGTTCATTGCGATAATCTTCCACTATGATTTAGCTGCGTAGGTACTCTTGATGTGTTTCAGCGACATTTTGAAGCTCCTGTCCATCAATTCTTCCTCTTGTACGTCTCACGATCCATTGCAGTCCCGTAAGCGCCAGCTCTTGCTCATCAACCCTTCCTCTCGTACGTCCCACGATACGATGTGGGGTTTTGTCAACCGCACCCACAGCTGCTGTCACTCTCATAGCCCGACATCCGCCCGGTGTTCCAGGACTACTCTCAGGAGGATAACGAGATGCTGGACGCGCCGCACGAGAACGGCGGCGAGATGAAGCACATGGTGAAGGACATTGGCAAGACATACGAGTGGGCGCTGCTGGCGGGAGCCGCCGACCGGCTGTGCGGCCTCGCCTTCCTCCTGATTGTGGCTGTCAGCGTGCCGCCCAGCATCACCTGGGCCTAGGGAGGCCCTACGCGGGCTGGGGGCAGCCCTACACGGGCTGGGGACGGCACTACCCCGGCTGGGAGGGGGAGGTAGTCTCACCTGGGCCCAGGGAGGCCCTGTGCGAGTTGGGGGCGGTCCTACACGGGCCTATGGCGGCCCTACATGGGTTGGGGCGACCCTGCCTGGGCCTAGGGTTGCCTTACGTGGGCTGGGAGTGACGACTACGGGGCTCAGGGAGGCGTTATACGCGTTCGGGGCGGTCCTGTGTCGGGCTGGTTTCGCTCCACACAGGTATCTTGCGGCCATTTACGGACCTAAGACGGTCCTTCGTGTTCTGGCGGATGCCTTACATCGGCCTAGGGTAGCCGTGCACGAGCTCAGGGCTGTCGTAAGTGGGTCCAGGCAGCCTTACACTAACCTAAGGTGACCCATGTGAACTTAGGGCGGTCCTGTGCATGTCTGGGTGCGCCCTGGACTGGCCTGTGGAGCGGCCCAGTAGCAAGTGCGGTACGACAGAGCGGACCCTAGACCGACGACCTACTCTGACCCAGGAATACTTCATACAGACGTAGTTGGCCTCCCCTCCCTCGCTGCTAGCTCGTGTTACGATGATCTTAATGCATATCAGTTTGACCCAAGGGCATTCCGAGGCATTATATGAACTGAGTTCTATTTCAGCGCAATGCTAGACATTTGGAGGGCTATTCGATTCTGTTTTACTTGCGGTGACTTCTGACAGTTTGTACGATAAAGTTTTGAAAAATGAATGATAGGTTGATATGTCGCTAAATACCGAAATAGTGGAAATGCTGCGAGTGAACGTAAATGTATCCGTAGCGTGTCCAGTGTCCTCTGTATTTTACTCTTGGAAAATAACATCCTGAGTGACAAAGTCGCTGGAACGAGTAGATAAAAGAGTCACCAGAATGGCCAAGATGGTTTACATTCTTACCATTTTCATATTCATTATAAACGCTGACACTATAAATATGCGGTGTTAGCTCGTTCGGATGCGTCCTCACTCATTGATAGGTCCCATGTAATAGCGTGCATGATATTATTTCGTTCCCTCACCACGTACTCATCAGGCTTAGTTGCATGCGCATGAGGTACCATAGCGTACGTTCATTGTATAGCGTTATACCAGGGTTACATCAGGGAGCACTGGCGGATCCAGGGGGGGGCATTAGGGGCATATGCCCCCCCCGACAGGAGCCTGGGGAGGGCATTCAGTACAAGTATGCCCCCCCCCCCCGTTCAGACTTACACTTCTTACGCCTATAACGAGGAACTAAATAAAAATGGTTTAGAAAGCCTTCCTAGTAACTACTTTTGTGATCAGAGTCGTTTTAGTCAGCGGCGCGAGAACTTCTTCCAGACTGGGGGGGCTGAACCATAATAGAGATCAACCTAGGGTACCCCCAAATCTAGTTTTCTCACCGGTTTTAGGCCACTTATTTTTCAGACTTTGGTCTTTTCAACAACAACAACAAAAAAAAAAACGAAAAAATGCAAAAAGTGAGTCATTCAGTCTCAGCTGAGTGAAGAAACTACCGTTCTGGCAACCTGGAGTAAAGGTTTTAATCTGTCAAATGAGTTGCCGAGCCAGTGAAAGAGGTGGATTTTTCACTTACATGCTTTCTTCCTATGTGACCCACAACCCCTAATTTGGGAAGGACAAGCTGCCCAACGGTTCCTGGCCTCATGAAAAGTTGTGTGGACCGCCCCCACGGCCGCAGAATTGTGGGGACAAGCTTCCCCCATTGCCCCCTCCCCCGGTTCCCGCGCCTATGTATGAATCTATGAAATTAGGTATGTTGGTAGATTTCCGATTTCGATTCCTCCAGCTGGGGGGGGGAGGCTCAAATACATTACGAGCCCCCCCCAGCTTTTCGGCTGGGGGGCTCAGCCCCCGCTAGTCCCCCCCTCCCGGTTCCCGTGCCACTGGTTTTAGTAACCTCAATTTAGTTGTCATTGCTTTATTTTGTCTAAAAATATGCTGCTTCTTAGTTCTAACCACAGGGAGTCATGCCGCTTCAACCCTTTTGACCGTATTGTCTAACGATGGCACTCATATTGCGCAAATCATGCAGGAATCGGCCGCCGCCTATGGTTGGGAATAGGGATGGTTAGAATATGATTTACCTGTATGGCCGCACCAGTGCAGCATAACCAGGGGGGGGGGGCACAAGGGGCGCGTGCCGCCTCATTAGATGCATGGTGCCCTATGGGCCCGAGAGACCCTGCAGTGCCAATTGGCCGCTCAGGGTCCAAGCGTGCCTTATTTCGACTGAGATAAGACCCGCAGGCCTCGTGAGGGCACCTCACAGAGTCACGGGCTCCTGAGTCACATCACACATCACACATCTCCATAAGGGCCCCACTCCGGCTTCTGAGGGCCCTGTGCTGGCCTCTGAGTGACCTTGCTGACCTATTAAGCGTCAGCTCTAATTAGGGTCCTGGCCCATACCCGCATGGAACGGCTCCACAGTTCCACACCAGTGTCTCTGAGGGCCCATAACGGCGCCTGTGAGGGTCTTACACCAGCGCCTTTGAGGGCCCAACACCGCCAATCTGAGGGACTAACACCAATATTTCTCAAGGCCCTACTTCGGCGGCGGCTCTGAGGGCCCCACACTGGCGCCTCTGAAGGTCTTTCACAGGCGCATCTGACGGCTACCTACCTGCACTCTGTGGGCCCCACACTGGTGAGTCTGAGGGCTCCCAGTGACGCCTGAGAGTACCACGCCGGTCTCCAGAATCCCGCAAGGCTCCTGAAACCCTCTGCTGGCCCTTGCTGGTCTCTTGAAGACCCCTTGCCCCCATGCATGTGTCTCTGAGGAGTGAGGACTCCCACAACGATGCCTTTGAAAGTCTTCACCGGCGACTGTGAGGGCACCACACAGACGCGTCTGAGGGCCTTACACCGCCACCTCTGAGACACCAGTGTCTCCTGAGGCCCACATCGGCGACTCTCAGGGTCCCACACCGGCGCCTCTGGGGCCTCACACCAGTGCCTCTGGCAGCCAGCCACCGGTAACTCTGTAGGTCCTACACCGGTGACTATGAGGGCCCCACCGGCGTCTGAGAGTACCATGCCGATCTCTAAGGATTCCACAGGGCTCCTGAAGACACTTGCCGGCCTGTGAAGGCCCATTGTTGACATCATACGGCCTGTTACCGGCCTCTGAGGGCCCTTTGTCGGTCTCTGAGAGGTCCTACTGGGTTATTAAGCATTCGCATTTCGCACCAACAACTCCAAGGGCCCCACATGCAGCCATCTGTGAATGGTGTGGGCTTAGCGCCACACCAGTGTCTGAGGCACCACAACGACGTCCATGTGAGGGCCTCACACCAGCACCTTAGAGGGCCCACACGGGCTCCTTTGTGGTTCCTGCGCCAGTGCCTCTGAGGGCCCCACACCACTGCCTCTGGGGAACCCACACCGATACCTTTGATGGTCCCACGCTAGCACCTCTTAAGGTTCCACACCGGCGGCCCTGGGTCGGCTCTATACACCAGTCATTCTGAGGGGCTGAGGGCCCCAACGGCCCCACCAATTTTCGTCGATTTCTGGCGCTGCCCGGGTATTTGTCCCAAATGCCTCCTCCTGGATCTGCCAATGGGGGTCAGGTGTCATACCATTTCTGTTTTTTTTTTTTAGAAAAAAAAACTCGTGTCAGGGCTATGACGAAAAATAAGTGGCCTAAATCCGATGAGAAAACAGGATTTGGGGGTACCCTAGGTTTGGCTCCGTGACCTGGTATGCCCCCCCCGCGCTGAACCCCTGGATCCGCCAGTGTCAGGGAGACAGACTCTGCGACGCGTCCGAAAAGTAACTCGCATGTTAGACACTAACGACATTGCTACGAAGAACATCAAGGATAGGGCTAGCTCAGTTATTTTTCCCGCTGTTTAACTACGTTGGTTGTGTTCTGTAGTTTCCAGGAACTTCACTAACGTTGCGGCTGTATATATGGCTGGGTGTTCTGTGCCGTGACACCCCAATCGTGGTCAGGACAGGTCAGCTCACGTTGCGGCCTGTCTTTCTGTGTGAGCTGTCTTCAGCGTGTGTAGACAGTAAGCGTCCAAATGTGAAGCTGATCAATTGTACGGGACCAAGTGACTCCTTAGCCAGACGTGCTCGTGTGTACCGCTCCAATACAATACAATTCGATATAATACGGTATGATACGGTGTGCTTGAGCGGTGAAGGGAATGACGGGTTTTGATTCAAGAAACATTGAAACAAAATGCTTAGAAAGTTATCAACAATTAATTATGCGAAGTAAACTCGCACCCAAAATTTCAACTCAAGAACAAAAGCTCTGCGACGGTCGATAACTAATTATGAGTGATAACACCCAGTGTACTGAGGGACACGCCATTCCCTAATCCCTTTCGATCGTTGTCAGCAATCCAAATCGTGATCAGTTATCTCTGCAATGGCTCTCGGACAGCGCTACAAAACCGGCCTCAGATCGGGCATGCCCACGGGGCATGGGTCACGTGACCGTGCGGCGGACGCGTCTCGTCTTTCACTGTTCGTCGCCCCGGGCGAGGCGCCCGTCGCAGGTGACAGCACGCGTCGGCCGGCGGCCATAATCGGACGTCTGAAAGCATCCGGTGGTGCGTGAGGTGCTGTGAGGTGCCGTGAGATGCCTGTCTGTGGGTGCGATAGGACAAGGACGGTGCAGTAACCAAGACTTCAGTGGTGTAACAAAATTTGAGCACTTTTGTGTTGAGGAATATCTGAAACGAATCAGAATGAGAATTTAACAAAGATTGACAGAAAGGAGAACATGGCAAATTGCGAAGGTAAGTTGGCACTGCCATTTTTAAGCATGATCCTGCTTTTACTTTGAAATATTATTGACGAAGCTTGAATCGGTAACTGTGATGCGGGTTGTCCCGTATAATTTGGAATCTCTATGGCGGATGGTTCATATGTGTTAACCCTATTAGTGGCAGGCTCTTGGCTACCCCATATTAGTGGCAGGGGGGGGGGGGCTGTTTACGACCCCCCCTTGATATCTCGAGATCTAATGGGCCGATTTTCAAAATTCAAACGGCATTCGATTTCGCTCAACGTGATCTACATTTCTCAAAAATAAAAATTAAAAAATGTCAATAGGGGGGGGGGGGGTAGAGGGGGGTAAAAACGGGCAAATTGCAGATACATTTTAGACTGTTTATCACGGCCAGGTTTCTGAACCAATCTTAACGCAACTTTTGCCGATCGATAGAGAATGAACCAGGAATTCACATGGATCCTAAAAATATGCATTTTCAAAAATCATAGGCGGATACAGATCATTGAAATTGGGGGTACACAAAAAGTAAAGTAAATAAGGTTTTTGTTGGTACTGTTTCTAAAAAGGGTGGCAATGGTCTTGTTATGTTACAGTTTTCTTATGAGAAAACGACTACAATTGTATTGGTCATGCATAGGCGGTGTCAGGGCACCTATGTTGGGAGGTAAAACATAACCCCCCTTTTTGGACGCCTGGATCCGCCTATTATAGCAAAAACGTGTCAAAAGAGGATGCACAATAACTTTGTATATGTTATCACATGATACCTTTCATTCAATGTTCGTAAAACTGGTGTATTTAGTTATAATACATCAGCATCGTGATCTTCGCCCCAAATGACTCGCTTCACGAATAGGACCCCCCAATTCCCAGTGCTCTGGAGCCGCCCCTGGTAAAGGTATGAACTTGAAATTTTCAGGGAATGTGCCGGGTGCCCAGTTTAGTTTCAGGAAAAGTCAGAAAATTTCAGCATCGTAGCTTCAGCAGTTTCGGAGATATTCCCGAAAAACCTGAGGGGTGGATAAAAACAACCCCCCCCCCGCCACTAATAGGGTTAAGTCCAGCTGTCCTGTCCTGTGCGCCAGCCGCCAGGACTCAGCTCAGGGGTTAGCTGGGAGGGGGGGTGCCTGTCGCCCTTAATTCTGGTAATCACGCCTCGCCCACCATAAGAATTACAGAAAGATACTCCATAGAAAAACAGCAGTGAAATGACTTTTGTCGATCGAGTCGATTTCAAATTGTCCGATGCGAAGCACCGCGCTGGCGAAGCCTGCTGTGCTCCCCTGACATCTACAGGCTAAATTGGAAAACTCTAGTTGCTATTCCGCCCGGAGGGGCGTTGTCTGTGCCCGTTTGTGCGGTGTTCTGTTCAGTGCTCCTACTGAAATTGACTAAATAGGACGAGTCACGAGCTCCCGCGCTAAAAGTCTGAAATCTATCTGTTCTCCGAATGTGTCCGTTCTCTGTATTCTCAGGATTGGGCTTTATCC
Organism: Amphibalanus amphitrite; assembly: GCF_019059575.1. Taxonomy (NCBI): domain Eukaryota; kingdom Metazoa; phylum Arthropoda; class Thecostraca; order Balanomorpha; family Balanidae; genus Amphibalanus; species Amphibalanus amphitrite. Next base: position 153,717 of record NW_024882403.1, on the reverse strand, counting down.
TTGATTGTTGATCCGTCCAAGCCATCCTCAGGACATGTTCATCTTTGTCCCCACTCACGCTCCCTCTCCGGGCTGGCGGTAACCCAACCCACCTGACAACCGGTGGATGAAGTCGGCTCCACACCGGACCTGTAATTCCTCTCCGGGGTGACCGTTTGGGAGGCGGGCGGACTGTCCCAATGGGGCAGTCCAGTCTGGCACCCAGACGGTCTCGCCTCCGCGGCTCACTGTCGGTGTCCCGCACAGCCCAATGTCTAGGTACGCCCTATCCTAGCATCCCATAGCTCTGCAATGGTCTTATATGGCCGAAAGAGCCTGCTCCCAGGAAAACATACAAACAAACAAAACAGAACATGATTATTGATAAATATTCCCTGTCTGGGACGACCCCGCGGGGTCACTCCACCCAGTCAACTCAACCGGAAGGCGGGGAGGCTGCTGCAATTGGAATGGATTGCACTGCCGGTTGGCCGTTTCATTCAGCGGCTGAGCCTGAATGGCCTGTCCCTTCGGGACTAGTGATGTAAATTACAGAAAATCGGAATACCGATACCAAACCAAATTCCAACCAAAACCATCAGTAAATACCGAAACCGAACCAACTTGAGAAGATGAGGAAAATACCAACTTTTTACCGAGTTTTCAACCTTGTATACATGCAAGGGTTCATAATACCAACAAAATACCAAAAGCAATCGGATTGAAATACCAAATACCAACTTGGTATCGGTTTGGTATCGGCATACCAAAAAGTTGGTATCCGATTGACATCACTAATCGGGACACTCCAAATGTTTTTTTTTTTTGTGCGTTGGGAAACCTATTGCAACCCCACTCCGCACTCGGCACTTATGTCTCAAAGGCGACGAAGATGGTTCCTACTCCGGTTTCTCTCACTCACTCTTCTGTCTCTCCCGCCACCCATCTTCCATCTCTCCCATCACCCTCTTGTCCCTCCCGCCACCCCCGTCTCCCTACCCACTGTCTCAAGCCCAAGCCTGAAACAGACTCTTTCCGCAGTCAGGAAATCGCATGCGAGAGCCTATTCAAATACATGGAAGCACGCTCGCATCAATCGCACGCACCTCCCGCAAGCGATTGATGCGAGAAGAATTACAATGTATTTGAATAGGCTCTCGCATGCGATTTCCTGAACGCGGAAAGAGTCTGTTTCAGCCTTCAGCGCCGGGGGAGGGGGAATGTCTCGGGCCGGGCGGGGAAGTGTCTTATCGGCCGGCGGGGAAGTGTCTCAGCGGCTGGCGGGGGAGTTTCTTATCAGCGGGCGGGAGTGTCTGAGCGGCGGCCGGGGGAGTGTCTTATCGGCAGGCGGGAGAGTGTCTTATCGGCGGGCGGGGGAGTGTCTTATCGGCGGGTGGGGAAGTGTTTCAGCGCCGGGCGGGGTAGTGTCTCGGGGCGGGCGGGGAGTGTCTTATCGCCGGGCGGGGGAGTGTCTCAGCGCCGGGCGGGAGTGTGTCTCAGCGGCGGGTGGGAGTGTCTTATCGGCGGGCGGGGGAGTGTCTTATTGGCGGGCGGGGAAGTGTCTCGGGGCGGGGGAGTGTCTCACCGGCAGGCGGGAGTGTCTTATCGGCGGGTGGGGAGTGTCTTATCGGCGGGCGGAGAGTGTCTTATTGGCGGACGGGGAGTGTCTTATCGGCGGGTGGGGAATGTCTTATTGGCGGGCGGGAGTGTCTTATCGGCGGGTGGGGAAGTGTCTCGGGGCGGGCGGGGGAGTGTCTCGGGGCGGGGAAGTATCTCGGGGCGGGTGAGGAAGTGTCTCGGGGCGGGTGGGGAAGTGTCCCGTGTCCCAGGGCGGGCGGGAAATGTCTCAGCGCCGGGCGGGGAAGTGTCTCAGCAGCGGGCGGGAGTGTCTCAGCGGCGGGCGGGGGAGTCCCCTGGCCGCCGATAAGACACTCGTCTCAGCGGCGGGTGGGGAGGTGTCTTATCGGCGGCGGTCTGTCGTCACCGAGCGACACAAACGGCGGTCAGTTCCGGACCGGTCGCGGTCGGAGCTCGGACCGACACCGACCGACGCCATCCATTACGCCCATTACGTCCATTACGTCCATTATGTCCATTATGAGGCGGCGCTCTTCCGTGTCTGGCCGATTCGGCGGTAGATAATGGCTGGTTATTGACAGCGCCTAAGCACGTGCGGCTAACAATCACTGTCTCCGCTGTTCCGGCGAGTTCCGGTCGTCCGTGTTCTTCCTTTGTCAGCCCCGAGGCGGTGGCACGGTACCGCTTCGGAAATGGATGGTCCATGAGACGCGATAGACGGACGAGGTGCGAAGCTACAATCACGCCGCCATGGAAAATATGGCATGACGCGCTTGACGTTAGTGCTTTTTATTCTCAGTAACAATACTGGCGTTCTTGGCGTTTATAATTTATTTTCATCTATCTTCATGGCTCGCGCCCCTAAGGTAGGTATACCTACGCATATCTGCAAATGAGCAGGATTACAGTAATGCAGCTTTTTATCCATTACCACAGTATTCGCACTCTGTACTCAATCGTAAACAAATAATAGGTAAAACAAAAATGTATTACAAAGCATGACTGTACAAATCAAGTCTCAACACGAACGCGACATGCTCCCAGACCCGGAAACAAGCATCTTGACTATCTGACACAATGACTATCGCAGCACCCCTGACTTCTGAGACATGTTGATTCATGAAAGACAATATCCGGTCCATACACCGTTGACAACAAAGCACATTTACAAACAGCTTTACACATTTGGTCAAACATTTGATAATATTTTACACATTTCCAGCGAAAGACAAAGTAGCTCGACTCTACCCGAGTCGGACCCGGGTACACATTTCAAGAGCCTGTCCAGTGGCGTCTCTTGTGGTTCTCTTCAGACCTCGGTCCACTTGTAGGCACCTGTCTGAGCGCACCCGTCCATCTTCTCCGAGGTCAGCTGGTTCGACTCTCCGTCTGGGCTTCCTTTCTCCTCGTCTTCATCGATGATCTCGAATCCGTTCGAGTCCTGCGCGGGTTTCTTCAGCCCCCAGTAGAGCACCAGGCCGCCGACCGGCAGAAAGGCCGCCGCCGAGCCGACCAGCATGGGCACGAAGGTGGGGAACCCGAACGGGGCCAGCGCCGCGGCGGAGCCGACCAGCGCGGCGCACCAGACGGCGTCGGCGGCCGCCCAGACCAGCAGAGGCCAGCGGCGGCCCAGCAGCAGGCCGACCAGCGCCGGCGGCGTGGCCACCGCCAGACCAGCGCCCGCCACCGCCTGCGCTACGTAGGAGGTCCACAGCGGCACCTCCAGCTGCTCGACCGTGTAGTCGAGGATGATGGTCGAGCGGCAGACAGTGGGCGAGGCGTCGACCACGTCCTCCCGGCCGAGGCGCCGCTTCTTGAACTGATTTTGGCGACAGTAATGCTCCTCGGTGAGACCCGGGTCGGTGATGTGCCTCACTGCCAGCACCGCCCACACCACGGCGAAGAGCATGCTGACGTAGATAATGACGGCGACCACGAGCGGCGTCACGCGCGAGCGCCGGCAGGCGACGCGATCGCGATGGAACATCATCACACGCAATGAATGAACCATCGGTCCGGAAATAAAATCCCCACCACTGCTCACTAGCACTCGCAGTAGTCGGAACACGTCACCAATTCACCACACAGACAATCGCGGAATTATTTGCGCACCGCTCCTCACCCTCCGGCGGCTGGAGCGCAACTGAAAAATATCATCAATCGTCGGCTGCGCATCTCCGACATGACGGAACTTGACATCAGTTGCGAGACGGCCCGTCAGCTCGCGGGTTCTTCGCGAGTAAAGTGCACATGCCCTGCCTTATGTCCGACGTCTGACGTGATTGAACGTGATCTAAGCCGTGATCTAAGCCATCTAAGCAGGTGAAATATGCGCAGCCAATCACAGTCGGTCGTGACGTGACGTCATGATCATGTTAACCAATCAGCGCTCTGTAATGTGGGACGATCGGTTCATTGATATTGTCTCGCTCAGGGGAGTGGTCGTCGCAAATAAGCACGTGACATCTCGCGTGCTAATGTCATGAGGAAGATCGGGCGCGATGTCTTTAAATGACATTATGACATGTTTGGTCACGCTTTGTCGTGACATGTTTGATCGCACTGTTTTGTTTGTTATCTAGGTCAAGTGCTCAGCCCCGATTATCGAATTTAATATGCGATCCGTGATGCATTTAGTTGAAATGTAGATATAAGGCTTTGATAAGTGAGTAAAATTTTGAATTATAATCTGTTAATATAATTTCGTCATTTAATATCATATAATATATTTAATTATTTAATGAATTAATATCATATCATTTAATCATGAATCAAGCTAGACGTAATCGTATTGCTATTTTATCATGCATGCTGCTAAATTGGTTCAAGGCAGCATGTTATTATAAATTAAACCGCGAGTAGGTAGAGCAAATCTTTTAAGCGTCGATCCGATAGGCGAGACGTTTAAAAGATTTTTCTACCTAAGAGCGGTTTAATAATTTTATCCCGTACCGCCGATATGTTTCGTGCGCTTAAAGGGAAAAATACATTTTATGTAAAAAAAAAATACGACATAATTCAGACTATGTAGACGAAATGTCTACTAGACGTTTAACAGTTTGTTAATCGTCTAGATGTTTAACAGATCAGTTAAACGACATCTGATAATTTTCTCTCCTTGCACGTGAAGCAATTGTAAACACTGTCTACGGTGCGGGATAATAGTAATTATCCCGCACTATCGGCGAAAAGATATGAAAGATATCGGCGCTACGGGATAAAATTATTAAACCGCTCGTGGGTAGAATAATCTTTGAAACGTCTCTTTGTTTTACCTACTCGCGGTTTAATATATATTAGAATGTCGCATGGCAGGCATTAATTATATAAAACAATAGGTATTTGATTTGACAAGGAACAAAGAAGCAAACAATGAAAAATGGACAAAATCACCTTCCCGATCTCACCAACTATAGACGTTATAGAAAAAGAAAAAAAACTCCACAATCGACTGGCGACGATTATGGCGATTGATCGTCTCCCATTGACCGTCGCTCCATTGTCGCTGTGTATCCATTACCATCAGACTCGTCGTCCATTATTCTTATGACTGGCCGTGTCGTGGCTTGCTGCCATCGGTTCGACCAAAGCGGTGGGATGCGAGCGAGAGACGCGATATTCTCACTGAATTGGATTAGGGTAGGGTATACGGTAGCGTGTTAATACTAGCGCGACATAAATAATTTACAGTGAAATGTATTACGCAATACTTTTTGACGCACAAATGCTCTTATTGTGATTGTTTCTCATTTGTCATTCCCCAGTGCGGCAGCAAACGTGTGAGTCACCAGCCTGGCTGAGCTCGGGGCCGCCAACCATGTCTGTATTTTAATGACGTCATTTGTATCCCCAAAAAAGACACCTCGCGCGGCCGACAATCCGTCCCCCGGGCCCCGAGCGACACATGCTGCGGCCTTTCCCATCGATCACGATTTAAATTCAGTTCGTTGGCGGGGCGTTAAAGGACTAATGAATATCAGCTGAGGGGTGGTGACGCGCGCGACATCCCTGACACCCCCCCCCCCTGCGGCGGCACCCCTCGCTGACCTGTCATGTACCCTTCAGCACCCCCTCAGCACCTCGGGGGGGGGGGGGGTAGGCGGCTCCCCTTCCCTATCGATCACCGCTGCACGGCAGACCGGTGCACTTTCGTGAGAGCTCGCGGGGATATAGCACGTGATGAGCTGTGAGATTTTTTTTAGGCAAGACTGGGTAACAAATTAACGAAGCAACCGCTGGCGTTGAGGCATCGACGTCTCCTCAATACGGTCTGCATGGGGCCTACACTGAGTGACCGAACTCGACGAACTCTAAAATTCGAAGCTTGGAAGTCAAAGGGCTTGGGTTTGATCTCCATTTTCCAAACGCTCTGTTCAGTATTCTTTGAGTTCGGGCTGCCTTGCTGCGGGTGCAGCATGAGCGTTTCACAAGTATTTATTCCACCTATAGGCATCCTCAGTTCGCATTAGGTATTCCTATCTTTTGGCATTCGATCGAAATGCACACTGCATTCATGATTCATTGCATAATGCACAAGTAGATACCTCTCACCTCTGGCCATTCTAAAAGAGACATATTTTCCCTAGTGAATTTGCAGATCTTAATTATCTTCCCTTGAATAAGTATACAAGCATAATAATTTCTAGAAATATCCTGATGGAGGAATATATACATCAAAACGATTGTTTATATTAAAAAATATTATTTTAAAACGATAGGGAATAAGACGTGAGCTATTAAACGATTATTTACACTAACCCAAATCCTGCAAACTGTGATCAATTATAAGTGCCTATAGCGCCAAATCCGACCAATTATGAGTGCCTACAGTGCTGAATCCGAGAGACTAACTAATCATTTGCAGCCTGTGTCACGATTCCGTGCCTCCGCGATGAGCGTGCGCTCACACTTCCACATACATCACACTAATACGGCTGTCACTGGAGGAGCAACCATCGATTTAACACTCGACGCTTATTTACGACACAGCGGCGCGCATATAATTAGCCGCATACAAACCCTATTGTCGGTAACGCAGAGGAGCGCAGTGATGCGCTCAGCTATACCCCTGTGTTTGGTCGATGTTGGCACATGCTATAGTTCGGCTTTGTTTCCTCCAGCCGACCAGCGTCAGTGGGGAGATCCCCAGTTGTCAGACTAGCGGCAGTGGCGACCACCTAGCCATCGGCAGACTGCAGTGTCAGTGATGAACCCCCTTCCCACTCCGATCAGCAGACCTCATTGACGGCACCTCTCTGATCAGCCACAAAACAGCGGCGCTAATCTCTCCCGGTGACTGATTGTCGGATCTCGCCGTGTGCTGACGGATGTAACGCCGGATTATCACAGCTCGGCACCTCGTCCGATCCGCCGTCCACACCCCGCAGCTGCTCCGGCAGCAGCCATTCGCGGCTGTTGGTTTCATTATCCGCCTGGCCGCGTCGGGAGGCTGCCTCGCGGTCCCCCAGCGCTGTGGTCTGTCTCGTGGATCCGGGCCTCTCCCTTCGGCCCGTGTTGTCCCCGCGCGCCGCTACCCTTCCCTCCAGTCGGCGGAATTGAGCCAGCACAGCCAATCAGACGATTAGCGACGTGAGCCGGACCGGACCTCTCCCTTTCTGTGCGCGTGCTGAGTGGACACAGACGCCCCGCACGCACCCTGCAGACATCTCCCTCTTATCCACCCCACCCCCACCCTAACCCACACCCGCGTATATGATCTGTAACCGCATAGCCGGGCACAAAGTGCCGCAAACAACGACCCCAGTGCAGTCTGCATTGTGGCGAGGGGAGCGCGAGGGCTGCTGTCCGTCGATTGGCGAGGGACCGACGCGAGGGACGACGGAGACGTCCGACGCCGGAAGCTCCTGGAAAGGGCTCCGGAAGGGCGCGCGCGGCTCTCGGTCGGGAGACGCCGGCGGAGACAATCATCGCCGGGAGATGGAGACCATTAGCGGCCGCGATGATTGGTGAATGGAGATGGAGACGGAGACGTGAACAGAGACTGAGGCAGAGGAGATAGACGGAGCCTGATACAGAGATGGGGACATAGAAAGAGACAGATACGTAGACAGACCGAGACAGAGACGGAGAAGAAAATACATGCAGAGACAGAGACGAAGACAGAGACAGAGACAGAGACAGAGATAGAGATAGAGATGGAGACAAAGACGGAGACGGAGACGGAGACATAGAAAGGGACGGATATGGAGACAGACATGAGACAGGAACAGAGAAGGAAATGCAGACAGAGACCGAGCAGAAACGAAGACAGAGACGGAGACGGAGAAAGACTGATATGGGAGGGAGACATAAATGGAGACGAAGACGGAGACGGAGTACGTTCCGAAGACTGGGATGGAGGCGGTCACGAACAGCGCGAATGACGAACCGCTTAGAACAGGTGTGGGATATATTCGGGTTGAGTTGCATGGTCTGTTACCACAGCTTTATGCATCGGACGCTGAAGTTTTTAGCGATGCATCTTGGATGAATATTCAATATTCTTGAATGTCCGCTGCTCTGCAAGACTTTTTTGATGTCACGCTCATTAAGTGAAATTGTACTTCGATATTCAGCGGCATGCATATTGCATAGTACTGGACTAAAAAAGTATGGTAATCAGCAGCAGCCAGCAACTGACGAAGTCTGTGTGTTTTGTCTTAGCTTAGCATTAGCGAACTGTGTGAGGGACAGGCCTGTTGAACTTCACACGGAGATTTGCTCTTAAGAAACATTTTTTAAAGGCTTAATTAAACTCGCAAATGAATTGGCTAGAAATAGTGTAACGAAGAAATACGAAGGCACGCACTACCTACATAGGTTTCCTCTTCGTATTATCGAGAGTCCGTGACTTGTGTTGACAGAAGAGTTGTTTTCATAGAACCATTATCACATACGCATAAGATAAAATGATCGTTTGTTCCAAATGTTGTTAAATTCACTCTTGGATATGCATATATTAACACTCCCCTCTAATTGGCTCTCTGCTGGGTTAACACCCCTCCCCCCCCCGTCTCCACACCTGTCTACCTCTCCCCCCCCCCCGGCCCCGGCGGCACGCACGCACAGGGCCCATTTCCGTCGAGCGGGGCGACCGCCCGTGTGAGGCACCCCGCACGCAACGGCGACTGATTTCATTGTCAGCCCCCGGCCGCAGTAATTGACCCTTTCTGCCCCCGCTGTGCGTACTTACCTGTCCCCTCATCCCTTCGGTGGGTGAGGTTGGGGATTGGGGTGTTTCTACGTCTCAAAGGTGGAGTTGGATGAGGGCCGCGTACCCACCGAAAACCACTGTTTATGTATGTATTCATTAACATAACTGCTATCGAATATCCATGACTGCATTTGCCAACCACTGAGAGATAGCGGGAAAAAGCCGACCCTGGCAGGACTCGAACCTGCAGTCTTCGGATCCGGAATCCGACGCCTTATCCATTAGGCCACAGGGCCACGGGCTGTTTTTTCCCCTCCTTCGTTGTAACAATCGACCCCTATCCAACTGTCAGCGTTTATTTTCTGTTGACCGTGAAAATCCGGCCCGTGACCGTCTTTATAAGCGGATCCAGCCGCCACTGAAAGGCAGGGCCTGTAACTGTGTTGTTACGTTTTCCGAGATTGTTTAAATTATGTCGGACGGAGGACGGACTGCCTGCCCTGCCATGTCGCATCCGTCTGAAGCTGTCCGTTCCAATCGCTCAGTCATTTCGCTCAGCTTTGGCAATTTGTGCCAATTTTGAGATGGCTTGCTCCCAGCATTTACGGAAGCTTACCGAAATTATTTTCCGATGGGCTTCTCAACCCGCCTCTTCTATAAAATATGGCGTGAGCCATGACAAGGACTGGACCATAGTCGCGGGAACTACTTTCAGACTGGGGGGCACACCATAATGGAGATGAACCTAGGGTACCCCCAAATCTAGTTTTCTCACCGGTTTAGGCCACTTATTTTTCATCCCTTGGCTTTTTCAACAAAAAAGAAAAAACATTTGCAAAAAAGTGCAGTATTTCGTCTCAAAGTTGTGGGGGCACCGCCCCCACGGCCCTAGAGTTGGGGGGGGGGGGCAAGCTGCCCCCACTGCCCCCCCCGGCTCCCGCGCCTATGGACTGGACAGCATTTCGCCTCGCTTACCATCAGACTTTTCGGATGGTTGGCTTTCGGGCGCGAACCGAGGCCACTAAAACTGTGGACGAGGAGGCGGGCGATCACAAACAAGGCCGTTCCGAGGTGCTGATCGAGCTGCTCCGTCAGCACGGGGACGCACTACGGCGCGTCTCCGGTCACTGGTTCAACAGATGGATTACCGTCCGAACCGATCACCGACGTCACACCAGCGACTCAATCATGATCGCGACGACGGCGGCGAGGTCCATAACGGGCGCCAGATTCGCCGCAAATGTGCCGCCGCGCCATAAACCGGCGCGGAATGAACCCGTTAGCGCGCCATTTCGACACCATTATGTCTGAAATACCGGGCCGGCCGGTGGGCTCCGTCAGCGTGGGCCTTCATGGGTCGGTGATCGGTCCTCGGGGAGCGATCGGCCGCGACCCGACCGGGCGACACGACTGACTGGTGACCCACTGAAGGCCTCAGGGTCAGCGGGTGGCTCATAGTGCCGATAAAGACTGTTTTTGTGTGATGGAAAGCTGTAACTAAAGTCTTTAAGAAATTATATTCGACCAAGAAAGGTGCCCAAAATCAAGCATCAAAGCTGCACCGCCTACAACATTTGCAAACTTTTCCTTTCATGCCTACAGAACCAGTCATTAGTCAATACCTCGCCTTATCAGTTATCACCTACCTACTGTGTGCCTAGAGCGTGCGCCTCTGACCTCTTATGTTGTATGATTGACGTGCCAAATGATCGCTGTCGATTGCCCTACCCTCAATTAGCTCTTCTCCAGCTCACCGAGCCTTGTCTGCATGTAATCTGATACTCCGCCCTCGGCTGAGCCCGCCTTCAATCAGCTCACAGCCTGTAAAATACCGACGAATTTGACGCGTGTCGGCATGTCTCGATGCCTGTCGGCTGTCGGTACTTCTTTGTTACCGACCCCGACCCCGACCGCACATTGATATGCGTGTCCGCACGTGAGCTGTGGTCAGTGGTCACGAAATGTTTCGGTTATGTACGCAGTTGTAAGATATTAATGCGCAACACATTGTGTTCACTGTTCAGTCCTGTGCCTACTTGAGTCTTGACGGGAGCTATCAACTGTGCTAAGAGGTTTGGCTGCAGTGCATGATTGCTCGCATTGATAAAATCAATGGCGATTTTTACCCGCGCTTATTGCTCCACTCCGATCATACGGAAAGACATTAATGATCATTGCAAATCCGATTTCAGAAGTAGGTAATGTTTTTTTATAAATTTAGTCCGAACCTTTTGATAGGAAGGATTCTCAAGGACAGAGCCACCGCTAAGCGAAGCTTGTTGCGGTGACCCTTCCCTCTACCCTCCGATCGCGCTATTCCAGTTCCATGGCAGAATTTAGAGTCCAAAGTTTAACGTGCGCACATAGCCGCGCACGGCCGGTCCCCTCACTGACTTCGCCTGGCTACGGCCTGCCACCAACCGCAAACATACCTTTGTTTTGTTGGGTTAGGCCCTTTCGGTCCAATGAGACCATTTTAGAGCCGGGAGGATGATAGGATATAGGGGGAGACATCATGGTCTGGGCAGGCACCCTAGTGAGTCACCGGGGCTGAGTCCGTCCAGAAGCTAGGCCACCTAGCCCCAAGGTACTTACTGCACCCGGCTACGGGGTGCGCTCCCTCGGGAGCAGCGGTGCCGCTCTAAGGGAGCAGCCCGCATGAGATAAAGTTGCCTGTCCAGCCCGGAGGGGGGTTGCGGTGTTGAGGAGAAGGATTTCAGTATTCTGAGGATAGAAGCACGGAACGGTTGCAACCATACCTGTCAGGAGGCCCATAAATATCAAGCGCCCGTCGCGCTTCGAACCCGGACTGTTATAACCGGGAACGTGTGCTCTCACCACGCGGAGTCCAACGCTCTACCAACTGAGCTACGGGTCCGGCTACGTTTTTATTGTACCTATTGTGTGCATTTTCTTGTAGTGGTCTGTTCTTACCATGCCTAACTAAAGATAACATATTAAAATTGCTGTAAATAGTAAATGCTATGGCTAAGGACTCACGAGGAGCATGTGCCTGTTGCCGTGGGCAAATCATGATTCAGCCATTCCGATATAAGCAGCTATGACGAATAGATTGATGAGTTGAGTGATGATGCCGACATGTTAAATCCATGTTCGATTTGTAAGCACGAATAAGAGTGATGTATTGCTTTGGTGATGTTGTAATTCCCAAAGTCCCGGTCTTACGGAGCCATTTTCCACCGGCATTCCCTTCACACCTACTAGTTATTTCATTTATCATCACATCCATATCTACTGCAGCTATGACTGCAGCTATTTCATTAATCAGATCACCGGACGCTCAGACATGCCATTCGAGAGCCAACATTACCGCGATCACTCATCAAATGACGCTCAGATGACCATTAACTCTCAAATGGCTCCGATAATCCCTTGCCGTTGGCGGTCGGCACGGCGCGGGATATTTCCTCGAGCGTCCGAAATGCCCGCCGGCCATCTCCGGCGCCATAAAGGCCCATGTTCGTCATGGCCGGATGATGAACGCAGGTGATAACTCCACTCATGACCCCTCCCCATTCAACACACACGTTAGGAGGGCGAGCTATTGCTGAAGCCGCCATTTCAGTGTGCTGCAGCAATACGTGGGTAACGTATTGCACACTGCACAGCACACTGAAATGTCGAGTATGAATTGGCTTCGTTATGCAGGTGGAATGATCAATTAATTAAGATGGTAACTGGTCTAGTTTTGATGTCAGCTGTTGTTATGTTCAGCGGAGTTTGTGAGCATGTGTTTCCGTGCAGCGTGTCATATGTGCATCTGTAAATGTCCTTTTGCCCCTGTCTGGTAGTCATTTGTTGAGTTGAGCTCAATGTGTCATATTTTCTATAAATCACTTCTTTTTTCCGTTACACCTACGGTTATTTGTCCAGTTGACCACATTGATCACTGCCCGGATGTAGTTTTTGCACTCCGCTGTTTTAACTCTGTGCTGTGAAAGGTGTAATCACCGATACTAAATCAAACGGCTCAATCGCTTGCCGTGAAAAATTGTTAGCTTTAACGCGACCAGTGACAGAACTTCCGCACCCACTAATTTTCGAAATTGAACACAACGCTAGCAATAGTGAAACGCATGCCATCCCGTAATAAAGGCGATCCAATGAACACATTGCCTGTCTTTTGGCTACCCAACACAGTCGAACTTTTCCAAACGTCATCACAACATAACTGCACACTGCGCAATGTGCATTGACCCTTGCATTGACCGCACTCTCAATGCCGCGACCTTTGTGGTAACGGTGTGATAATGACATCGAGTCCTGTTGTGCACCTGTTCGACCTTGCACATGAATACCGCGATGCATGCAATGTCCAGTAATTTTGTGTTGCTGTTTCAGTCGTCAGTGGGGCCGGGGGTACCGTGATGGGAAGTGCCTGATGATCTGTCATACAGGGGGAAGCGAGTTGGCGGTATGTCGATAGCCGTACAAAGATGAGCAAATTTATCAATGTAAAGAGCTTCCTACTTTGCAAATATCCAGCGAAAATAACGAAAGCCAACAGTAAAGCAGTTATTATTTTGACGGTGGTTGGTCGGCACATCTTTTTGTAGCCAACTTTAGTTGCTCTAGCCAATAATAGTGACGGTGAATTGCAGTGCTGGGAACCGTCCGGGTGAAATATATAACCTAAAATGATCTTCCTGAGAGCGTTAAAATAATAATCTAATCATTGTCCTGCCCAGTGTCGTGCCAATGTCAATGACGATGTCGGTGTCATTGTCAGTGACGATGTCGTTATCAACGTCAAATTACCCGTCAATGGCGAGACGCTGTCAGGCTCAGTGAATCTCTCTCAGCCATCGCTATGTCGGAGACGTGGCAGCAGACACGGGCTTCGCGCGTGCTCGTATTCCCATCGGAAGTGGGTGGGCTATTCGGCGGCACTGCGCGGATAGGCCTTCCTTGGTCGAGAGAGAGAGAGAGAGAGAGAGAGAGAGAGAGAGAGAGAGAGAGAGAGAGAGAGAGAGAGAGAGAGAGAGAGAGAGAGAGAGAGAGAGAGAGAGAGAGAGAGAGGGAGAGAGAGAGAGGAGAGAGAAAAGAAAGAAAGAAAGAAAGAAAGAAAGAAAGAAAGAAAGAAAGAAAGAAAGAAAGAAAGAAAGAAAGAAAGAAAGAGCAGGGATGGATGGACGCCGAGGCGGCAAACCCATGGATGAGGGTCAGAGTGCTTCCTCGCTGCCTCCGTGTAAGGACCTTTACACACTCACAGTGAGGGAAGGTCAAGACCACTGTAAACGGCCCGACCCATTGTTCTTGCCCACTTCTCGACCACCATTTTAACCCGCCCTTCCGGCGTCCCATCCTCAAAATTAGCTCACTATTTTATCAAAGACAGACAAGTCGGACTGTCGCCGACAGTCCATCACAGTCGTCTGCCATTTATAACCGGCAGCCATCCATCCGTGCTGTCAGCTGCGGCTGTCAACCCGTGCGGTCCGCGGGTCCGTCCCGAGTCCCGACCGATTTCCACCGCACCGCCGAACAGACGCGTGACCCCCCCGCCCTCCCCCCTCCCAGCGCGCTGAACCCCTATCGCATTAATTGATCTGTCAACTGCGCAGCTCGGCTGACAAGCATGCTGAATGTCTAATTACGCCTTTGCAGGACGGTCAAATTAGCTGCTCGGCTTGCATCGGCGGGAGTTCTGCACGTCTGGTGTACCAGGTGTCGTTTGCAGCGCTGTTATAGGCTGTTCCTGTGTGTGCGGGGATTGAGCTAGCGGCACGTGTTTTGCGACTTTTCCTATAGGCGCCCTTCAAAACATGCATTCGTTGTCGGAATTCAATGCCCTACTGAAAAGTCCATAAACTGACATGAATTGACATAAGAACGTAAGCAATATCTCATCCAATTTCCAACCTCGAAACATTAGAATCAAGGAATCAAGGTGCGTGAATGTACGATTATAACGATTATGCATATTATTTATATTCCGTGTCGTATTTGATTCGTCACCACCCCGAGCTTGTAGTAGGTATTGGCATCCGTGCTGGAGCTGCACTGCAGCCGAGCTGACGCAGCCCAGAGCTCGTGTTACCCGAGAGACGACGGTGGGTGTGAATCAACACCACGCATGTTGCTGGTCAGAGACCGGGTGGCACCATGTTGTGCAGTGCGTTCGGACAATTAAATCGACCTAACGTTATATATCTGGAATTACGAGGTCAGCAGTGCAAGGTCACCTTAGTGGTCGGTGGTACGTATAGCAATTAGCAACCTAAGGTCTGTTTTATTTTTCATTTCATCTCAGTCGGATCTGAGTTCCGTCCTCACTGTGGAATAGATCAAACAGCCGCCTGGCCTGCCGATGTTGTCTGTGAAGCCACCGCGCTTCCTGACGCGCACGCGTACTTTTGTGTTTGTTAATTTGTAAAGACGCAGTGTGAACTACTTCAGTCGTTTTCCAAGGCCATCGTTTCTCGCATGTTCATCGGTAGCTCAAATCAGCGCAGCAGCGAGCGAGAACCGAGTCCGAGACCTAATTACGGCAACCTCTTATTCAGAGCAGCACCGCCCTATAGGTACGAACTCTTCGGCGGATGAGCATTGCACTACGCAGTTGCCAACTGATTGAAGTATTCGTGCAAGGATTTCGGACAAGGTTCAGAGCGTCAGACAGGGGTCAGTGTGTCGGACAGGGGTAGAATCGACCAAGGGCGACTGCGCCGGGGAATCGCCGTTCCGGTGGCTCAAAAATCAGATCAGGCGGCCTAGGACTCTATTAGTCGGAAGTGGAGTCAGGTATCCCGTGAATCATTGCTGCGAAGCTGTTGAGGGGATGTGTGTATGTGTGTGTGTGTGTGGGGGGGGGGGGGTACTATGAAGAAGGAAGATCGGTGTAAGTCGTGATGGGCCGTTTCGCACTCTGATACAGAGGGGCTGGTGGGAGTGATTCGACGTCCTTCAGGTTTGCTTGTCAGCGTCCAGCGAAATTCTAGCATTGGACCAAAGCTATAGCTTAACATTGGGCTGGAAAGCACTTAATGACTTATAAAAACTCTCAGTCTTACTTACAAATTTTATCTGATTAATATTTCGCTTAGAAAATATAGCGGTTTATTTTTGTCCCTCCTAATTGACCGATGAAACATTTTTTCTTGACGAAATGCCGATGCAGTTTTTTTTTCTCTGGATTTCGTTCGCCTGCTTGTCTTTGTCTCTGTGGTGTCGGTGTGCAGTGGCCGAGTTTTAGGACGCCGTTGGCGTAACGAGCTGAACGAACATGTGGTTTCGCATCCTGCCCCAATGACCGATGTAAAGCTGGACAGTCCCCGGAAACGGTGGACAGCGGACCGAATTCCTCGGAGAAAATTGTCGGACCCAGAATGGCCTCCATGTATAGGGTGAAGATTGAATGGTCAACATGGTTTGTTGATATTGTACGTAGTTTATGCAATAATTGATAATTATATATAGTCCCCGTATTTTCCAGTATTTTTCTGGATATTTTGCCCAACTCCTGACTCCTGAGAGGGACAGAATGAGTGGCAAGCCCTTGCTTGCCTTTATTCGGAAATGTTAAACTTATATAGAAAAGTCCCCGCAACAACTGTAATATGTAAGTAATACTTTCGGACAATGTTTGTGCTCACTGCTCTGCGCTCAGTCTCCCATCTATTTTTTACGCTCTGTGAGCCGTTCAAAAGGGTTCACTTATCCTTTTGAAGCTTGCCCGTAAGTTGCCAGATTTTACATCATAGGTAGCATAATTCATAAGTTACTAAAACAATGCTTGGCCACGTCTGGCAACGAAAAATGGCGATCATTTTGCACGGTCGTTGGCTATAGTTTTCGATCTTCATGACCTTGTCATGAGTTAAACTTCATTCTAAATAAAAACGTCTTTATTGTTTTTTTTTTCTTCTGTATTTTGCCCTTCTATCTTGCCGAACTTCCGT
Source organism: Amphibalanus amphitrite (assembly GCF_019059575.1). Taxonomy (NCBI): domain Eukaryota; kingdom Metazoa; phylum Arthropoda; class Thecostraca; order Balanomorpha; family Balanidae; genus Amphibalanus; species Amphibalanus amphitrite. The sequence continues at coordinate 137,085 of NW_024882403.1, read as the reverse complement.
GGAATAACTGCTATCATGCAGTAACGGTTTCACAGAGTGTAAATACCCGGTCGGAAGTAGCTGAATTATTCAGCAGTGGTGGGCATTCATGAGCTGACTGCCGTGTGTTTCGCTGAAAATATTGCCTCACCATTCACCGGTGGCATTATGTTCGGTAAAATAGTGCCGCAAAGGACAGAAAGCGACGCCATTTAGTTGCCCAAATTATTATTCGGTTAACAGAACTGTCCGTGCCACATTGTTTTGTCTTATGAGTCTATTTTAACCCGCGCACCGACGGGGGGGGGGCGGATATCCGCCCCCCCCCCCTGAGGTTTTTCGCGAATAGCGGGAAAAGCGAAATTTGGTATGACTATAACCTCATCAATTTTACACATGGTGTGCAAGTTTGAACCTCCTACCTTTTAAGGTCAGGTCACCAGGTCACTTTGAATGACCGAACCTCAAGTCACTTTTTTGCAACTTTGTCACCGTGCCAGAGCTACAGTAGATGTCGGAGGCCTTTGAAAGTCGCAGGATATTGTTAGGTCATTAGTAGCTACAATTTGTATATCTCGGAATTTTGATATCGGTGACCTAAGGTCAGGTCAATTTCGCGACCTCCCCATTATAAGTCAATGGGGGGAAAATCAACTCCCTGTTTTTACCACTAAAACGGGTCGGAATGGCCCCATATACCATACATGACTTCATATACGATCAACCTTCACTACCTTGAGGTCTGTTTTGCTGTTGGGCAGCTATGAGGTCATGTGACGTCATCAAAGGTCACCAAAGATTTTTGGCCAATAACTCCGTACAGGAACAAGATACAGACGCGTGGATGGTCTCATTGTGTTCAGCTCGTCAAGACGCATCGAATGATATACATGATGACCTCGAGGTCACGTGACCTGAGGTCAACCTTTGACCTTGGTTGTATCATTCGATGCGGATTGACGAGAGGATCACGATGATGCCCTTAGTTTGTTCCTATCTTGACTAATTCGAAAGTTATTCGAGAAAAACTCTTTCCATATCTAGCGCCGCCATTTTGACTTTTTCGACCCCTGTGACGTCATCTTTGACCTGACCTGAAAATGACCTTAGTAAAAATTGTAGATCTTGGCCGTGCGTATCCGATGCCGTTTACCGTTTGTCGCTATCTTGCTTCGTTCTCGAGATCTCAGGGGGGGGGGGCGGTCATCCGCCCCCCCCCCCCCGTCGGTGCAAAGTTGGCGCAGACCCCCGTCGGTGCGCGGGTTAAGTTCGGAGCTTTGAAAAGGCAGGCACGCTCATTTTTGAGGAAGGGAGCTATTGTGCGAACAGAAACACTCCCGAACTTAGCAGGCATTAGGGAGAGGACGAACTGTCAAAACCAGGGCATTGGCAACTAAAAGGTTCAGGTGCTGAATTGTTTCTATAAACTGCTGTAGAGGCGATCTTTAAAATCGAATACGTACAAGAGCGGACCATGACCGACAAGGACTACGGCTCTTAGTAAACGGACTAAGGCCTGCTGAATGTATATGGCTCATTGCGAGCCGGAGGGGGGGGGGCGGGGCGGGTCATGGGGGCCAACTGTCCAGTGTTTAGGGGAGAGTGGGGATAACTGGGACGAAGGAGAAGTGGGACACCTTCAATATCTGGCTGACCGATTGGGCAAACAATTTTGTTTTTGCATATTTTCTCATGAATTTAGTCGGGGCACGTCACAACCAAGCGGTTTCTTTTTCCGGTTGCCTGTCTCTGAGATATTGAGTTGGGTTCTAAAATGTGATTTTTTGGCATTGTTCTCTAATTCAATATGCCGTTTACTCAGCGATGTGAGATGTTCAGGCCGTTCACCTGTGGATGTCAGTGAAGTCATCTAAATATATGCAGAAACATTTTTTTATGTATCTGTTATACTTTTGTGTGGGAGAGCAGTTGAAATGAAAATGACGACTTGGGGAGAACTGGGACAACGTGCCTAAACCTTGTCCCAGTTCTCCCGCATGCAAATGCATAGGAAAATTTTCCAGGATACTCAATGCTGTCAGTGTAGTTCAAAAAAGATAATCGAGGTGATTTCTTTAAGTGTCAATTTTTAAAACGCCTTTTTCTTCGTGATGGGTCATCAAATTTTAATTGTATTCCATTTAAATCACATTTTTTGACCAGTCCCAGTTCTCCCCATCATTTGTCCCACTTCTCCTGGACGTATGGGGGAGCATTCATTCTGGCCAGGGTTCATAATGTCCAGGGTACGCTATGCCCAGTGTCAAAATGGCCAGTGCCTTGAATGGGCCAGAGTTCATAATGTCCAGGGATTGCATGGTCCAAATGTGGCCAACTGGCTGCAGATAGGGTATATTCAAAGAGGCCAGGGTTCATAATGTCCAGGGCACGATGTGTCCAGTGTTCAAAACGGCCAGGGTTCATAATGTCCAGGGCACGATGTGTCCAGTATTCGAAATGGCCAGGGTTCATAATGTCCAGGGCACGATGTGTCCAGTGTTCAAAATGGCCAGTGCCTTGAATGGGCCAGAGTTCATAATGTCCAGGGATTACATAGTCACTGAAAGTGACGTCATTATGTAAAAAACACGGAATCAGCTCAATGCAAAGCAGTGCAGTGCCGAAGGCAATGCCTTAGGAGAGATTACAGGCAATAGTAAATCAAATATTTTTAGGTTAAGTGGTTATGTATCTGGCTTCAGGCCGAAGGCCTGAAGCCTGATGCATAACCACTTAACCTAAAAATATTTGATTTACTATTGCTTGCAATCTATTCATGCGAGAAACTATTTCCTTATCCCTGGTAGGCAAACATCATTACCTTAGGTTAGGTTAGGTTAGGTTAGGTTAGGTTAGGTTAGGTTAGGTTAGGGGTTAGGTTAGGTTAGGTTAGGTTAGGTTAGGTTAGGTTAGGTTAGGTTAGGTTAGGTTAGGTTAAGTTTGGTTTGGTTGGGTTGGGTTGACTATGTAATCCCTGGACACTATGAACTCTGGCCCATTCAAGGCACTGGCCATTTTGAACACTGGACACATCGTGCCCTGGACATTATGAACCCTGGCCATTTCGAACACTGGACACATCATGCCCTGGACATTATGAACCCTGGCCATTTTGAACACTGGACACATCGTGCCCTGGACATTATGAACCCTGGCCTCTTTGAATTTACCCTATCTGCAGCCAGTTGGCCACTTTTGGACCATGTAATCCCTGGACAATGTGAACACTGGCCAATTCAAGGTACTGGCCAATTCGAGCACTGGACACATTGTGCCCTGGACATTATGAACCCTGGCCTAAATAATACGCACCCGACGTATGTATGTATGTATGTATGTATTGACGATCAAGAGCAATCCACAATCGGCGTGGCGATTACACTCCGTGACGTGTCCCAGTTCACCCCATTGTCAACCTTTCCTAAAATTTAAATTTGAGAAGTAACACGTGAACAAACACGCATAAAAACAGTTAAGAATGAAGTAGAAATAAACTGTTTACCAGTAAATGCAATCAATTTACTTAAATCTCAAATATTCTGTTTTTTACGATTTTTCAAAGTTGACGTCAAAATAATGGCCCACTTCTCCCCGGTCTCCAGTAATTGGTAATGGCTTACGCCCTTCGTCTTTTCTAGAAACTAGATCGAGATTCTCAGTTTTGATGCATTTTAAGGAATCAACAACTTGTATGTGCACCTGCTTATTCTGATCAGGCCTTCATGAAATATGCCATTGAAGTCCAGCAAACTGCAAAGAAGTAAATCACCGTGAACGAGGAACGCATTTTTACTCTGATCAAAAAAGTTATTCAGTTCGGAATAGGAAAAACAATTTATTTCGATTCGATGGTCTAGCATTCCGGACGTCGTCGAATTTTCGCGATAAGGCTGTTTGCCTTTTACGGCTTTGAATACCGTCGTGACCGACGCGACTATCACCCGGCTAAATAAATCATAGCTAGCTCGTCGCGCTCGTCGACTGCTGCTCGTGCTGAAGTTTATGCGCCATCTTTCGCCAGCGAAGATAATACGTCGGGACTCGGCGGCGACGGTTGTCATATTGCGCCCGGGGCGCCGACGGTCAGTGTCCACGCCCCCCCCCCCCACCCTCATCCCGCGGGGGAGGGCTCTCATCACGTCCCTCTGTTCTGTCCGAGACACTGACCGGTCGAAATAGCCGCGCCGTGCCCGCCCACCCCTCAATAACAAGACAGAACACCGCGGATTATCGCCGAAAACCGGCGGACACATCGATTTTCGCGCCAAATTGTCGCCGACGCGGGAAGGGTGGCGCCCGGCGGGGGATGGGGGGTGAGGGTTGGATCGCCGACATCGACGAGATCAGACAACGCCGGGCGGCATAGCCTCCGAGACGTCGGCTGTGATCACAGACAATGGCGTCAATTTGAGAGAATACGTCCTCTGAGGGATCGTCCTAGTTTCTGAGTCCTAGTTTCAGCGAAAGCAAAGATTCAAAGAATTCGCCGGTTATATCGTTTCTGTTGTCCGTCCGGATATTGTTGGAAAGCTTTCCGGAAACGATCGCGGAAAGGACCGTGGAACACATCTGACCAATGTTTGACAATTGTTACCCGCAATATTTGTAAGCGGGACAATTTTGCAGCGCAAGCTATATAATTTTGCAAGCGGGACATTTCCGTGAAGAACGTGTCGCCAGGCATGGCTGGCATTTAGTTCGTGTCGCAGAACCAAACGGAGCGACCGAAAAATGTCACAGCGAAATGACTGCTTCATGCTTGGCGTCTCTCAGCAAACTTATGGACACCACTGACCGAAGTTGGCAGCGCGGGAGATACGTCCGAGGTAACTTGTCTGAGAAGTGAGACACGTCTGACTTTGAGACATGGCTGCACATGCGGAATCGTTGCTAATAGTAGGAAGAATGAGGATATTCGGACTCATCTGCCGTTTTATGCTTGTCAGGATAGAAGTTTAATGGTATCATCATGCATGTAATTGCTGCTGCTAACTTCGTTTCCATAGAGAGGATGGGTGAAAACCTATGATAAATTATCATTTTTAAGGCTGTGAATTGCGATGCTCCCGTGCGGTCGGTAGAAAAAAGGATAATCTTTTAAGCGAAATAATGCAATCAGTCACGTTAATCCATTTTACAATTGATGTATACGAAGTTGTTAAAGGGACACTCCCACCTTAACATTAGTTTTGAGTTGAGATAGCCAAATTGGTGGCCATGGCCTGCAAATACCGGTTTGGGCACTCACAACATCGACAAATGCTTTAATTCGGAGATATGGAATTTCAAACTTGCAGTTTTCGGATTCTAAGGGGCTAGTGCATTGGTATGCCCCCTTAGAATTTGTGACGTCAGCGGAGATCTAACGATTTTTAAATCTTTTACTAAAACGTTTGGTAGCACGCGGTGGTATATGCTGCTTTGCGCGCAACAAATGCCGCACTTTCAAATAAAGTCGCTAGGAACAGCGGAGATCCCAAAAAGTAAACAAAAGTAAAAGTCTAATATCTTGAAAATCGGTGAATATTTTTCGATGAAATTTGGTAGATATTCGTTTTCGCTCTTTCTGAACCGAGCGACATCACTTTCGTGCCAATTCATTAACTTTTTTGAAGGTGGGAGGGTCCCTTTAATAGCCTTTACAAAGCTCATGCGAAGGATTCATTAAGTCCATTTTAATTCGCTATATGGATGATTATTGATTAAGCATATCACCTATTGGCAGCCGGCAGGATGTTTCTGAACCCTTCTGTGATCTTCTTTGATCTTCTGCAACATGCATCGTCCAGCGTATTTTCCCTTTTCCACATATCCCACTTCTATTCCATCCTCGCCATCCGAGCTGATGCTAAGACGCTCCCAGACGCGTCCATCACGTCGGGTGCTATTACCGAGTCTCCCTCTGGAGGGTCGCCCACCCTCCCTGTGCGCCGCACACGTCTCCAGTGCGTCTTATTTGGCGCGGCCGTCTGAAGAGCCCTCGAATAATCGCCGGGCGACTGAAGGAGCTCGCCGGGTGCCGGGGGCAAACACAGAGTCAAATACCAATCATCTGCCCCCGCCACACACACACACCCGACGAATAGTCCGCGGGAATATCGCCCCGGGGCAGACATCCGACTGCAGGGAAGAAATCTTTGGTAGCTCTTGGTTTTTGTGGTGTGTTTATACCACTCGCTGATCCTTGTCTGCGATTATATAATGTTTTCACTGTGCAAAATCAAATATTACAGTCATTTTTACGACAGCGTATAACACGAAAAAATCTATCTTACGGATATCACTTGGCATGGCAGGGCCTCCTCTAAGGATTTTTCACTGGGTGGGCAAAATTTTTCGCCGCTCTCCCGCCCAAGGGCGGATCCAGCCACTTGTTTGGGGTTCAGCCAATTTCAAAACCTGCGACCAGGGCGGGGGGGGGGGGGGATGACGCGTAATAAACATTGGAAACAAGATGAAAGTTTGCAATGTTAATGTTTTTCGTATGAATTTTATGGTATTTCGTGTGTATTTCACCTAGTATGCCTATTGCCTACATAATTACATTTACGACTTTTAAGAAGACTGCAAATATGCCTAGTTAAACTTACTATGATTGCTCCTTGAAGCAGAGATCCAATAATGCTCGCTGTCTCTTTGTAGTATGCATGGTCAGGTCAGCTTACTTTTGACGCGTCCTCTTGATCTATATACGGCCTTATATTGATCTTAATCTACTCGTAATTAGTGGCGGATCCAAGGGGGATCACATGGGTCATGCCCCCCTTGGGACCCGGGGGCACCGCCGGCCTAGCAGGGGCACCCAAGGACCTGTCAAGGGCACCACAGGCCTGTCAGGAGCACCATCGGCCTAGCAAGAGCACCATGGTGCACCTGACAGGCCATTGGTGCCCCTGCGAGGCCGGTGGTGCCTATGCTAGGACGGTGGTGCCCCTGCTAGGGGCACCGTCGGCCCCTGCGAGGCCAACGGTGCCCCTGGCAGGCCTGTGGTGGCCCCGCTAGGCCGCTGGTGCCCCTGACAGGCTTGTGGTGCCCCTGGAAGGACTGTGGTGCCCCTGGGCCCTGACAAGCCTGAGGTGCCCCTGACAGGCTCATGGTGCCCCCGACAGGCCCGTGGTGCCCTTGCTAGGTCTGTGGTGCCCCTGGCAGGCCTGTGGTGTCCCTGCTAGGCCGCTCGTACCCCTCGGCCCTGACAGGACTGTGGTGCCCCTGAAAAGCCTTAAGTACCCCCTCACAGGTGGTGCCCCTGCGAGGCCGATGGTGTCCCTGGCAAGTCTGTGGTGCCCCTGGCAGACATGTGTTGACTGGTGCCCCTGCTAGGCCGCTGGTGCCTCTGACAGGCCTGCGGTGCCCCTGGAAGGACTGTGGTGCCCCTACCCCCGGGGGTACCCATGGGCCAAACAGGCCCGTGGTGCCCCTGACAGGCCTGTGGTGTTCTTGCTAGGCCTGTGGTGCCCCTGGCGGGCCTGTGGCGCCCCTACTAGGCCGCAGGTGCCCCTGACAGGATTGTGGTTCCCCTGGCAGGACTGTGGTGTCCCCAACAAGCCTGAAGTGCCAACGACAGGCCCTTTAGATGCCAGGGACAAGTTCGTCTGACTGACAACGATTCGCTTACCTGATAAGGTTCCTGGTGAGCTCAGCTGGTGAGCTCCTGGCGATAACGCTCAGTGTCCACAACGTATAAACGCATAGCATTTTGATATATATACTTGCTTACAATTGGCAAATTTGGTTGTGTTTAAAACACTGACCAAAAATTAAAAATATCAAAAAATAAAAAGCTGAAAATGGGGCACCACCAAGTGCCCCATTTGAAGTGGCGGAAATCTGTGATGTTTTAATTTTGGGCATCGGTAGGGGCACCACTTCGATTCATGACCCTCCCCTTCGAGATTTCCTGGAGCCGCCCCTGCTCGTAATACAGGCGGTAGCAATTCACGACAATGCACGTTTGGAGTTTGGACTGTAAACTATGCGTCAGTACTGTCGACAAAAAGTGCATCAAACCAGCGGCGGTCGCGGGGGGGGGGCATCAGGGCCATGGCCCCCAAAGGCAAATCAGGGGGTGATCATATCATTTATCCCCCCCCCCCCCCCAACAACCGATGGGTTCCCATGGGCGTATGGGGCCCTGGCCCTCATTCGATTGTCACAAGGCTCTAGAATCCCACGCCAGCTATCAACAGCCCCCATGCCGGTCTTTGAGGGTTCTACACTGACCTCTGAGGGCCCTTCAGTGGCGGTCAAGCGCCCGCATTGACCGTGGAGGACCCGCATTGACCTCTGAGGGCCCTCCGCTGGCCTTAGGACCCCTAAACCGTTATTCTTAGGTGTTGTTTTTATCCGCTGGGACTGAGAGCGTGAGATGATGTTTTTCGTACTCCAGCGTAGATGGGTAGCCATGATGATGTTTTACGCTGGAGTACGAAAAACATCATCTCACCCTAAACCGTTAGTTTTTTTTCGGGAAACCGAAGTGGTGGTACCGGACGCCCGGCCTGACCTTTATTTTAGCATTTGCTTCTGGGTGGGCAAATCGACGCCACTGGGTGGGCAATTGTGGTGACTGGGTGGGCATTTGCCCATTGGTGGGCATTTGCCCACCCAGTGGGTATGTTAGAGGAGGCCCTGTGGCATGGATTGGACCATGGACACGCTCTCAGCCCAGGCTCAGTTTTCAGGCATGTGCAATTGTGCATGGGTCGGAGAAACAATAAGGCGCAATTATGAAGTGCGAATCTTTCGCTTTCGCGCCTATTTCCATGCGTTTCCCACAGTAGCGGCGGAACACCCTCAATTTAGGGGGGGGGGGGCACTGCCGACTTTTGGACCCATTCTTTCCATGCAACGCCCATAGGGCTAATGTTAAAATGCCCAAATCAAAGGGGGGCACGGTGCCCCCGTTCCGCCGCCTATGGTTTCCCACACGTAACGTGTATTATGCCATTACAGGATGCATGTATTTTTATACCATTCACCATGCTGGGGACCTATTTTCATCCGTGCATGTCCCCGGCGGCCGATCTGTATTGCCGCCTGGCGCGGACAGCCGCTGACCGCGACAGTCTGTGTCGGACGTCGGACGCGGCCGCGGACACAACAACCCAACCGTAATAAACAGACGTCACCGGAAAAAGGCCGTGCCCAGAGCTGGTGCTGATGGCATTCAGCGCTAGTGCTGATGGCAGTCGGCGCTGGTGCTGATCCGTCAGCGGACGGACATCAGCCCCTCCGAGGGTGACCCCCTCCGAGGGTGACCCTGTCGAAACTTCAATCCACTAACGCCGATCGCGTGGCGTCAGGCAGGTCCTTCACGCCTCGGAGATATCTGACTTTTAGAACCGCGCGCTGGTGAGTGTGATGCATTCGCGAAGGACACCAGGGGATGAGATGTGATACGTCATTCCTGATGTACCTATGTTTCCAGCTTCCTTTCTGAACTGCTGTAAAGTGCATGGCTGAGTGCATGCCTGGGCCTGCACAATTTTTAAACATCATTAGATGACTCGAGACCAAACAGCTATTCTGAATCGCGTGAGCCTCAAGGTAAGGCTAAATAAAAGCCAGCAGACCAACAGAACAGTGGTAATTAATTACGTCAATGGCACTCTCGCCCACTGCTTGATTACAGGACTGCCCTACCCTATCGTCTATCGTAGAGGTCATCGTCATTTCACACCCACGCTGCTCTAACCGTCCACCCCTGGACATTTCCTCTATCAGAGCCGCTCGTCGCGACCCGGCGGCGAAATTTCAGCCGGCGAGACACTCTGCGCCGAATTTGCATGCGGTCGCAGGAAGTTGGAGTGATGAGTGCCGAGTGGTCTCGCTAATGGGGGGCCGTGGCGAGGCGACGGAGCGCATCACCCGAGGAGCTCCCCGAGGAGCCGTCACCGCGGGTCGCTACCAAATGAAATGCTGCTTCACGACGATCGTTTTGATGACAAGAGGGGAGCCAATATTGCGGGCTGGAAGTTATGGTGAGGGTTTCTGTTACGATTGCGGTGATTTATATGTAAAGATCATCGAATGGTTATTTCGCTGAGGAGAATTTAGGGGTTTGGGGAGGGTTATGTTATTGTTGTCTCTCGCATTGTTAGTAAATTTACATTGGCAGGGAAGTTTGACAAAGGAGAGACTGGGATCGAGGCATTTCCCAAATCGTTACAACATTATCATTAGCAAAAGGAAATCATGATGATCACCGTGGGAGCACCTACACGCGTGTGCAGCTCATTGTAGGCCGATTCAGCGCCACGTGCGCTGACTGCAGCTGTCGGCACGTGCTGGACAATGGCACGTGTGTCACATGCGGCAATCACGTGCGGTCGTAGTGGGGGGAGGGGGGCTGAACCTCAGCTGTGTTGGCTGAGGTCGTGGCTAAAGTTATCGTTGAATATACGCCATTCACCTCTCTTTAAAGGGGATTGATATAGCAGATTTGTTGGAGGGTGTTGAAGGTTGGAATAGCTCCAAAAGAGCCTTCTATGGCGTGGGCCGTGATTACTCTGAGTCTGTCTAACTTTGCATGGGTAGGTATTATCTATTGGGATCAGTTTGGCGGGTACTTAGTAATTGGTTGTCCATAAAAGGCCAATAAACGCTCGTCAATGGCTCTCAGGTATCTGAGCCGTGCGCTTGTTTCACGTATCCATAGCAAATGATCCTCGTAAGCTGGTGGCCCGCGTCACAGCCGTGGGCCGGGCCGATCGCCGCGCCCGCCGGCCCCGTCCTTGCTGCGGCGCCCGTGAATCGGTGACATCCTGTCCGGGGCGGGCCGGCGCAGCGTCCCTGTCGAACCCTGATCCGATCACGGTCATAAAGAGCCGCTCTCGGCCGATATGGCGCGCTGCCGGAGGGACTCGGCCGGTGACCAATCCAGGGCTCAGCGCGCCACTGCAGACACCGCTCTGGCCGGCCCCTCCCGCCCCCTCCAGGCCCGGTGGAGGCCGGTTTATGAGCCACCAGTTGTATAAAATCAGCGCCCGCTGAGCCGACCGGCCCATCGGCGCCCGGCCAGTATATCTGGATAGACCGAAATGACCGTTGTCGAACGGAATTGAGCCCTTACCGGGCGCCGGGCGCGCTGGAATTCGGTTACTGGTGGCGCCCGCTCGGCCAATCCATCGGCCGTCTGCGGCGAGTTCGGCGGGCGCGAGCGTCCACATCAGAGCTCCGAATTGGATGGACGCGACGATCCCGACGCGGCGCGCCACAAATGTAGATCCGATAGCCGGTCGGCGCGGCGGATTATCCGGCCGGCCGACGGACCGACGACGACGGTATTTCGGTAACCGAGTTAGGAGCTGAACGGACAGGAGGCGGCGCTCGGACCGATCATCGGAAATATGGCCAGATTGACTGCATTTTAGACTGTAATTGGATGGAATGGTAGTCCGTGTTCTCCCTCTGAATATGTGGAACGACTTGAGAGTGCTATAGGTATGCTAGTAAAGTTGCCCTCAGTTCGCCCCATGATCTCCAACAATCACGGAACACCATGCACCCTCCCGCGGGCTGTCCTCCGCCTTTCCACCTGGCTATTATCCGGAGAGCGATGAGGACAGCTCGCGTATGAGAAAGGGCGTTGGCGCTACGCCTAGTGTGAATTGATGAATAGCACAGGTAATCAGGCTTGGATTCGTTACGCATTACTGACCAATTTATCGTAGCTGCTTACCAGTGACTGATGTGCACTGGAATCCCGGTCAGGTCGATCCTTGAAACAGTCGGGAGACGAAGTGAATTGAAACATGTAATTGAGGTAATTACTTAGCGGTTATGCGGCTCTCGGAAATTGTTCGCGATCGAGTCATCTCTGTGTATCTGCCGCACTTTTTATGGCATAAGATTATGAAATGGGTGTAACATCTTACCATCAAAGTGACTTTTTGTGATTGATGTATAGGATTGAATAGTTTGTAATGAGACACGATATAAAAAATCAACACATTCACTCCGACACATTCCGTTCACTCCGCACACTCAGACATTCCGGCAATGTTGCACCTCAGGCAGGCGCCAAGAATGCACAGTGCACACCTACTTCATCCTATATGAATGTCACGTGCTCATTAGCACCAACTAGACGCACACATGTGTTCGTTCTTTGTCAGAGCACCCATAATTTAACGCAGCTCAACCCTATCCTCCTTTTTAGCCGGCTGCAGTCTCAGCCGCCGAACAATGGGACACTTTTCTCGGAGAGTCGCAGGAAACGAGAGTGGATTTATGAGTGCTCGCCGCCAGATATATTGTGCACCGCCAGCCTCGTGTTTATGGGAGCTCTGTCGGCCGCGCCCGACTGAAGTTATCACTTCAGTGGACCTCCCTGTTGGAAACAGGGTTGTATACCAATCAAGTCGATTGAATTGATTGATTTGATTCAACGCGTATTTTGAGTTGATTGGATTGAGTCGATTGACTTTTCGAGATGACTGGTTGACTGACTCGTTTGACTTTAGCGACTGGTTGACTGATTTGATTCCCGAAAATTAGAGTGACTCGTATGATTGAGTCGATTGAATGGAAAGTTGAAATAAGTTTTAGTTGACGAAAAATAATGACACCAATTGATGACATCAAAGATCACAAAACTACACTGAAAACTGCTTGTCATCACAACTGCAATATGGGGTAGATGGCCAAATAAAGAACAGGGCCTAAACATGAACAGCCAACTTTGACTTTCAACTGCAATAACTGCTCCAATCCTGTGATAGAACCTGGCGATGCACCTACCTACCTTTCTGCACTCAGCAGGAAACTTTTTTTTAATCCAGATGATAAAGTGCAAGGCCCTATATACTAATAAAGTGTGATTAATTACTAATTCACATCTCCACATCTCCTCAGAAGTCAGAAACAACCCACTGACTCTATAAATATCTGAAACCCCTACAAAAATAACTGAAACAAAAGCGCCGTTTTCGTCTCGCTAATTACGTTTACATTAATAGCTAATTTGCTGCATTGTTTAATTTGCAGCAGAACGTTTGTTGATCCTTTTCTCCTGAGAGCCTAGGCATAACATATTTAATAAATTTCATTTTCCTTAAAATATTTTACCGAATATTATTAAGTGGTTTTATTTCAAATGAAATAATAATTAAAACGAAATTGGTGTTGTACAACCGATTTATTTTATGATGATCTACCATACTACATGATAATCAATGACGTCATCTTACCAAAAAATCAAAAGACGTAGAGTAAGGATTTATAAAAGCTTGGCATACTTCTTGGCAAAACGTTTTCTTTGTTTTTTCGCAGTCGCACCAACGGCATTTAATTTTCCTTGTTCTTCTTCCTTTGTCCTTAACTTATCCTGTGGTTCCAGAGTCCCTGTCCTTTCCATTTCCTTTTAAATATATTTTTAATGCTCATTCCTATCCCCCAGTCCTAACAGTTTCAAATTGTATTGCAATAAAATGTTTTGAATTCTTCACATATAACCTATCTACCTTCGTTGGTACTGTTGGTAGCCAGTGACACATCTAGGCAGGTAAGTAGGTACCTACCTGCTTTCCTGCTGTCTTCATAAAGCATACCTAATGAAGTTGTCAAATTTATAGCACATTTTCAACACTTTCATATCAATATGGTGTCAGTGTGGCATGTAACCTAGCTAGGTTCATTATGTTCAGGGTTCAATTCAGAAGAGCTCCGCATAACTCACATAAGAGACAGACGGGGGCTTTACATGGGGTAGATGGCCTGATGACTTAGCTGGAATATGGCCAAAATTAAATTGACAACTTTTAGGTGAAAGGTGGTGATTTGGGTTAAGGGGCGTTTGTTGAAGTCAACTACTGGGTTATTTTGCACCCATTAAATGAAACTTCTGCTCCAATTCTACCCATTGAACCTCAATATCATGATCCACCTGTCCATCACTAGGTATCCTTCCTTATTACATCAACATAGAAACTTTGAATGGCATGGCAATTTATAATTTTAAATGACAATATTTTTGTTTCTTCTGTAGGTAGGTAGGTAGGTAGGTAGGTACACCAGACTGCTATGGACACTTTTCCAAGTTGGTGGGGCAAAAAACCTAATGTATATCTTGGTTTGAGTCGTTTGATTGAGTTGATTGATTCCTTTCATTGTCGCGTTTGAGTCGATTGAATCAATTCCCGAAAACTGCTCTGACTTGATTGATTTGATTGGTTTCCCAAATTTGTCGTGATTGAATTGATTGCTATTGATTGAGTCGTATACAACCCTGGTTGGAAACCAACCGGCTCTGGAAATGAGACTTTGATGACTTAATCAACACAGGCTCTGACAGAGACGGATAAAAAATCAGTGGTGATATTCAAATTACTTCAATTGTGGATGGGTGAGATGGGTGAGTATCGAATGATATGGAGATGAGCCGAGTGATGTGTGAAGTACCCCTGTGGCGACCCGTCCCGGTCATTTCCTCCGTTTATACGGTGATGCCGCGGCTAGCTCTTTGTTCTGGACGAATGAAGCCCACATTGGCTTTACAAGACGAGTCATATACTCGGCGCTCGAATAGTCGTAAAAGGAAATCAGTATGCCTGATGGCAAACCTGTCGAGTGTCCTTAGCGATTGCTATTTGTTTATTTAAGAAACTTGCTCTTTAATCGTTCCAATTCTTCATTTCAATTATATTTTTCCTTTCTGGCACCTGTGCATTGCACTGTTCCTCATAATTTGCGATAAGTATGTATGCATATGACACCTGACTTCGTGTGGTACAATGTAAAAAGCGATCGGTGTTAAATGTTTTTTTTTTCCTCAAAATGTGTGTCATTAATTGAGTGTGTTTGGAAAACCCGAAAAAGCCGGAGAAGTGTGTTTGAAAAAGCCGTATTTTCAATTTTTGGCATGCATCTGATCATTGTCGTATCAAGTTCCAAATGATTGCAGCCTGAGAGGGGCGGCAACAATCCAGACCGTTCCATGTCCACCACTCCCCAGCTGAGTTTTTGCTCCGCCATGATTTACCCCCTGCGGGCCAGTTTGGCGCCTCGGGGCTGTCTCCGCAATGCGCCACCCCTCCCCGTATCCCCCCTCATCCCTCCACCCCCTGCGGCGGCCCTGTGGTTTGAACCGTGACCACCAGTGGAGGGGGGGGGGGGGGAGCAGACTAGCAGCAGAGGAGTCGTTGCCTGGAAGCGCCCCAGCTGGGCACAGGAGCTGAACGGTGGGCGAGCAATCACCACGGGACGTTAGGTCGGCCCGTGGCCCCTGTAGTTCGTGGCAGAATGTCCGCCACGACTGTCTGTGTAAAATGTTTTATTACGGAGCGAGCGAAGCGAGCGTAGGGGAAGTTGGGGGAACGCCGAATACTTTTTTTCTGACGCCCGTAGCACGCAAGGTAGACAACATAAGCTATTCTTGTTGGCGTCATTCGAGAGGCCAGTCTTTTGCCTTTCAAACTTACCAGGCGCATTTGATGAATTCGCATACCGTTAAGCGCACAAACTAAAAATATCAAAGAAGTGACTTTTTCGGCGTTGCCCCGGACTGCGGGGAAAGCCGAAAATGGGAGAAATGATCTACGGGAATGCCGAAATTGATGTTTTGCTATTTTATCTCAAATTTTATCCAGAATTCGTCAAAGCTGACACGCGTTTTAAGAGCTTGAGGACGCTTGGTGCACACTGGAAGTTATAATTGTGTGATATAATAAGAAAAGGCCAGGTAAATCATTCCTTATGGTAACAGGCCGTTGTGTCGGTTAAAAGTGTAATTTGTGTGACTAAAAATACGCGTTGCTATTCTACAGCGGTAAAGTTCACGTAGCGTGCTTTAACGCGCGTAATTGCACGTTTTCGGCATTACTCCAGCCAGCCATACTTTCATTTGCAGGCCCATAACTTTTCAACGTGCTGTATAAATTTCAAATAGGCAGCACACTTATGCAAAGACGTGCTGAAGATTACTTGACCGAATTGGCCAGACAAACGGTAGCATAATGAGTAGGAAATGCAGCTTCGAAGACGCATGTAGTACAAAGGAAACGTGCCTTGAAAACGCTCTTGGCGCCCTCACAGCCGAAGTATTCCGAATGACGACTGGTAACAAACATGCCATAATTGGTAGTCACTTAAGCTTCAGAGCATCACTGACAGGTGGCATCCATGTCGTACGGTTTTCGAAATATCTCGAATTTCGGCTTTGCCCCAACTCCGGCATTGCCCCAACTTCCCCTAGTCTTTCCTTAGATTAACGGAAATTTCTGAGTATGAGCGGCCGGCCGGCCGGCCGGCCGTGCGGACGCTTTTGCGAGGCTTATATCTCAGCAACCACTTGACCGATTTACATGCGGTAAATTTTGTAGGGTAGCTTTATTCCTTCTACCAAGTATTGGACTATTCCCGATGCATGTGGGTGACCCCTTATGCACGTGCCACGTGCAAAACGAAGAGGTGTCAGTTTTGTAATTGTTGCAATATCTCGGTAACTACTTGGCCGATTGCGCTGAAAGTTGGCATGTAGATAAGCACCCACTAGGCACTGCATATCCATGTGCCAGAGTTGGGGTGCTGCTGCACGTGCGCACGTGCAGGGGTCGTTTCCAGATCTCGAGAGCGGCTGGACTGATGGCGCTCAAATTTGGTGCACGGTTAGGGACCAGTTAGTAGGGTGCCGTGCACAAGTCAGTTGGGACCCATTTTGCACGTGCGCACGTGCAGGGTGCCGCTCCCAGATCTCGAGAACGGCTGGGCCGATTGTGCTCAAATTTGGCACATCGCTAGAAACCGGTCAGTAGGGTGCCGTGCACAAGTCAGTTGGAGGTACCCCCTCGAAATTTCGCACGTGCAAGACTCACCCCCTCGCTCGCTCCGTTAGTCGCCCCCAAAAGGCGCTATACTGGTGTATAGGTATAGGTTGAGAGCTTACCCGCTATCCAACACATTTTCATGATTAGCTAAAAGCTGTCAAGTTTTGTCATGTGTTTATTTTCAATTGTAAATATTGATTTTGGATATTACATCCGTCTTCTGACACTGTTTCATTTCCAAAAAAGGAGACATAGACGGTTGTTTATTTCATAACTGCACAATGCTGACATACCAGCGACATTTAAAAATGTTCTTTGCCCCCAAAATGTCGCATGCAGCGCACATGACACACGACACCAGCGCTCGCCAGCAGCAGCGGCGGCGGCTGTGAAGCATCACTAAAGACATAACACTATGTTTTAGAGCCTTGATAACACACCCGATCAGCCGATAGCTGTCCAAGGCCTGCAGTCACTGGTTAGTCTGGACACTGGGCACACCCTATCCTCTCGATATCTACTCGTCTGGTCGGTCTGGACTAGTGATGTCAATTACGGAAAATCGGAATACCGATACCAAACCAAATACCTACCAACCAAAACCGTGGAGAAATACCGAAACCAAACCAACTTGGGAACATGAGGAAAATACCAACTATTTACCTATTTCTTAGCCTCTTAAACATTAGTAAGGTTTCATACTACCAACAAAATACCAAACACATTAGGATTGAAATACCAAATACCAAGTTGGTATCGGTTTGGTATCGGTATACCAAAAAGTTGGTATACGATTGACATCTCTACTCTCGATATCTACCCGTCTCTGGTCGGTCTGGACACACCCTACACCGGACACCCGCCGATATCTGCGCCCGTGACCTGGCAGGGCGGCACGACACCCCTGGGAGGCGGCCGATATGGCGCCAGCAAATGGCGCCAATTTGCCGCCGCCTGTACCGTGTCATGATCGGAATGTGCTCAGAGCCGGGCCGATCAGTGACCGCCGCGCCATGCAGGCCGGGCTGGCAATGATCGGGGACATATATGTAGAGTAGGCTCAGGGGACAGAGAATATGGGACAGTGTTGAGGCTGGTGGAGAGAAAAGATGGTAAGTGTTTTCAAGATGTTACCTAAAGCGGTCAGATTTTTTTATTGAAAATGAAGAAAAAAATATTTTCTGACTTTACTCTTCACATAAAATGCTCCATTTTGTCGTACCAATGTCGCAAAATACTAACTATTTTCTTCGTTCAGTTCCCATCTCCAGCACCAAAATGTTGTGCCAAATTTCCGGTTACCAGTCTCTCTCCTCACCTCCATCGACATGTAGAACCCACCTCCAACCGTCTCTGAATCACCTCCAGCCCAGTAGAGCTGGACAGAGCTGACGGGCACATCTGCAGGAGCGCCCAGCGAGCCGCTCTGCCCCGCTCGATGAAATCAGTTCAGCATGTGCGCTAATCTGTCGCATCCCATCAGCGCACATATCCTGCCCGGCACTCATAATTGGTTCAATCTGGGAGGGACCGACGGCGGGGGGTTCCGAGGGGGATAGAGGGGGAGGGGACGTCAGAATAAGAGCGGAAGGGAGGAACTAACCGATTCTGACAGTCACCGGGGTGCTACGGAGTAGATGACCATTCGCACTACTAACTCAATGTAGCCGGTCTCAGCTGGTCCACTGATATTCACTGGTGTGCTAACTATCTGGAACCCGGCCTGTCGACCAGCAGAGCCTCGGAGACCCATCCGGCGGCAGCGCACAACTCGTGCGCCCCCGGCGTCCAACTTGGCGGCCAATTTTCGCCGCCGAGCCGCTCCCGTGGGCGTCACAAATGCGCCCGGCTGGCTGTGACAGCGTCACATTCGACGCACTTCAAAGCCGAGAGCAAGTTCCCGTTAACAGGGCTCTGGCGGCCGCTCGCAGCGCCGCGGGGCGCCGCAGGGCGCCGGGAGGAGCTCGAGGAGCCTTTGTGCGCGGCCTCCCCCGCCGCCGGCGGCGCTCGGCGCTCGATGCCTGGGGGTTTTACAGGAGGTCATCTATTATGGGGAGCTTTGGATGATTCGGCTCTTATGAGGCGGACAGCGAGGGTGCCGGCTGCCAATTCGGCTCGTCGGTCCGTCCCCTGTCCCCCCGGGTATCGCATCCCTCCGCGGTAGCGCGGGTATTTGGACCGAGCTCCCTTTGGTGACAGGAGATGGGACGCCAAAACAGCTCCGCACACCAGCGACGACAGCCTCGCGTGCCTCCACAGCTCATTAGTGGAGACAGCCAGCCTGACATTTGAGCTGGGTTATGATGTTATGGGTAAGGGCCTGTGAAGTCATTGACTTGTTCTGCGGATGTTTTATGCGGTTCAGCATGCTTGAAATGACGTGATATGGTCCATGCAAACTCAAGTCGTGTTTTATATGTTGACTGAGCCCCGGTGGCAGGTCCCAGCCAATGAGTGGGGCTCGGGAACGGGCTACAGTTTGAGGAAGATCGCTCACGTTCCCGTTGGTAGCGTCTTTTCCCTATCACTGCAGTGACTGTGACTTAGTAGCTGACCTTTCAGGAATGTTCGCTTCAAAACGCGGCAGCTCGTAGTCGGCTGGAGGAAATTGTTCGGCGTTGGGCCACTTTTATCGTCGTCGAGCATTGTTTTACCTTGCGGCAGCATCGAGTTTACTGAATTGATGAACACACTGATTCCATACGTGATTCAAGATTTCCAGTTATGTTCATTGAAAAATCCGCTACGTTTTTTGCATGTACTCGCTTATTTTCTAATGGTACAGTCATGTTCCTGTTCCTTTGTGCTACTTGCTAGTGAGTGTGCTGAAAGTAAGTTACTTATATCGTTCATATCAGCAGCGTTCCCAAAACCGTCAATATTATCACATCGTATTATCGTGTCAATATTTGAAGCGTGCGCACTCTGCACACACCTGCAAACGCTTATGAAGTGACAGCCAATCGATGATATTTCAGAGTCAAACTCCCGGTCCCGGTCTGACTAGCGCTGGGGGAGTTTTTAGGAACTTTTTAAACGATACACCATATAATACAATATCCTGCAAAGATAAGCACAGTCAGTGTTTGCTAATTCTAGCTTCTCTCTGGGTGCGGCACTGCCATATCCATAACCAATGCTTTTGGCTCACGTTAGTAACGCTTCGTGCCGCCAGTCGGGCGTTTCAGCAGTGCCCTCGGTGCCTCCGGATGATTGCAGCTCCAGCTGGGTTCGGTTATCGCCGGAGCTTTGGTGCAGCTGCCTGCCGCCGTCTCACGTGCCCATAATACACACCACCATCTGGCAACCAGGCCATCTGGCCGGACCGACCATCTGGCCACTCCAGAGATATCGCATCGTATAGAGCGTATTGCAACGCCTGCAACAAATATAATAGGCTACAGCAGTAGCGGCGGAACACCTTCAATTAAGGGGGGGGGGGCTTTGCCGACATTTGGTCCCATTCTTTCCATGCAACGCCCTATATGTTTAAATGCCAAAATCAAAGGGGGGCACGGTGCCCCGATGCCCTCCCCGTTCTGCCGCCTATGGGCTACAGCGGCCCTGGACTGAAAGCATACTGTGACATTCGCTATGTGAGGGACTGTCTGATAAATTATGATTAGAAATGTTAAATTCTTTTAAACATAGCAATAGCATGTGCCAATCTAACATACGTTAATTGGAACACATAATTTTGAAAGAATAAATCTTATTTTACCTATTATTTGCACATGGGCCTTGACTAATTAATGACTATAGTCTATTGACCGTGAAATACTAAAAAGATACTAAGATACGTGAAGATACCTACTACCTATATTACAGATATTTATTTTTACGACAAATGAGATCCGTTCGTCATTTTATGTCAGAAATGCGTAAAGGACTGATCAAGTGATTATATAGATCTCAATACAGACGGCTTCAACGGACAAAGTCTATAACATACTGGATCGTAAATTCATCCAACAAATTCGAAGTTTTGTGCTGTGTATGCATGATAGCTTGTCTTAACGGCATTTCTTGAGTAAATTCTGGTCGTTTCCTTGGTTAATAGCTGTTTAACAGCCCATTACAATACACTGAATGAGAGCATGGATTACTCTTGTCCACGAAGAGCTGAGAAGCTTTCCGTAGTCGTCCGAAACACCACTCACCATCCGTTCTTCAAAATGCCTTCCCATGCAAATTGCAAATGGTGCCACCGAACCAATGCAAGGAGGCGGTGTTCGGCGGCCGGCGCGGTGGCACCGTTATCATTGCTTGGACCTGAACGGCGCGGCTTTAGTCGCCGGGGCATCAGCGCCGAACCTGGCCATGAATTCCCCTGTGGCGCCCTCGATCGTCCCCGAATCGTCCCCGTATATCGGGCCACAGTGGCCCCATGAATTGCCGCACCGAATCCAGTCGCGATCGTGCCCCACCGTCCGAATATATGACCGCTCGTTGGACTCAATTGCACTGTTTATCGGGCCCCCTGCCGCGCGGCGCGTCTTGTCCCGTATAATTTACCCATCGACGACGCGACGAGTGTCCTTCCGCCAGCGCGGCCTGCTCCGTTCCGTTATTTATTGCCGGTCCCGCTGGCGTGTTTTATTGCCGTAGGGTATACGCGGTCGCGCGGCGCGGCGGTACAGTATATGTGTAAGGGGCTGCGTGCCCGCGGCGAGGCCGTAAAGATGGCCGCCGGCAGCGACCGTGGCCTGAGGGGACAATATCGATGGAAATTGGCAGTGATGAGCGAGGCAACTTATCGAAATGATGTTTTGATGAATAGTGACAGCCCGAATGGCCGTCCCTTGGCAAGGGCATCGCTTATTAGTCCAGTCATATCACTGGCATTGGGGCAGTTTCGCATTAAAGATGCAGCGAAGTGGAAGCCACATGCTAATTTTCACGTGATTCCGACCCACCCATGTCGTCCGGCAGGAAATCAATTGTCGCATAGTTATTAGCTCTTTAATGTGATAAATGGCGGAAGGCAGCAATTACGCCATATTCATTCCGCTGTAGGTGTAGCAGCGACACGCTATACTCAAATTCTGCCTATGTCATTTAGGGCAGACGTGGGCAGGTACGTACTACTCAGTCCGCGGGTTTTGTCGCTCGTAATTTGATACGAGTGCAGTCATCCAGAGAAATTATATCCGCATGGCTTAATAAAACAGCAGTAGGTAAGTGGATCTGGATACCTAATTAGGGTCTACATCAATCCTTTCATTAACCATCAAGGCATGCGCCGCACGATGCGCCGTATTAGACGCAATTAGCCGCAGCTTACATCAGGGGCGCGGGAACTACTTTCCGACTGGGGGGGCACACCATAATAGAGATTAACCTAGGGTACCCCCAAATCTAGTTTTCTCAACGGTTTTAGGCCACTTATTTTTCACCCCTCGGCTTTTCAACAAAAAAAGAAAACATTTGCAAAACAAAGTATGGTATTCCGTCTCAAAGCTGTGGGGGCACCGCCCCCACGGCCCCAGAGTTGGGGGGGCAAGCTGCCCCCACTGCCCCCCCCCCGGCTCCCGCGCCTATGGCTTACATTGTAATTTAGACAAGCTCAGTGCATTCACTGGTTAAATATCCTGTTGGCTCGTTAAATACTTACACCTTGAATAGCATAAGATCAGCGTTTTCTGGGATTCGAACAGCAAGCTTATTTGTTAGATTCTGATCGTTTTCTGGTGTTTCCAGTTCCCTGTATTTGTTCATTGTTAGGCGTTCTTGTTTGCACAAGGGTTCGGACAGCCTCAAAGCCAACGGGCTGGCTGACACAGATGGTTATCGGTCAGATAACGAGCAATTCCTTCAGCATGCCCGAACAGCTCGTATGCTCTGAAACTTCATTTCAAATCCACTATTTATTCTCATGCGATGTAGATGTTAGATACGATACACAGAAGAAATTATGTCTTCTGCGTAAATAAACGTTAGAGAAAGTTTATACCTTATTACTGCTGATTCTTCAATTTATGATCATTCTTTGTGTGCAAGAAAAGCATGCATACGCGTAGAAAAGCATAGGAAAGTGGCAGAGCCATGTCACTCTCTACATAGTCACTGCCCCGGCGCATGTCCCGCCGCGCCCCGTAAACCGTGCCCTGGCCCGGGTCGGCGGTGGTCGGTGGCGTGTTGCGCCGTTTACAGATCGGTCGGTCTGTTCAACGGTTCAGCGACAGCTTTACTGACCGTCACCGACCGCTGTCAGCCGTCACAGACCGCTGTCAGTGACTGTCAGTGACTGTCACAGACTGCTGTCACTGACTGTCAGTGACCGCTGTCAGTGACTGTCACAAACCGCTGTTAGCTACTGTCACAGACCACTCTCAGTGACTGTCACAAACCGCTGTCACTGACTATCAGTGGCTGTCAGTGGCTGTCACAGACCGCTCTTAATGACTGTACAGACCAATGTCACAGACCACCATATAATACAATATCCACAGACCACAGTCGGTAACTGTCACTACTTAGAGTGTACTGTCAGTGACTGTCACCAACCGCAGTCAATGACCCCTGCCACAGACTGCTGTCCTCTAGTCTGTCAACGGTCGGTTCAGCGCAGCGGGGAACCGGACTGGCCCGTGTGTGGAGTCACTCGTGACCGCCACACTGTCAACCTGTGGTATCACGGCACGGAACCAGCTGTGCGCGTTCTATACAGAGGATGTATGGGGTTTATTTTCAATGGGCTTAGTTTGACATCAGGGTAAATGTTTGACCCATTGGTGAAGACATCTTACAAAGAGTTTCATTGAACAGTCATGAGAAGCGACGGTCAATGTTGATAAATTGCAAAGGTCCTGTCATTGGAAGAAACATTTGTTCTTCAAATTCTTGCCTAATGATTCCGTGTCTTTTATCATAAAAAAGTAAGAAGACACAAATGTTTACGAGTGGCTTATAAGAAGACCGTGAAAGGTTCAGAAATCTTCGAATAAAATCAAGTATATTGACGGTATAAACATTCATTACCCGTTAGTGTTGTACTGCAGTTTTGAAGTCCAAAGTTCTCTTGCCCTCTCATTTCCCCAGTTTGGTGTCATGCTCCGCGCCCACGCCTGTGTTGTTTACTATTTGTGGCATGGCGGCCAGATATATAATTAGGGAAGTCAATTATTATGCCTGACCAGCCGTGGCGGCTCTGCAGTTGGTGTAATTTCGTGACACACGATGATCCTGCCGTCAATTTCGG
Source organism: Amphibalanus amphitrite (assembly GCF_019059575.1). Taxonomy (NCBI): domain Eukaryota; kingdom Metazoa; phylum Arthropoda; class Thecostraca; order Balanomorpha; family Balanidae; genus Amphibalanus; species Amphibalanus amphitrite. Next base: position 113,142 of record NW_024882403.1, on the reverse strand, counting down.
CGGTCGTATTTTCGTTTGATAGTGGACGTGTTATGAATTAATAGCCGCCGCCGTCGCACTTATCCACGCTGCGCAGTGTCCTTGACAGCTTATTACCACCTGGACATGACAGGTAATGAAAATGGATCGCCATTTTGTGGTGATATCCGCGCACCTATAGGAGTTTTGTGATGCATGTTACCGGCGTGAGTTATTGTTCGGCGCGCGGGTGGAGTAAAGCGGCCGGCGCCCATGGGTGCTGTATTTATCAATTCGGCGGGACGCAGGAGATGTATGGCGCTGCTGGACGCACTGTGATTAATATGTGCAGGAAATGCGCTCTGAACTTTCCGTCTATTTTCTTCTCAGCCATAGCCTTATACTTTTCCTGTGATTTATGCATGTTCCGGAAACTCAATTGGAGGATGAAGAAGAACAAGAATGGGCTAGATAAGCATACTTTGAACCATGGATGAAATAATACCTTTGAACCATACATAACATGACTCACGTTTTTCTATATTAGAGCGTATTACGCATTTAAAGTGTTCCGTAATGAATCTATGTAATCAATTGTAATTAAAACGTGCATACATATTAAAGCGAAATGTTAGTTTAAGCATCATATTTTTCATTTCTTTCTCGCCAACATCTACAGTCCCTGTCTCAAATAAAAATGATTTGAGATAGAACTGCCATTTGGAGATGCACTGTTCTTTCTCATTTGAAATGAAATAGATGCGTTTAATTTTTCTTTCTTTTTTGGCACAAGACGTGATACTTTTTCATTCGCCATTGTTCCCAGAATTAAATCTTGAATGCTGGACTTTCGATCTTAGAACAACAGTTTTTTTTCTACCAACGAGCAGCAGCCGCACCTGCTCTAATTCAGCCATCCCCAACAAATATCAGCCGAGCGCCGACCGTGCCTCAGGCAGCCGAGTCCGCGAACTGGCCACGTATTGATCTAATTATCGTGCCCTTGGCAGTTCCGCTGTATCGCCCCCGTCCCATGAGTCAGGGGTGCGCCCCTCCACAGGGGGGCCAGGGGTATCAGCTGTCGCGCCGCCGAGGGGCCACTGACTAATCATCTCATTTGGAGTCCGGTCACGGACAATGGACGGTCCCCAGTCACGGGTGTGTCCCGGGGGCCAGTGCGTACGGGATACTGATTAGTGGTCGTGAATGACCCCTGGGACACCGTCTCTCAGGTGTGGGCCACTCACGACACGCGCCGATTGGACCGTTCACTATCAGAGGGAACGGAATGCTTCGTCTACCTTTACAAACAGTCGATAGAGACTTAACTTCACGGTTGAAAACTCGACCGACTACGCACATGGTGCCTCCTTTGCGCCGCGGCCGAGTGTGCCGGGCGGCCGGCCGGGCCGGTTTCATGGCTCATCGGGCGATTTCACAGACCACTGGGCTGACAGGCCGGCGTGAAGTTGGCACGAGAAGGTCAGACCGAGTGGCGGGATGGACTCATTACCGAGTGAAGTCGTCTCCAACCGCCGGCACTCTGCGGTAAGTCAATGGCCGACCCGAGAGTCTGTTTCGAGTAGTTAAACGGCTGAATAGCGAGTATTTTGTGTTGGGTTTAGTTCTAGCTAGCCCATGAATTTAGTTAGTCTACACTTCTAACCTTTGAGTGAGTGACAAAATTGCATGCCTAACTAAATTGAAATAACATATGCTGCGATGAGAGGCATTAGGCTACTGATGCTGCTTGGTGCTACATTGTTCCGAAGCGATTGTTGTGCTACTGCACGTATCATTTTGTCTGTAAATTATTTACGTCAGAATGGGCCATTAGAAATAACAGATGCATTGACACGAATTAGCCAGACGGAACTGACGCAGCATAACGAAACGCGATACGATGCCTGGCACCAGCCGTCGATCATGTCTGTATATTTATTCGATCCGGATCATCAATGTACCAGTTTTGTGTTTTTGATGAAGCTTTAGCAATTCAGTACCTTATGCTCATGGGGTGCGTCGTATTTCAATACGAATCGGTTTCAATACTGATCTCTTATCGATCTGTTTGCTGTCCCACCAAAATATACATATGCTTACCAGCTCTCACTCATGGGAACTTATTATTAGAATGTTCTCTGAACAGCTTTTTTTCGGACATGACGTGGTCAGAAATAAAGGGAGATGTCCCAAATAAGCAGATAAAAATTGAATTTATATGTAGGTATTTGTTATTCCCGCCTGTTTTAGATCATCGTTGAATTTTTCATCTCGTCATCCGCCAGCCGCGGTAGAATTTGGCCACCATACACAAGTGATCACTGATCATTTTGAGTTTGACGGCAGTTATTACTCACAGCATTTTCTGAATGAATTACCAGACGTCACGGACGCACATGAACGCACCGGCATGTCACGACCGTGCCGCGCACGTCCGCCACTCTACTGTTTACGGTCCCATTGTTTGCCAATAACCGGCAGGTCTATTTCTGCGCGGCCGGCCGTCGCCGTCAGCCGGCAACAGACAGCCTGTCTGAAGTGTGGTGTGTTCTCGGCTGACCGTGGGCGTCGCGCACAGTGGCCGGGGTCGTGGCCGACGCGCCCCCGTCGTTACCGACCGGATCGCTCCGTCACGCGCCGGGCCCGCCCTCACCGATCACTGGGCGGCCCCGCCCCCGCCACCGGCAGCCCGGGCGGCTGGCAGCTCGGGCGGCGGCGGTGGCGGCGGAGAGGGCATTCAGAATTGTTGTTCTTAGACTTCTGTGGTTTATCGGAATCAGCAAAGTATTGCGTTTTTTCCAACTGGTGTGAAGATGTAACGTGAAGAAAAGCTTGTTAAGTCGGAATAAGGCAGGCCATGGAAAAGACTCCTTTAGAGGATGTAAGTACCGCTATTGATTTCTTTAGCTTGATAATGGTAAAAAGACCTCTTAACGAAACTGAACGTACACGAAACATGCTTTGTTAGTTTAAGGGGATTTATTTCAATTTATTATGTTTTCTATTGTTAAGTGTTTGGACCCGAGTTTTATTTGTTATTGAATGCGGTCTTTCGAGAATTCCTAAAGATTTACTCTTAAAGATTTATTATTTCTGCCCCACATTGCGTTCCCGGTATCGGTAATCACAGCTCGCTTTCCGGCTCCCCTGTTATCGATGGCAGCATGCCGGCCACGATGGCCACGACTGACCACGAAAGGTCACTCACTCCCAGTGCTGCCGGCGGGGCAGGCTGACCGATGGGTAAGGTCACGGGCTCTCCCTCCACCGGATACGGTCATCCGGGGGTCAGATGCCTCGCCATCGTCACTAATCCCCGGCTTTGGATGGGGATCCCTCGAACTCGGTGGTGATTCCATGTTATCTGTGGTGATCCTCCCTTTGGATGGTGATCTTTTGAACGCCCTGGTAATCCCTTACCATCTGTGGTGATTCATCATTATCAGCGATGATTCCTGTTCATCAGAGATGATCTATTACTATCGCGGTGATGATCTCTTACCATTGATGATGATTTCTTACCATCGGTGATGATCGTTTACCATCGATGATGGTCTCTTACAATCGGTAATCGATGACCCCTCGCCATCGGTGGTCTTCCTTGTCATCGGTCACCGGTGGAATTTAAACACGACAGAGAAAGATGAGAAAATCATAAGGCAGATTGGACTTGAAGTGATTTTGGGAGGAAGATATGCCAAGAGTCCTCCTGAGGATGGCAAAGACATAATGACCTCTGATCTTATGCTACCTCCCTTGATCACATAGGGTAGGGTGGGGTAATTTGAACATGTGGGGCAATTTGAACATAGTGTGAATAACAGAAAATTACGGAAAATCCATAAGTGGCATGACAATAAGACCAATGAGAGAAATTATCGTAACTAAAAGGGCTATCATATGAACGGGGTTTTAAGTTTCAGGGAATGAAGATGTTGACGCACAGTGTAAAAAATCAATTTCGCAAGGAAAAACGCCTAACAACACGTCATTGCAACCTCATTGCAGCGCAAAATCTTGCATTGCTAGCGCCTAATACGCAATGGCTTTTGTTGTATAATGACCTAATCAGCGCCGTCAATCCAAGAAATTTGCTTTTGAACCCTGTTTTTTAAAATGGCAAAATAACTTTTAGCGTGGGGTAATTTGAACATAGTGTGAGAATTTGAATGAAGACAGGGATAGCTCCGAAAAAAAAAACAACGCTCCCAGTTTTTTTTTGCCAATATTTTCGACCCAAGGCAGTAGCAGATAAGTGATGCCAGTTTTAGAAAATTTACGTCTAATATCCGTCTAATGTCCGGCATTTTTGTTGATTTTCCGTCCAAAAATGTTTAAGTCAACTATTTGTCCAAATATGTCCGAAAATTATGCAGCTATCAACACTCAAAACCGTCATTTATATTGCTTATCATGTAATTTTACCAGCCGAAAAGTGTTCATTATATTGAGATCTTAACAAGCTTTCCATTCGCCAATCAATGCTATGCACGATTACTTTATAAAAAGCGCTGAAGTGTAGCAAGCCATCGTCCAATATTGTCCAGTCTGCTACCTTTGTCCAAACAATTCCGAATTGGACATTGGACAAAATCAGAACTCCAAATGTCCAGCTTTCGATTGGCACCACTTTAACAGATGTAGTACGGTTGGGAGAGTTTTTATCGAACAAAAATGATAGACGTTCTGTTAATTGAAGAAGGGCGAATTCTGTCAACTGACCGGTGTGCAGCGTGCAGATATTGATACTCTGCAACTGTTATTTTTGCTGTTGTGTTGATTTTTCAAGTGAAGGTATGTTTAGAATTGTTCTGCCTATTTGTTTATGGGTCAAACAACATCGGTGCTGGCGAGACTATCGCTTTTATGACAGGCAAAGGCAGTATGTTCAAATTACCCCACGGTTGGGCAATTTGAACACACCGTGACTTGGTGGAGAAGTGAGGCTATGCTATTCAAGGTATGCTCGGCTCGTCCAAAAATGAGGCTTGCATGGTGAAAGCAAGTGACACTTGCGCTACTGAAGCAGTTTTTCTTCATCCAGGGTTGAACTGGAATTTGGTACAACGGAGAAGACGTAAAAATATGTTCAAATTACCCCACACTACCCTATGTATGTCCCTATGTGTTCTGTCTTTTTCTGACGCTACACAGCTGTAGCGCTTAGGCACCATGATTTAATGACGATTTAATGACGCATCCAATTTTCGATCGACCCTATCATGGCTCCCTTCCAAGAGGGCAAATGGCCGGAAAGTGTTAAAAATCAGCGCCTCTGGCCTTGCTTGTCATTCCAACCCTTCAGCACGATTAACTAACCTTGGTGTTACTTATCGCCACGCTTGTTTGAGCTCATCAATTATAATCACTACCGCCGACTGGGAGAGTTCCCTGCTCACGCGACGACGGCAACTCGTGCGTGAGTTCAGCACGAGACGCGCTCATGCCTCACCCGTAACGTCTTTCCTGCTGCACGTCTGAAGCTGCCCAGTCATACCAGCCTCACAGGCACTCGGTCCAAGCCCTGTGTCTGGTGACGGCTCGCTCCACCGAGCAGGCCCAGTCCGCGGCGGCGAAACGGGGGACGTATTTCAGGCCGGAGCCGAGACTTCATCCCGGCGCGGCGGCGCGCCAGGAACCGCTGCGCCATTACACGCCTCAGACGCGGCATTGTCCGAGCCGTAATCGCCTCAATGCTAATTGGATTCGCTCCTGGCGGGCGTCGCCCGGACCGTGGTCGCCTGAATGCTGGCCAGCTGTCGCCTGTACTGTCGCGCGACTGTCGCCCGTGACTGTGTCCGAATGTCCCTCCACGGTCGATCCACGGTCGCTTACTGTCGCTCGATAGCATTGCTCGATTATTGCACCACAGTCTGACCATCGCTGACGCTGTTCGATCGCAGCTTCTGTTGATCGTTTTTGCTCAGTCTTTGCACAAACATTATCCTATCAGCGTGCAATTATCGGTCAATTGTCACCCAATATTCTCCAGCCATCGCCAACACGATAGCGACGTTCAACCATCGCTCGATCATCGTTCAACCATCGCCCAACCATAGCTCAACCATCGCCGCTCGACTTTCTGGTGGTTGACTCCGGAAGGCGGCAGCGCCGCAATAACCGCTCCAACCACCGCCATGAACAACCAACACCCGAGCGTCTGGGTGCGTGTTGAGCGTTCACTGCCGAGCCGCGTGTAGCAGAATTCCGGTCCCCTGCCGCAAAACGCCGTTCATGTCCACCACAGGAACGTGCATAGACGAACCCGGCGCGGTTTGGGCGAGGTGCGGAGCGCGGGTGGTCTGTGACGCGTGCAGGGCGTTGCGGACCGCGATCACACTGGAACTTGCTGCAGAGAGCTCTCACAGTCTCACAGTTAGCCGCGAGTTTCTGCCGTGTTTCCGCCGATGCAGCGCCGCCGGCAGCCTCAGACGCGGTCATTCCGGCGCGGCGCTGCGTCGTGTAGGCCGCTGCGCGCCGTGCACGGTTGGTCGCGTGGTATCGGCGGGTTTTTGCGCGCCGTTCGCGTCAGGCTGGGGCGGCTGAGCGTCGTTTGTGTGCTCCAGATTAATTGCCGTCGCTTCCGTCCGGGCTCCCCGCTGGGCCCGGCGGCCATTAGGAGCCGACGCGTCGACGACCGCCGGTCACAACAGGCGGGAACAACAGGCGGGGACAGCAGGCGGGGACAACAGGCCGGGACAGGACAACACGACACACTGGGACAACTGGCGGGGACAGCAGGTCGGGACACAACAGACGGGACAACAGGCGGGGACAACTGGCGGGGACAGCGGATCGGGACACAACAGGCGGGACAACAGGACGGGACACCACAGGCGGGACAACAGGGGACAACAGGCGGGAGTGGCGGGACAACAGGTCGGAACAACAGAGGTCACAACAGGCGGTCACAGCAGGACGGCACAACAAGCCGCGACAACAGGCGCTCACATCAGGTCGGATCAACAGGCCGAGAGAATTGATTTCGAAGAATTATGACTGCTAGGTGATGTAGTTCCATAGGACCGAGAAGACAACGCATGACCTGAAACCTTTTCGAGACAAAACAATTGCTACAGCCTACAGTCCATAAAGTCGTTCATCATATATCTTCTGCAACATATTGCCTTGGGAGCAATGCAATCTTGGTCCACTAAATTTGACGATATGAGATATTTCTGGAAGCTGGATCAGCTGCAATTCTCCCACATATCTGCAGCGCCCCCTTACACCACACCCGTCCCACTATGTCCCAATCGCGAGGATGGGACTGGGCGGGCAGCAAGCTCACGCCCTGAGTGCTGACCACTCAACTTATGCGGAGTAAGGCTGGCAAACATTTTAAAAATGCATCCTGGTGACCAGCGTACCCCAGAGGTAAAATATTCAGCCGCTTGCGACGGCCGTACTTCGTAAAATTTCACGAACGCTGGAAAAAACAGCCTGCGGGTATACAGATTGAGTGCGCATCCAGGCTAATGCATTCGGGCGAGAGGCGCACTTTGACTGGAAAACCTACACGCTTATAGAATTTACCTCCACCTTCGGCAAGAGCTACATTAATTTTATTTGACCTCCCTCCTACCTCACCACACCTGACTGACATTTATTTCGTCTCGGATGTCCGGGACGCCCCGGTAAACCCGCTGTGACCTCTGCGATTTACCGTGGGTGCCGCGACACGCGCTGGCGAAATTACGTCCGACACCCCTCGACCGGAGATGTCATCATTTTGGAGGTGGCCGCGGCACGCCGTACCGGGGCAGACGTGACCGACCTGACCGGACACAAGGATGGGGAAGTCGCCGGGCGGGCGGGGGGGGGGGGGGCACGGGGGTTAGGGTGCAGAGGCGGCGGCTGTGGTGGCATATTTGATGATGGGGCTTGAGTTGTGATATCAATTTAGTAATTATTTGGCTATGAGGTGGTAATTACTTATCAGTGACATTGTGGCACTTGAAATGACCCCTTAAAATGACGCTTTGTGCAATATATTGTGCAATATATCTGTAAACTAAGTCAACTGTCAGTCAAACTGCAAAGTGGCAGAGCCAATAACTTCCCACCGGCCGCCCACACCTTCCGCCCAAAACACATGTCACCAGCCGCGCTGGAGCTGGACTTCAGCTCCTGAGTTTACACCCGCACTTACCCCCTCCCCCTCTCCCTCCAAAAAATAGGTGTGTCCCGAACTGCATCACGTCGCTCTGCGCCTCCTCTATCATACTCGTGTATCCGGCAACTTATACCCCCGGAGACAGGGAGATAGGGAGACGGGGAGACAGCGAGGGCCGTGACCGAGCGGTCGCCGACCGCGGCAGGCGGACAGGAATTGGATCAGCCGGTGACCGTGGCTGTAATGGTCCTCAGGGTCGCGCCGGGGGAGCTCGGTCACGCCGAGAGCCCATCCGGAGGTAGCCGTGCACGGCGCTTCGCGGAAGATCGCCCGCAAAAAGTTGGCCACGAGCTTCTGGGAAATTGGTATGACGCGAAGTTGGACGGAGAAGTTCTGTCGTGGCAATGGGCTGAATTCAAAGGGATGGCAGAACGCGAGGAGTTGGCGGTATTGACACCGCCTTGGGGTCTGTTGGTGCCCCTCCCCCTCTGCACCCTTCTCCGATCGGACCGACCCTCTTCCTTCCACTCAATATGTGCAGAATCGATACGCGCGGCCGTTATCAAGGATTATCCTTTGTGTGCGCGTTCGTTATGAAGGGTGGCGCCTGGTCGGAATTTATCCGTCCCCACAGGCGTATTCATACCGGTGGGCCCGACAGTAATGGGCGGCAGCTCGACCTAATTGGTACACGCCGGGGAGCGGGCGCGTGTCTGATGAGGACCACCTTCCCACAGCGGACCGATACATTCAGATGTGCCGCCGCTGGAGATGAGTGCAGATGTCCAAAACGCAGATGTGTGCTTCCTCTGGAACCTGCTCGTGTGGGCTTTCTCTACAAGCGTTTGTAATTTCGTGCCGAGGCTCGCTAAATGTGGACCATCGCGCATCTCGAGAGAAATACGAAATTCGTCGTCGAGGAAATTCGACGGATCGCCAATGTCCGTAAGTTTGACTGCTATGAATAACTGTCCCATTCAATTACAACGGGCTGCCATGACTATCTCAGCGCTTCGAATTCTATGGTGATTTAATTAGCGAAATGCGGATTTGTGGTTTCGGCAGAATTGCATTTGGGATAGTGTGTTTTACAACTGGCCTAATTTAGGGCTATGCTAAATTAGCGAGATGTGACCATTTCCTTGCTGAAGCCAAAGTATTATTCAACTCTGGATATTATCACTCGACGAACGGGAAACCAAGGCCGAAGTTCTATCGTGCATGACAGAAATATTTCACGGTTGTCTAGACGGCAATGCTATCAAAAACTTTTTGCCAAAACTCTGAGAAGTATTGTTAAAATAAAGTTTTCTTTTGCATATGCCTGAACACGGTTAGAGGTGCTTCAGATAGGATATGTTTCTTTAGAGATGTGGTTCAGGTTTTCGGTTGTGTGTGCTTTGTGTGGTTGTTTTGTGGCTTTTTCAAATGCCTCTCTGTTGGTATATATCTATGCGACTCGAAACGTCCGTTTTTATTTATAGCTGATGCCTAAGTTGTGTTGAATGCTATTTTTTATTCTGTGACATTGTAGGTTGTCTTATACATATATCAATTTTGGGCTTCTGGATCTCATTGCCACCTAGCTAAGCGACATTTTTAGTTTTGATGACTTTGAAGCTGTCCATTATGACCGCCATGCAAAGCTGGAGAGTTTTGACAGCAACCAAAGCGTGTGTTCCTCAGGCTCAGTCAGACTTGCCAAATCAGAAAAATGCCAGAAAAAGAAAGAAACCATCTCCGTCTTTCATCTTTGGGATTTACTTTGAGTGATAAACAGTGTGTATCATCTCAGCGTTTTTATCGAAATCCGACAGCCTTATTTTTTTTACTTATCATTAGCCGTTTTCACGATGGCACATTTGGTCATACTCGGTGAGTTTTGGTCAAATTAGGTTCATAGTTGATCCTGACTATGTTTCAGCTTGGGTTGTACAAGCTGCTTACATACTCGATTTATCAAGTTATCAGACATGCTTTTCGAACATTATGAAGATATTTGCTGTAAAAGCGATTTGGTCACCAAGTTCGGTGCATCTGCCAGATAATCCGTCGTGGAAACGGCTATAGATTCAAACTTTGTAGAAATGTTCGTCCTCAAACTTAAAATGAACTTTATTTATATTACTCACAATACGTTATTTTTACAGAGCTTGTGTATAAACATATATAGAAGCCATTTTTGCATTGCTCCTCTGTTCGTCCCGCTTCGGACCTGGGGTATACGATCCGAGTCAAAAACTGAAGTCGGTAATATTGGACTCGACAATCGACATGGGATATTGAAGGCTGCAGCTCAGCTTTAGCAGCAACTCGTGCCCTTCAGAAAGCACTAAGCAGCATGAAGGAAAAGTATTAAAGGTAGGTAATTCAATGCAAAGATTTAAAGCCAGCACTCAGCACGCAACAAACATGTTTTGTAATTATAGGAGACAAATAAAGAAAAAACATAAAGATGCTACGCAACGTATGAGGCATAGGCGGTGGAACGGGGAGGGCACCGGGGCACCGTGCCCCCTTTGATTTTGGCATTTTGATATTAGCCCTATGGGCGTTGCATGGAAAGAATGGGACCAAAAGTCGGCAGTGCCCCCCAGGGTATATTGAGTGAGTGCCCCCCACCCCCACCCCTCTTAATTGAGGGTGTTCCGCCGCTGCTGGTATTAGGGATTGCTGGAAAAGGACAATGTGATAACTGATAGGTGCTGATCAACGGCAACCACAAAACTACACAAAAAGTCACTCGTCTGGGTATCTAGATACGTTTATAAAAATTAATCCACGACAATGTATCTGTATTATTTGTACCACAATTCCCAGGGGCGCGGGAACTACTTTCCGACTGGGGGGGGGGGGGGCACACCATAACAGAGATTAACCTAGGGTACCCCCAAATCTAGTTTTCTCACCGGTTTTAGGCCACTTAATTTTCACCCCTCGGCTTTTTCAACAAAAAAAGAAAACATTTGCAAAAAAAGTGTGGTATTCCGTCTCAAAGCTGTGGGGGCACCGCCCCCACGGCCCCAGAGTTGGGGGGGCAAGCTGCCCCCACTGCCCCCCCCCCCCCGGCTCCCGCGCCTATGACAATTCCTTATCTTTCTGTTACTTCTTAATTAACCGGAACTTATCCAATTCATCACTGGCCTAAGTGAACTGGTGACCAATTCATTTATAAGCCGCAGCTGGCTAGCGGCTGTCAACATCTATTGATCATCCCTTCCCGAGGCCAATCTGTCAACTTCTTATCCTAATTGAAAACTCCCTATCCGGGTCAGCGCAGCGGCTCATTACGACAAAAACAACCTCGTTATAGCCATTTTGGGTGTCCCGCTGGGTCCAGTGGTACACCCACGTGCCCGGGGACAGGTGGTCGATCCCCACCCCCCGCTGCATCCCACGCACCCCCTCCCCGTCCCCCCTGCCCCAGACCGCTGTAAATTGGCGCATGCGCGGTGCCGTGGACCCGGCCGGCGGCCGGCGGCGCGCGTCAGTCGTCCAGAGCTCACGGCGGTGGTGGTGCGTGCCGCCTGCACCGGAGGTGCTCCACGAAATGTGCTCGGGGCCGGGTCGGGTCTGATCACGATTTCCGTGGACACGAGAGGTCTCGCTGGGTGCGGCTGAAGCATGCGAAGCGGTGGACGGTAGACTCGGAGAAACTGTCACACGGAGACTGGTGAGATGTGGATGTGCGTGCTGCAGATCGGAGCGGCCCTCGCAGCCGTCTTACCAGGTGAGTGTGGGTCAGAAACTGTGAGATTGTGCACCAACATGATATCGATTTCGCTATTGGATGTTCATAGTTATGTCACGAATGTTCGGTAATGATGCTACATCGGAACGGTCGCATGGCGCTAACAGTAAGGAAAAAGGTGACCTAGATGTTCGTAATTATGCTTGCGTCGGTTATTAATGTTGCAAGTATTTCATTTTTATCTTACCAATGAACTCCGATGTTCGACGGTATTTTTATACGGTTGACCTCAGGTCGGGCTTGCGTTAGCCTTTATATGTGTTCCAACCAACATTATCATCATCTCCAATAAATGCCTGTGTCCTGCATTTTTCATGCTGACAAAAATATTGAATTTTGTCATTTGCAAATAAAGGCTGATTGAAAGACGTTTCCAGTTAATATTGTCTAGCACTGAGGTCTGGCCTCAGCTGTCTGGCCGATCAACCACCGATCAGATATGTGTGACATGTTCGATTTTCCCGATGGTACTCTCCTTAGCCACAGCGCTCTACACTGTAAAAAATGCTAACAAACCAGTTAGTTAATTCTTCAAGCAAAATCTAGTATTAAAACACACGTTGTTGCAAAAAACGGGTCAGATAACAAATATGTTTGCAACCTAACACCACATCCATTTCATCGAAGCAGAAAAGCTAACATCATTGTAAGCCGACAAATATTATCCGTGCAAACCGTGCCGTGTTATTTGACAAACATGTTTGTTTATGCTTCCTTTGCCTTTTTTTCTGGATAACGTGTTAAATAACAAATCAAACGCATGTTGTAACTCACAATCTTAGTTTTCTTACTACCCTTTTTGTTGTAGCATTACAAAGACCTTAGTTAATTGAAAAAATCGCCATTTTGTGCGCCCCTCTGCGCCCGCCATGTTCAGTCTGTGCCAAGTCAGAGAAGGGAGAGGACGTGTGCGTTGTGAAGGAGCTGAGCTGTGGCGTATAAGTGTTGCGTGTGCAGTATATAAGGAGCTGCTGTGGTGTTAAGAATAAGAATAATAAGAAGTCAAACAGTGAAATGATATGGATTGTTGGACATGGCTTTCATCCTTACTGGTATGGTGAGTGATTATGGGAAAGATCAGTGCAGATATTGCTGGCGGTTTAGTGTGGTTTATGTACCTATGTCACTCATTTTCTTTTCAATTGAACCTCCAACCAGGCTTTATAGGGTCTCAGGTTGGAGACACTGTTCATTTGTTGACTGTCAATTGACGTCTATAAGTACATATGACGGACTGAACAATGAGCATGTTGCACACTAAAACCGCATTAAGAAATTAAATGTACCTAATTTTTGGTTGGGCACTCAACCAGTGAACGCGGTGAGGTGCTGTTTTATGCAATTCCTGTCACTGCACCCATGTTGTCAAATAAAATTTTTGTAGACACATGAGCCACCATTGCTCGGTCAGGGAATTTTTGCCCTTTTGTTGCAATTTAGTTTACCCATATCGACAGAAATGAAGCATTCTTTATGTTTTCGTGATAGGTATTTGGAGCCTGTATGGTGTCATGGCTGGTGCGGATTCCTGCAGGCTATTTATAGTTGCAGGTGTGAATCAGTGCAGATTTGTCACCACGACCGGTGCAGATTACCGACTGATTTATGACGTTGGTTGGCATGAGGTTGGTTGCGTTGCTTCATTCGTTGGTTTGAATAAACATCTTTGTGTTTAAATACTCGTCTGTATGATACTTTTTTTAAAATAAAAATTTCGACGCGTGTCGCAACACGGTGTGTGAAAACGCACAACATGTATATATGTTGCAGGCACTTTAGAAAATCAGTCATTTTGTAAAATGCCTAGGCATTTTGCAAAATGCCTGGTTTTCCAGGCTTTTTGCAAAAGGCCTAGGCATTTTACAAAATGACTGACTCTCCAGTCATTTTGCAAAATGCCTAGGCATTTTACAAAATACCTAGCCATTTTACAAAATGACTGAGCAGCGTGTTGTAGATACGAGTACCTAATTATATACGTTTTGATAGCGTGTAGGTGGACCGAGGAGTCCAGCATTATGACCAGAGGAGTCCAGCAGTGGGAAGCCCATACCTACCTCTATTTTGAGAAGTGCAGGCCCGCGACATTTCCAACCCCCACGTCAGCGACGCTGCTGGATTTAAAATGATCGATCTGGAGCGTCAACAAACGACTGGCCCTATGCCGGCCTGTATCTGTAAAACTATTAGAGGTCGCGAGGATTCGATCCCACACACTTAGGCGTTAGTGTTTCTTGAAACCAACGCTCTCGTCCTACGCCAAGCGACCTGATGATTCTCCCGATGTGGAGCTTGATATTTTTAACTGGGACCATGCAAGTAGGTACTCAAAGCTGTCAAACAAAGACACAATCAAACAAAGACTACACTCATTCGTTTACATGTAATTGTATGTACATCAACCGGTCCTGCCTATTGACTAGGGCCGGTCTCCGGCTGGTTTTGTTAGGTCTAGTTTCAGCCTTCAGGCAGAACATGAACGGCGTTGATGTACAGGGTGTCCCAAAAGTAAGGTCATGATTTAAAACTTAAATATCTCGAGAAGTAAGAGTCCGAATCACTTCCAATTTTAACACGTGCAAGGTAAAAATACCGAGCAGTAGGCATTAATTACCATAATTACCATAAAATTATTTTCTTGCATGCTTAAACCATTTTTGATCATAACTACACCGAGCAGTAGGCATAAAACTGAGAAGGTCGAAATTCAACTCTTAGAGAGGGTCCGTCATTAAAACAAAGGGTAAATACCGCCCAGTTTTCGGCCCTAAGCAGACCCTATCAGCTCGCCCTATCTCTGAACTCATGCATAGTTTCGCCTCAACCGGTAAAACGTCAGAAAAAAGGTATAATGTACGCACAGGGCATGTATAGTTAGCCACCTGTGCTTCGAGGTCCTGAGGACGACAGCGGGAATCGGGTGAAAATAAATCAAGAGAGGTGGCCGAGAGTCCTCCCAGTGGTTCTTCCGTTCGTCGCAACGCAGCTGTGCCGACACCATCAACCAGCAGTGGTTTCAGCAGGATGGAGACTATGCTTGCACCGTCCTGAAGATCATGCATTGTCTCCGAGAGTGGATGTGAGATCGCGTAATTTTCAGTCAGGGCAACGCCATTGAATGGCCTCCGCGGTCACCTGACGTTACTCCTTCATATTTTTATTCTCTGGGTACACAACGGAAAGGTTGTCTTTTAGGACAACCCAACGAGCCGGGAAGAACTAAAGGATGATCCCTCCGAGCAAACATAAGCGGTATCTCACCAGAGAATCGCTCCAGAATGGCGGAGGAAGTCAAGCGCAGTCTATTCATGCACGCGACCCGAAATGGTAGCCATGTAGAAAAGTAGCAAATGTGGTGCTACGAGCCAATGTATTGATTTATATGTATATCAGAATAAAATTTAATAAAATGCTCTTTCATATGATGTCCTATTTATTTCTATCCATCGCGTATTTTTGGCGGTGTGGCCAAAACAAATGATGACCTTACTTTTGGGACACCCTGTACTTGGGAGTTTTTACAGCGTTAACTAAACAATGCTTTATGCTACAGCCGAGTCTGCAACTCAACCTGGTCGTTATCTCAGCATTGTCGTCAATCGTCATCACAGAGCTTCAAATCGATCAGCTACAGGCTGAACACGTACCTATAGGGTATAGGAAGACGTCCAAAAACTGTTGGCCATAGTATCTGTAGTGGGATCTATACGTTCCATGCTGGTCAGGCATTTTGCAAAATGCCTAGTCATTTTGTAAAATGGCTAGCCATTTTGAAAAAAGCCTGGTTGCGTTCAGTCATTTTACAAACAGCCGTCTTTTTGTAAAATGCCTAGGCATTTTACAAAATGACTGATTTTCTAAAGTGCCTGCAACATATATACTGTAAAACATATTTGCACGTTTCGAGTCATCCTGGCAAATCTCACTAACCAAATGCGTGTAAACTTTGTATTTACACACTGCATCCCGAAGTTTATAACTTATTTGGCTAATGATATTTCCCTGGATAACATGTGCACGTTGTGCAAATCTCGGCAGAAGCTTGTGAAGCTTACTTACATTTTGCGTGTAAGCGTGTTTTCTTCTGTGTGTGTTATGTAACACCGAAGTTAGTTATCCTGCAACTAGGCGATGCCTAGTTGCATGATAACTAACTTCGGTGTTATAAAACACGCATAAAAGAAAACACGCTTACACGCAAAATGCTAGTAAGCTTCACACGCTTTTGCCTAGTGAGATTTGCCAGGATAACTAACTTTTTAGTTACTTTACACGCATAATATTAGTACATTGACAGGTAGATATTAGTTAAGTAACACGGTCACACGCAAAAGGCGTGTAGGTCAACACCACGTCGAAAACTAATGTCTTAGTTTCATAACACGTTTTTTCCTAAAAGCGTGTTATATAAAACACGTTTGGCCAGTAGATGCGTGTAAACTTTACACGCTTTAGGTTAGTGAGATTTGCCATGATAACACGGAAGTTAGTTAACATTTTTTACAGTGTAGCACTGACTTAGCTCAAGCTAGCCGAGCCCGGGTCCGCGTGGGGTCGCATGGCAACCGCGGCAACCGTGGGTAACCGGCCAATCCGACCTCTCAAATATCAGCTTTACGCGCGCTCATGCGAGTGCCACGTGCCTTACATATTTCAAATTCTGAACATTCCTGTCTTTCTCTCACGCGGCGTGCCTCTCTGCCTTTGAATACCTCACGTTGAGGATGCGCGGTGTGTGTTAGGTCTAATAACGCGTATGTTACAAAACCTGTAGCTATAATGTATAAAGCGTCGCTGGAGCATTTTTTTTTTATTTTGCTCCCGACGGGCCCTAGGGGCAAGTTACTATAGTAGCTGGCAGCAATTCATTTGTGTTGAAATATAACCAAAATTCAGCTGCTGAAGCAGCCTTATTTCCGCAGGCGCATACTATAGCGCCGAAATTGTCGCCTCTGGCAGCAGCGCAGCGCTGAAAATAAGCTCCGCCCTGGGCCTCGTCAGTCCGTCCCGAGGGTCGTTAGAGGTCGATTTACGCGTCCCGAGCTGAGACGGTGCTTCTAAGTGCACGTTTACGCGTAAAATAACACCCATGAGGGACAATATCTCGCTTGACACACCCACCAGACGCCAATATATTTACCCAGAGTACCACAATGCTGCACAAACGCGGCAGTTTCAACCGGGTGGTTTCGCCTAGTTGTTCCACGTTTCATTGACGACAGTATCCGGCTCGCGTTTTTTTTTTTTCTCTCTCTCTCTCTCTCTCTCTCTCTCTCTCTCTCTCTCTCTCTCTCTCTCTCTCTCTCTCTCTCTCTCTCTCTCTTCAATTTGCAACGAAGGCCTGATGCTGAATAAAGATTCGCGATACCTAAACTAACATCGATCTCGTCCTTGGTACGTTTCTTTCGTGTCTTTACATTATCCAACATTGTCATTTGCATCCACCTTGAAGTACCAATTTGGTAAGCTGAAATCGTGGTACCGTTGTAATGAATGGCCGCCGCCAGCAGTAGCATCAACCTAGCTTATTATAATGGTACATACAGGCAGCATAACGACACTAATTGTATGTGAATCACATATCAATTGGTTCTGTTCTTCATTGGCATGTGTCGCGAATCATGGCTGGTGCTGGCGCTGAAGTATGTATGAATGAGAATATACAGATGCTAATCAAACTAAGCTAGATGAGAAACAATTTTTATCCTTTACACTTTACAGACTGACCGGGTTCACATATTTCATTAAAAAAAACACGCTCGCACTTGTCGACTCAAATACTTACGCGATAATAAGCTAGAAAACCAGAAAGAACCAATTCGCTACCATCTTTCGGAGTAGGGGTGTTCTTCTCTGGTGCACTTGTTGAACCAAATCGCAAAGCCCTCCGTGATAATCCAAAGAAACATTTCAACCCTTCTAAGCCGTGTTGAATTGCGAACCAACTTCGTCTAACCACATAATGAGAACGTTTGGACGCCCTACAGTGTCTCCTTCACCGATAGCTATGCTCAGAACGTGTCACCCTGTGTGTTTGCTGTTTTAGTGTAAACTCCGCTACCTCTGCGCCACGGTCGCGGCGTTTGTTGTCAAACTTGGCCGGCTGGGAGCCGCGAGATGTCTTACCACGGACCCCAGTCCCACTGGTGATGTGCCAGTATCTTCACACGGGTCCGAGCCGCCGCCCGCGCCGTTCCGACACGTCGTATCGGATAGGACAGTCCGGGTGTGGCTCGGATTGATTCGGATGATCGACCGCTTTGCAGCAGTCGCCCTGCGCCGCTGCTCTGAGCGCGGAGGGTGCAGACGAGTGTTTATGTCAACGCGCACCGAACCGTACCACCGTTTATAGCCGACTGGTGTTGCGAGCTACGCTTTCTGACGCCTTGGTCATGTTCTGCACAGCGATGATTCACCAGAGGAATGGAAAAACATGATTTTCTATCAATTGCAGAGATGTTTCGCTTGACTTCCTCATTCTCGACGGCACGTTCTTGATTTTCTTTATCTGCTTGTGTAGGTGAGTCATCGAAAGCCACCCTTGTGACGATTCTTGATTCCAGGTTGAGGTCATATGTAGTGAGCCGTTGGTTCTTATCATATCTCGTTGGTCTTCCGAGGAGATCCTCGCCAATGTAAATACAGGCCTGCAGGCAGCAGCGGGATATGCGTGGCTGGAAACGGGCGGCGTTTCGTACTGCAACAGTGAGGTCGGTAGGACCCTGGCGCCGATAGGCTATGCGATGGCACAGAGGTGAGGCGTGAATTGCACTATGGATGTGACAATTCGTGATATGTGCGTAGCTCACGACCTAGCGGGTCGTGCCTTACATACGGCCCACACGTTCAGGATCTCGGGAACTTTTGACATTGTTCCAGCGGCCAGCCCCTTCCCAAGCTCAGGAAGGGGACATCACAGTCCATCGTGTTCCTCAATTCCAGGCCGATATTGTGCAGTGTGAAACCGTCTGCGAGAAGTCACGCCACATCAGTGTCACGTGCCGTGTCAATTCGCCGCCTCATTAGCAGCGCGGTGTCGCCCGCTACCGAATTCATGGCACACACGTGTCGCCACCGTAATTTAATCTGTCCTGGCGGCGCACACTGGGCCGGGGGTCCGGAAAAGTGCTAGAAATTATTTGTGATTGAGTTGTTGATCTCAGTGACAAGCAAACATGCTAAAAACGAAGTGGGGCTGCTTAACCCTCGCCGGACCTATTGTCGGACCCCCCACCCCCTCGGCCGGCCGAGGGGGGGAGGGTTGGTACGACCCCTTTTTGCCGTTTCGCCCCTAATGGAGCTAGAGCCTCGCGGAAAAAACAAGCGTGTGCGCCGTTTCAAGGCGGAACGATTGATACCCGATTTTAAGGCCCAAGGTCAACCGGTAACCTCTGAGGTGAAGTCAAAAAGCCCAAGGTAGAGTTTTGTTTTTGGCAAATAATTTCGCAAAAAAATGGCCGCAGAGCAGCGATTTTGGCACCATCGTGTTCGCCTGGCTCAGGTGCGTCGAATGGTATACTTTTTGTTCGGGTGAGGTCAACTTAAGGTATTGACCTCGAGTCAAGGTCAGTTCAGAGCCCATCAGGCCACGAACTTAATCGAAGGAGGTCGTATCGCATATCATTCGATTCGGGAGGTCTTCCCGAGTCCATTGGTGACTTTCCCGAGTCGCTGGCTCAATTTGATCATGAGTTATTGACGAGAAACTCCTATGACCGGTGTGACGTCATAAATGACGTCACGGAAGGTCAAAAATGCAAAAGTAAAGCATCGGATCTTGCAAGGAGTGCACGATATCACGAGTCCGTGTGCTTGAGATAGTTTGAAATCATTCCATGCGCAAAAACAACAGTTTCCTTATTTCCCCATTCACTTTTAATGGTGAGGTCACGTGACCTCGAAGAGTAGCAGGCATTAGCAAAAATTGCGAGTAGGGAATGACAGAAAGATGATTGGTGGTTTGTATGGCATGGCCATTTTTAGCGGCTCGAAATAACATTTCTCAAAAAGTCTACCTAAAGAGCAAGTTGTTGTTGATTATCACTGACTTGTGTTTAGGGGTTAATAATGACTGAATTTTTTAGTTTGGCCCAGAAATGTTGACAGCATTGTGTGCGTTGATCAATTCTGAGCTTAGGGACATATATTTTATTTAGATTATAAGCGTTTGTTTTTCACAACTTCCAGCGTTTTAAAGAGCGCCGGGCCTTCAGTAGAGCGGCGAGGTGACAATTGCCCCTACATCATATGGTTTACTGGCGCATATCTCGAAAAGTACCAGGGAAAAGCAGCAAAGCACCTATATGGAACAAAAGATAAGTAATCAGAGGCTAGTATAAAATGTTCATTTTTAGCCGCCCGAAATAACGTTTTTATAAAAGTCTAATTAAAAAATTGGATATGATTTTAAATTACGTCTTGCAGCTGCTTGCAAACAGCTAGCTTATCTTGCAGAAAAGCGATGCAATATGTCAGAATGATGTTGGCACAGTGAACAACAGTGCCCTGAACTAGTCTGACAGCAAATTTCGTTCAAAACGACGATTGGTCAACTAAAAAATTACCACTAAAGTTCATCATTAAAATCGGTAAATGTGGTGGCCTATAGAGAGCCTAAATTGTCTTGTGTTTGATGACAACTGACGACCTCAATTTTGACCTTAGGGCAAAACTAGCATCGGAATCGTATTCTTCGATCAATTCGGGATTAAATGATACCTATTTTGTTCATATTGCGGACAGTCAGTTTGGGGGAATTTCTAGCGCTTTTTCAGGCTGCCGGCCTACAGTGCGGCGCCCCGCAGGACGTAGTGCTCAGATCTGTGGCCTCTGAGGACTTTGATGTTATCTTGGGCCCGGTCTGGTTACCTGCTAGTGTTGGATCGAGCCGCGGCCGGCGCTTTGTTTTTATCGTGATATGAATCCGATTCGTGTACTCAGTACTGGATTGGATGTCTCATGCCGTTCAAGGTGTCTGGCGGTTAGTTTGTCATCGGTCAGCTCAGTTTGCACTTCGCAAACAAGCATAGAAGGTGTTGATGGCATTGTGTTGTAATGCTATCAGGTGTGGAGCACTAAAAGTGAACGGTGCAGACATGAGACAGACCTGCCTATTACGGACCTGAAAACGTCTGTTCCAGCACTGAACTAACAATTATCGGGTCTGGCTTCACAATGGCAGGCCTTTGATTCTTTATTGTGACAAGGCAAATCATCCGCCGTAAAGCTGGGGCGCAATGGTTTTCACGATAGTCATTGCATGCCTATTCAATTTATGCGTTCGCATTAGGACGAGCTCGTCATTCACTGGCCGCGACTTTTACAGCAAGGTGGGTTCGACCTCCTGGCTTGACATTTTCACTCTCTCTATGCACCCTGCTCGTATCATGACCCTATTTTAGACCTCCATTTGTGAATGTCATCCCTGCGTAGGCAGTGACGCATTACAAACTTTCGAAAGCTTTTATCAGGAGCTGCGGATATTTTTATGCAGTTTCCGAGCCCACTTTTGGAAGCCCTGGGGAGCGCTGCTGGCTTTAGACCGGCGGTGAAACGATGACCGGGTCACATTCACGACCCTCTCTCGGGATTTGAGGGTCACGGCAGCTCTCCGGCTGCTGTTTTACGAACCATTCGTCTCACGAGTGGCCCTGTTAGGACACGGCTCGCCTGTGCTGGTCCGTAACCCGTCAGCCGACGGTCCGTAACCCGTCAGCCGCCGGTCCGTAACCCGTCAGCCGCCGGTCCGTAACCCGTCAGCCGCCGGTCCGTAACCCGTCAGCCGCCGGTCCGTAATCCGTCAGCCAACGGTCCGTAACCCGTCAGCCTACGGTCCGTAACCCGTCAGCCGCTCGTCAGCCGGCTGACAGCCGCTCGTCAACCACTGATGCACCTGCCTCGTAAGGTGCTCTGGGACGCAGTCCACCCGTAACCCCTTCATGACAGTCGGTGACCGCACCGGCACCACGCGCTGACGGCACCTGCAGCCAGTTACCCATGGGGCCCCTGTCTCGCCCGGCGCGGGACCGACAAGGCGTCATGCTGAGCATGCATCAGCGAGCTGCTTCGCTAGCTTCCGGCTGGACGGTCGGCCGGGCGTCCGGTCACGGACTTCCGAGTCGGTAATCTGGCATTCAGCGGCGGTGGTCGTCGCCGGCCGGTGCTGAATCAATGGCTCGCTCCATCTGGCGCAGTCGACGCGCCGATTATCGTTTTTATTGTGCCGCGCTGTGTATGGATCAAAGCCGGCCGGCGCGCCAAATTGAGTCCGGTCGCGCCAAATCGAACCCGGTTCCCAGCGGAGACCGACGAACGGTCTGTGAACACCTCGCGCCCGCCGTGTTTTCCGATCGGCCCCATTCCAGTGGGCAAAGTGGGTAAACGACGCCGTAATGTGGCCGCCGAGTCCGGGTCCGGTGCAGCGCACGTGTCAGGTGCTGGGCCTTCATTTTCCGATGAGACTAATTGAATCAACTCACACCTGACGCTCTACTTCGTTGCAGATTATAACCGAGTAGTTCCTTGGGTGAATTTGAGAGCCGCGCGGTTGTTCGTTCTTCCGCTTGCATCTCGGCTTCCGCCGTTCCGTTTTCGCCATCTGAGCCACGACTAATGGACTCGGCCGGAGAGGCATCTATCAATGTCAATTGGCGGGCGGCGCAGACGTATGGCGTCGTTTCAGTGGCTCCGAGCTGCTCTCATCTGTTGGTGTGGATGAACTGGACCCGGCTGTCGATCGGCACAGCTGGATGGCCGGAAGGTGTGGCGGTGAATGACAGCCGACGCAAGGCCCTATATACCAGCCGACAGGTCCGCTAAATCGGGATCGACGGCGCCAGAAACTCACACGACTGGGTCTCAGTTGGTACTTACAGCTGAAGTGGCCGAGTTTTTGGAACTGGTATGCACGTGGCTGATTCCCGCAGACTGCAATGCACGGAGACGCAAAAACTGACTCTGTTTGTCAGGTCTTCCATGCGGTGTGGACGTTGAACTGATCGCCACTGTAACATGGCAGCACGGTCATTAGGCCCAGCGGCACACTCCTGCGGTACGTAGCGGTACCGGTGCACGGAAGCCCTGGGGCAGTGCTGTTGGGCGGTGCTTCCCGGGTGGCGCTGCCTTCCCGCCCCGGTGGTTTCCCTCCGACCCAGTACCCCCTACAGCTGCGGCGCGGTGCCGCACAGCGGGGCGCCAGCTGCCCGACCCCAGAGGACGAATGTGTGCGAACACGCCAATTATGACGCCCGCGGTCACGCCCGCCACGACCCCTTTGTGAGGTCCGCTCCCCTGTGTGCACCCTGCGCACGGGCCGGTGCCACCGCCCTCCGCCCCCGCCCCCGCCCCCGCCCCCGCCCCCGCCCTCCGCCCTACCGCTCCCCCGCACCGCCCGCCGACCCTTCCGGCCCCTGTCGGCTCTACCCTCGGAAGTAGCCACTCTTCCCCGGTGGTCTGACGGCGCTGGACATTTTATGTTGCTCGTGAACGCATTTACTTATCGCACGTTGTTGCCTCCACAGTCACGCGATGTCGACTTGCATGCAACAGCACCCCTCGAGGCGGGTTTCTTGCCACCCGCCCTGCTTTTCCATACCAAGATCGTATCCATTGCCCGGAAGCTACCATGAGACCTAGCTTTTCCTATCATCTTCCCCACGGAACTTTACATGAATGTGAACTTCCGACGTTCGGAAAGCACCGGAATGTGGGCGGCCTGGGAAGGCGTTAGATTTCCGACACACTGCTGTGACCGTGGGAAAGCTTCTGCACCGCGAGCTTCCAGTGCCGGTTCGTGTTGTCGAGAGCGCCACTCCCGTTAGGGCTGGGTGGGTGTCGCGCGGGGGGGGGGGGGGCACGGGGCGGGGCCGGGTCGAAGGTAATCGTGCGTTTCCCATCGTGGCTGTCGTGGTGTCGCGGTCAGCGGCGCGTTTCGGGCGACATGATCTAATGCCGGGATTCCCAGGGTCGGGGTCGGTCCGGCCTCCCCGCGTGTCCTCCCGGGGAGGGGTCACCCGGCGCGTGCCAACAGTGACCTTTCTCCGTCCGCCGCTGTGACAGGTCATTGTCGGGGCCGAGCGGCCGGATTAGTGAACTATTACGGCGCTGGAGCCGCAGCTGTCGCAGCAGGAGATTGGTGGTCCTTCAGTGGACAGTGGACAATTGTGGGACAAATATAGCGAGTCAGATTTGAAACACTTTTAAGCCTATAATCGCAGCTTACTTGTTTTTCCTTCCAGCTAATGGCTTCCAGTTTCCACCCTTTGCGTGGAAACTGGAAGCCATTAGCTAATACTGACCACAGCTCTTGAGAATCATTCTATGGAAATGCCCATTCGTGTCCTTTTTACAATAACATAGGTCAGTTGCCTTCTATCCAAATAATATTCCTATTCCGTTGCCAAGACTTCACTCCGACTGTTCCATTTACATTGTGCAATTACAACCTACACCAGCTGTCATCTGTCGCGGTCCGATCCCGTTAGTGTAACAGGAGCTCCGGTGGCGGCCACTGAAGCGTGCCGTGGAATATGACGGCCATGGCGTGGTCGGTCGCGTTCCCTGTCGACTACCCCCGCCGCGCCGGTCGGCAGAGTCGGGTCCGCCCGCCCGCCTGCACCCGACACCCAGTGTTTGAACAGACTGATCCCGCTGCACTAGTCCGCTCCATTGAACCTGAGGTCGGTATTTAGGGGCCAAGTTGGGTGGCTTCATCTGATGCCGGCGTGCTGACCGGGGGCAGTGGCGCGCACACTATGGTATCCGGCCGGTTTTGGAGGGGTCGTGACCTCGTGGGTCCGCTTACTCTGACAACAAATTGTGGAGAGCAGACGTTTGGACTCGAATGCAGTCCAATGCGGCTGGCCATATGTTGTTTCGGCACAGTCTGCTTTGGCTGGCTGATTGTCGTAGGGGAGAGTGGGGAAAGATGCCCAGGGTTTTACTATGTCATATATTATTCGAAAATGACGATGGGAAAGCAAAAACTTGGAGTTTCAACGGAAGCCGACATCATTTTTCTCCAAAAATATCACACTTTCGTGCCTGAAATATTATTACTTTTTTTGCTATTAAGCATTTTCCTGAAGAAGTGAAAGGGGGCATCTTACCCCACAGGGTGGGAAAGACGCCCCCTGACGTTGGGAAAGATGCCCCTTGCACTATAAGTGACATAAATGGGCACGTGAATCGCCTGAACGAATCAGTAGTCCCTTCGAGCCTGCAGTAGACACCAAACGTCATCATAAGGCAGGCGCGGATACAAGGGGGGGGGGGCCATGGGGGCCATGCCCCCCCCCCTTGGCCGATTTTTTTCAAAAATAAAATAAAAAGTTAAAAAGTTAAAAAGCTGAAAAGGGGGCCTCCTGAAAATAAAGTGGCCGAAATCCGATGAGTTTTTTTTTAACCTACCCACTTAGTTATTTCTTAGAAGACTAGCTGAGAAGACTTCTTTGTTAGAAGATTGGTAAAGCTTTTCATAACTTGGAGGTCTCTTATACTCACAGAGATGAGCACTTTTACAGGGCCTCCTAACCTGCACAGAGGGCCTCCAAGCCTGCACAGATGTTGAGATGTTGCCTGAACAGCTAGATAAGCTCAATAGACGCAGTTTTTTTTTGGGGGGGGGGCCCAACAAGTGGGAAGATGGGGCCTCCAACAGGTGGGATTATGGGGGGGGGCCTCCTGGTTTCTAATGGCCCCTCCCTTGGAGATTTTCTGGATCCGCCCCTGTCATAAGGGTCCTCAAAAGTAGTCGTAAGGGGCTTCAGAGGTCATCGTTAGGGCCATCATAGTCCAGCGCGGCCAAACAAGCCTCTGTGGTGGCGTTCGGAGACCACTGTGGGGCTCTTATAGGTCTTCATGATGCTTGAGGGCCCTCGAGCCCATCGTGGGGACCTCCGATGCCAGTGCGGCCCGTGGGGCCAACGTGGGAGCCCTCAAAGTATGTCGTGAGGGGCCCTGGAGCCAATAATTGGGCCCACAGAGGCCGTCGTGAGGGCTCTCAGAGTCAGATGCCGCCCAAAAAGTCGCTATGTGGGCCGAGAGACCGGCATGGGGAGCACCCGATCGTACTGGACTCTCAATAGTCCCAGATCGGCTTTTGTCTACATCACAAGTATGTAATAAATGATTTGACGGGCTGTTTGAAGGACAGCCTACAGATTTAGGGGGGCGTCTTTCCCCATCAGGACAGGGGGCATCTTACCCCAAGGTACCGAAATAACATTAAATCAGTACAATTTGTTAGCCATAAAACTAAACCATGAAACAAACTGTTTGGGACACAGTACACGCATGCTAATGTATCACGACTATAGCAAGGGACGCAAAAATTATTTACCTTCTTTGATATTTACAATGTTCTGACACCAAAATATTTTTTGAAAGCAGCAAATAAAAAACATGCAGTCATCAGCCAGCCGTTGCCCAACTGAGCTTCGCAATTTTTTGTGCCGTTAACAAGGCAGGCTTCCGCTTTACGCTAAGAACATTAATTTCCAGGTCCGATTCTTTGTTTCGTCGCTAGAGGGGGTGGGGCGTCTTTCCCACCCTGGGCATCTTACCCCACTCTCCCCTATGAAGCAGATGAGGGATCTGAATGTGCCAGTTGACTAATGGCATTGTGTGGCTAATATGACAGCCTGTCCATCAGTCATAGACTCTTCGGGTGGGGAAGGTTACAACCTAATATTCTTCATTTGTTACATATCACTGCCATCATAACAAATTGATTTGAGTAGGCCACTTCATTCAAACGGTACCGACTAATTTCCAATGGAAGATAATATTAATCACGGCCCCAATTGACAGTCCAGTCGGTGGTCGGCGTTACACCAGTTTGGCCGGTGGCAGGTTCCATGGCCAAATGGGAACGAACCGCATCATTACTGGATCTGACGGACTGGATGTTCCCAGTGTAACTGCCGCGCCGCTACCATTATCGGTGGCATATCGTGAGAACATGTCTACTTCACTGGAGAGCCTACGCGTGCTACAAACGACCAGTGGAATCGGGAATGACGGGCGGGCGGGGGTGGTTAGGGCGATGTCGCTAAGCAGTGTGCAGCCGGCAGCGTGGTAGGATGGTTGGTTGCATATCAATGCATTATATAGGAGCCGAGGCTGCAATCGGTGCCGAAGGAAATATGGAGCATAGAACTTCGATTTTATATGCTGCATTTTACCTGACTGGGTCTGTCATGTTTCATAAAAATTAGGAATAGAAGCTCGAGCTTACCTTTTGTACTTCCTCCAGACCAAATGGCTTTTATGTTTGTAATATAAAAAGGGTAAATCATGGTCTAAAACATACCTTTCGCCTTACAATATAGATATGTATATAGATGCTGTCTACCGTTTAGCGCCGCCGCCTACCGGTCTCCATTCATTTCCCACCTTCCACCACCGCCACCTCACCGAAACCGTCGCCCTTTCGAAGGCAACGCAATCGACCGCCGTGGACTGGTCAGTCAGCGTTATCGCCTCCCGCAGTGGCCACCATTACCGGAGCCCGGAGCCGGCTAACCCGATTATTTGGATATAGACGTAACCTGGCGACAGGACCCGGGTCACTGCGTCCACCCGGCCAGCTGATATGTGAATAACTGGCACCCATTGTCCGCGACACACGCGAAAAAAGTGTGTATGGAGCCGCCGCCGCCAGCCAGGGCGAATGGTGGGCGGTGGGGCCGCAGAATGGACGCAAACGAACCTTGTAAGGCTTCCGACAGCGATGACCTATTGCGGCTTCCATTGACCGCACCGTGTGGGGAATGGATGGCGCTACCATTCGACACGCTTTAATGAGCATAATATGTTGTATTTTGGCGGATTCGTTATAGAACTACCAGATCTTTCAACAAGTTAAACAATTGTCTATGGCTATGTGTATATTATAAACCTCGGCGGTGTCTCCAACTTGCATTGGCTGCCCTTATATCAAGCTTCGGACCAAAATCGTCCGGGCTAAACGACATAAGGCCAGATCAAAATCGCGCATGAATTTAGCTTCATGAATTCGGAACACGCAGCTAAACTACGCATCAAAGTCGAATCCAATGACATCAAATTCCGATCGCCTTGGGTCAGATTAGAATTGCTCAGAACACGCTGAACATTCTGAACGTTAGAAAATGTTGGGTTCGAGTGCGGCGTGTATTGTATAAGGCATGAGGACGACGGATCCCCATGAGGACGGACCGGGTCCCCCGACGTAGCGATTCAGGCCTCGCACTCCAGCAGATCAGACCGCGCGCCCTATCGGTTCAGGCCGCGTGCCCAGGCGGTTCAGGCCGCGTTCCCTGGCGGTTCAGACCGCGTTCCCCGGCGGTTCAGACGGCTGACCGCTTCACGGCACCGCGTTACCCCTCCGTGACGCCGGCGCGGTCCGGCGCGGCCTCCGTCACACGTGGCCACGGCCGTCGGCCGGCCGTGACGCCGCGTAACGCTGCGTGACGGCGTGACGCGGCCTTTGTCGGCGGCCGTCACTGTGGCGTCACTAACGTCGTCCGCTTCCCGTCGGCGGCGGCGGCCACTTCCCGCCGACAGCGGCACGGCACGGGACGGGGCGGCGATTTCACGGGGACAGTTCGGAGGGGCCGCGCGCGATTTCACAAGGGGCGTGGTGGGTGGGGAAGCAAATGGGGGCCAATTTCATAACAGATAGCAGGGCACTATGGTCCTTCGATCAAGGCGTCCCGTTATACTTGGGAAGCAGGTGTTTGCTGAATAATTGTGGGAAGGGTTGTAAAGTTATCTTCACTTGGACATAGTTCTTGAATCTTGGCTGGCGTGCGCCTAGGCCTTAGTTGCTCTGCGGTCATTAATGGACACACTTCCCCCGCGGATTTTTATGAATGCGAGGACCACAACGCCAAGACGTTTCAGCGGTCTGTTCTGCACTGGCGGCTGCCTCCTCCCCCCCCCCCGGATTAAGTAGCTCAGCCTGCGAATGCTGACGATAGTCAGAAGAAAAATCACCGGCGAGGCTTTTAGGAGCTCCGGGTCCTTCTCCATTATTGCTGAGCACTTAGAGCTTTTCAGTTTCCGCGGAAGGATCTTAGGCGTTTGGTTTTGCGCTACTTCGTCTTTCGCAGAGCTGCCTCGAGTTCTGACACTATGAGTTAAGCTGAGAGTCGGTCTTTCCGCTCCATTTGTTCGTTCCCAATATAAGTGAACAAGGTCAGAAATTGATTGTTGAAAAGTGCAGCGAAACTAAAGCCGCTCCTTTGGGCACTGCTTTGCGAAAGTTTTGTACCAACAAAGAACAATTCGTGCTTCAACTAACTACAGTAATTAATGCCCACGAAAAGGGTGCACTTAAGGCGTCCTAAGCTTTCAACTTCGTTGAGTAGCCTGAAGGAAACAAGAAATCACTGAAAGATATATAATTAGCATATTGTCCATATTTAAGCCGAAGCATTTCTAGTTCCTTATCAACAACGCAACATTGTTATGCATAATATAGGCAAGGTATACTTTTATGTTCATGGACCATGAAAATCAAAACGTGGCCTTTTCAACATCCATGTCTGTTTATTTTTGGTGTAAAAGGACCCAAAATGCTTCAGACCCGTTTTGACGATGGTTTAGCCATTTTGGCTCCCTCCACTGAGCTCAGCATCCACCGTCGATAAAGTGCTGTATTAGTGATGCAAACTGTCCGTCGAATGCCTCGGTGACGTGAGCCTGCGGCAGACATTGGCGTCAAAGTCAGCGGGCCGTCTCGTTTATTTCAACTTTCCTGCAGACCCGGCGACGTAATCTTCCCGTGAAAGCATGGTCCCGGTTATGAATGGCTCCATGCGGACACGAGTCTCATTTTGGGGCGTCCTCTCGTAAATCTTCGCCAGGCGTCAGTCAGCCTTCATTGTGGCCCCCTGCGGTCTGCAACTCCCGTAAATCATTGCACTGTAGACACTTGGCCCTCGGCGCCATGCATCTTCCGTTATATACGCGATACTTTGGTCTGCGCTCCATGCATCCGCGTTTGGGGTGTATTAACTATGCAGTTTGGCTGAGCTTGATCATTCATTTATTCAAATTTCAGCATATGTTTTAGGCTGAATCCTTTTAAGCAGCATCCATGAAATAGCGATCTGAGGAACTTAAAACGGCAGAGATTTAACGCTGTTTGAAGTCGTGCGTGAAATACGACGTTTTGAATTTTAATTGAAATGTTTTAACGTTCGCTTTTAATGCACTTAGCCTCCCTGACAACAACTTGCATACGATTTGTGCAAAAAAAAAAAATCCTTCGGCGTTGTTTACGTTAACCAGCCCTGCGATGTCGTGTTTCCAAAATCACCCCATAAATCATGATCCAGTCGACAGCCCAGCTGGTTTCTTGCCGCCATCAGCGGCGCTCATTGGACTGTGCGGGGCGTACGAGCGAACCTTTAGCACACCCGCCAGCCTATGAGCGGCTCCATCGGCGTGGAGCAACATCCCTCTCCCTTCCTTTCCCTGCTCTGCTTCGATGGACAGGTGTCGTGTATAGCTGACAGGGACAGGTATGTCTTGCGCTGCAATGTGCACGGATTTCTGATTAAAAGTACGACGCTGGTCCTTGGCCTGCGAGGCCGCCTACATCTGGTTCTGAACAGTCCTGAGGGAGACAGAATAGTTTCCGTACCCGGCATTGAGCGCGCCGGCTCGATGCATGGTGTGGACTAGAATAGTTTTCCAAGACCGGCTTGGGTCGTTTATTATTTGCATGGGCTTCAATTATGCTGAGATAGACCAACATGAAATGCCGGATACCCTATCTAGTGACGTGCGAGTTGCGACTGCAGTGCACACTACACAGTCGCATTCATAATGTTTACCTGTGCAAGTGTGTATACCTTGGCTTGAGTATAGCCTGGAGCAGAGAGCACATATAATTAGCATCTTGCTCCTCTCCTCTGACTGTTTTCACAAGGCGATAGAAACCGGAGCTAGTTACGGGGTTGGTCTAATGTAAGGGATCCGAACCCCAACGCCATTTCCCAATAACGAAACGGTGCTCCGGCGCCGTCCTCCAATAACGCTGATTTGTTGTGACACCCGCAAAAAGGAAGCGGCGTTTCCTCGCAGGGATGGTGTATGATTTATTGGGGCGTGTTTTTCGGGTGACAAATTGGCCCTCAGCCAAGCACGTGGTCGTATCTTGGCCAGTAGGCTGCTGTGGACAGTGGCAGATAATTTGGCCGGTTGGTTTTGGCGCGGTGACAAAATTTGCAGAGCCAACGCAGAACGGGGCAAACAAAATGTCCCACGTATGAAATATCTATTTAATATCTAATATCTATCCTTAGCAGCTCGAAATAATGGCGGCCGTTCCCTTAAAAATGTTTCTTCTCCCTGGCTCAAGACAAATTTTCTTTTTTAATTATACCACAAACAAAATTGTCAACTTCTGATTTACCTGGTGTTTCTTTGCATGAATAATGAGAAAATCCCAATCATATTGATGGTATATTGGACGGCGATCGCATCGCCTCCACAGAGTCCGTGATACACAGAGATAGCCGGCAATCTGCCGTTCCCTGCCTGAGGACCCAACTGATCGCTATCATTAATTAAACCGGCATGCACCGCCGTGGCTCCATCGCCGACTAAAGTGATTAATTTCCGTATGATCGGCCCACTGAGAAATATTGCGGCGACCAGTGGTCGATAATTTATCGCTTTTGGTTGTGGGCGGTTTTCACAATGGGTTCGAAATGTTCTCGGGATGGAGACAAATGTGTTCCCTGATGTTGCCGCTTTATCTTGTGGTAGGTTCGGTTTTTCTTTTTGCAACTTCATCAGCTGAATACATCGCTCGGCGCTCGAGGCGGTGTTCTCGCCTGTGCTGCCAAACAGGAAGGCGCGTGGTACCGATTTATTGGACACTGAACCTCCGCCTCCCTGCGGACTTTATTTGCAGCTCGACGGGACGGCTGGGGGAGGGACGAGAAAATGCAGGGCGAGTGAGGAAAGCGGAAAAGCTCACGTATGTCGCAGCGACGAGCTGATGCGGATTCGAAACTTCAGGAGCTCTCAGCTTATACTATATGAAAAAAAAATGTTGCTCGAAATCCTAATCGCTACTGCGCCGGTCACTTTGAAATACATTTTTCTTCGACCTAAGTAGCTTTGACGACTATCTCACTTCTTGAGTCTTTAGAGGAGGAACTTCTTGCGCTACAGATCGCATGTGTGGTAAACTCTGTGGGCCTGACAGGGCTGAACCAAGGCCGTTCGTGGTAACCCCTGTGACAGCCGGTAACCGTCCTCCAGTATCCACTCCGTCCCACGATGCCCAATCTCCTATCTTTATCAGCGATCTCGCCAGTCCCGCCCCGCCAGTCACCCCCTGCGCTGATCGTGTCAGGCGGGCCGGGCAGGAAGTGTGCTCTGTCGGTACCACCGGATGGTGACACGCGGACACGCGCACAAAAACACCGCTATGGCCCGGACGCCCGGCGGTGACATGTCTGTCCGGTCCCGGTCTGTGCTGTCGTGTGACCCCACGTCGGGCGGATGACGCCCAATAACTGACCGATGACGCCAAATGCGACGGTCTGATGACGCCACTGACGGTCTGATGACGCTTGATGATGGTTCGGTGACGCCACTGTCTGATGACGCCCACTGACGGTCTGATGATGCCCGCTGACGGTCTGATGACGCTTGATGACGGTTCGGTGACGCTCCTGTCTGATGACGCCCACTGAGACTGTTCGACGACGCCCACTGACGGTGACGCCCAATACGACGGTCCGATGACGCCCATTATGTGCTACTGGCGTGCGCCGTGCATTGTGTCAAATGTCACCAGTTCAGCTTGATGCGTGCAAGTGTGACATCAGCATACAATATTCGTGTTGGCCTATGAGTTTCTCATGTCATCCTGTGACTTTATCACCGTCTCCCCATTGTCTTTGAGACAAAAGGGCGTGCGGATTCGCATTCGTCACGGGTCGTGGATTCCTCCGCAGTTGATGTGTTTTAGCATCTTTTGTTTTAGCATGCGTCAGCTGAAAAGAGCCTGCCTGAGTCGATGGGCGTGCCTTGTTGTTTTGTTGTCAGCTGCGGTCGGTGTGACGCTGATGATCTTAAGATGTGTGTGCTGTGATTGTGCCATTGTATGATAATGGGCTTCTGATATGTAATGAACTGCGTGGTGCACAGTGATTGTGCTAGTGCTGGCAGTGTGCGACATTCAGTAGTGCGTCATTCCTACAATCCTCTGGCCCGGTGACCACAGGTGTGGTCGCTGTTGGTGGCACTTTCAATCAACCAAGGCGGGAATATTTTTTCTCACGATAGCTTCACCTGGAATTCGTGGAATCTCTGTGCGACTAGTTGATAGATCATCAGCTAGCGTATAAGGGCCGCCAGTCTCTGACAATTGGCTGAGACACTGATGTAATTTTCCTGTTTGTGGACCCGCACATATCGGCCCGATTGATGCATTGTTCGGCGATTGCGCCATTGAAGCTCGTCATTCGTTCCACTCTAGTTGCTATCGCGATCAGTTAAACCACAGAATGCACACATTGCCTGCGCCCCCGCCGTTTTTAGTAGAACAATTGATACCGAAGTACAGCTCTGACATCATCAGCCCGTGAAATGATCGCATGCATACTCTGCACACATGCTGGCATAACGTCCGCCTGCCTTATAGTGACATTTCGTGCCTATGCGTAGTGGACTTTCATCAATCATTACGTTTGTTCGTGAAGCCAGGTCCCATACCCGTCCCGTATGAATTGCAGCACGATCATTACACGATAGACCAAAACCCGCTAATGGCATTAGCACTAACTCTTATGAAAACCGACGATGTGTGCATATTTTCTAGCTATCTCGTAGGTTTTAGGCGCGCTCACTGCTGCAGAAACTATGAATCACTCTATCATCCCTTACCTTCCACATTGCCCCCCTCACCCGAATCGGCGCACACTTGTTCCCCATTTCTCAACACGCGTTTGTTGTGCTGGAGTGTGCCACGCTTGCTATCCTTTCTCCACACGTGCCGCGTGACATACGTGACCCTCAAACGCTTCGTCGCCTGTCCCACTGCCCCGCCGGAGCTCCAGTGACCTGTCTCAGCACAGGTGTTGTTTTGGACTATCGTGTCACGTCGAACGATTGTCCGCTCCTGCCGCCCTATGGTTGAGCTTTACAAAGAGCCCAACAGCTCAGTTCGGTGTTGGATTACCGGACCGTCAAAAAGTGTCAGTGCAGTCGATATGACTGTCATATGAGAGCGCTGTGCCGCGGGGTACGCCAGTGTATGTTTGCGCTGAGTTGTTTGCGTCCGAGGATTTTCAGCGGGGATTGTTGGTTGACTTGTCTATGATGTTGACATTCTGCTGCAGTTATCAAAGGTTAAATGGATTGTCTAAATGTGTCCCCGCTCCCCTTTTATAAAAGAGCTTTATTTACGGTTTATAGTTTTGTTGTGATATGGATGTTTTGAGATTATTTAGGTGCAGTTTGAAACATTACAAAAATATTCGTTACATTTATGCGTGCGAATAATTTTTTAGGAAGGTCTGGTATAGGTACCAGCTGTATAAGACACAGGCATCTAACATCGTACTTTCCACGAGCGTCCACTTAACCTTCCAGGCGGTGGGGGGGGGGGGCAATTTTTTGCCCCCCCTTTAGTTTTTTCGATATATCTCGAGAACCGCTGCGCCGATCGTCACCAAACTTTCAGTACCCTCCCGGGAGCAGCTAGCGCACATGGTGACCAAAATTTTTTCCAAAGGCTACGATAGGTTGGCCGCTAATGACGTCAGAGTGACGTCATTTTTGCCATTTTCGACCCAAAAAAAGGTTTCGCGGGAAGAGCTGTCAGGCCTACAGCTTTAGAGATACAGAAAAATGTTTTTAACATAAAAGGTGTGGAATTGACAGGACTACAAAACTGCTATCTCGGTTTTTCGAATTTTTTGGATTTTGACCCCAAAAATCAAAAAATAGATTTTTTGAATATAATAGCCAAAAAATCCAAGAAGTTTTTTGAATTTCAAAAAAACCGGAATATATGTGATAGCCCCTACCGCCTTCTATCTACATACCAAATTTGAGATCGATACCTCTTTTTTTGGCCAAGTTATAGCGAAAAAAACTGTTCAAAATTGATGACGTCAAATTTTCAAACTCAATTTTTAGCAATTCTAGACCTCGTAGCGCAACACAAAGACCACCATTAGACTCCCCGTGACGAGCTGCATCGAATCGATACCCATTTTATGCAAAAATATCAACTTTGAAATTTGACCTTTTTGACCTGACCTTGACCTGACCTCCACCAGAAAGTGACCTAAACCGTACCTGATGGTCTTATAACCAACACCATTGAGCTTGAAATGAAAAACTGGCCATAAAACATGCATCGCATAACCTTAGTAAAGTTGGGCTCATGTGGTGACCCTTGGTGACCTTTGGTGACCTGACCTGTGACCTGACCTGGTATGACCAGTGACCTCTAATAGCAACATATGTACTAGACAACTGACGCCTTATCGCTGATTTTCGACAAAATGCGTTTTACTCGGTGTTATAGCGCTTTCCCTAGAAGCCCCGTGAACGGTGAAACATTTTATCTTTGACCTGACCTATGACGTCATCGGTGACCCCGAGGTCAATGAAATTTGGTTTCCCTCGACAAATTTGACAGGGCTATCGAACGCCGTTTGAATTTTCCGGATCCGTCCAGTAGTTTCGGAGATACGGGGGGGGGGCAAAAAAGTGCCCCCCCCCCCCACCGCGCGGAAGGTGGCTGGTAGGCCCACCGCCTGCCGGGTTAACCCGCGCCCGGCTGGGGGTCCTGGATTTCCACGCCCTGCTGGGGGGGGGGGTGTTTGAACACCCCCCCTTCTAACTCGGCTCCTGGGCCACGTAGCGATACGCAGAAGGCGGCGTTCGAAAGAGCGTCAAAAATAATGAGGAAATCACTTCGGTCAATTTTTTGGTCAGGTCAAAGGTCAGGTCACCAGAGGTCATTGAAGGCAAAATTTCGCCGATTTCCAGGTCGAATGTCGACAATTTCCAAGAAGCCAACGCATAACTCGGGAACCAATAGAGCTACAGCGCCGCGGAAAAGCGCATTCGATAGCCCTATTAACGCCCTTTCTGAGTAATTTTCTCAGATTTGACCTAACGTCAACGGTTTTGCCTGCAGGGGGCAAAAACTGCAAAAATAGCCGATTTTTTTGGAAACAGTTTTCTGCAATAACTTTTGACCCAAGCCTTGTACGAGCTTACTTTTACCGGCATCGTGTTCCTCTCGTCAAGACGCATCGAATGAACTATAACTTGACCTTGAAAGGTCAACTTGAAAATTTGACCTCAGGTCAAGGTCATGACCTGACCGGAAAGGGTCATGTTGCATATCAGTCGATCCGTATCGTCGAGCTGAACACATCTAAGGCGTTTTCATCGCTCTAGCATGCCCCTATCAAAAGTTATTTGCGAGAAACTGTTAGATACCATTCGTGACCTAAGATGACC
Source organism: Amphibalanus amphitrite (assembly GCF_019059575.1). Taxonomy (NCBI): domain Eukaryota; kingdom Metazoa; phylum Arthropoda; class Thecostraca; order Balanomorpha; family Balanidae; genus Amphibalanus; species Amphibalanus amphitrite. The sequence goes on along the minus strand of NW_024882403.1, from coordinate 76,822 downwards.
TCAGGGCATAAACAGGGGTCACGGACACCATTTTCATGTTCAGTGTGTCTAAACCACTTGTAATTCAGTGTTTGGGAGTGTTTATAATGTCTTTCGTCCAAAAGAGGCGCATTTCAGTTTTCTCCCATTGACTTATAATGGGGAGGTCGCAAAATTGACCTGACCTTAGGTCATCGATATCAAAATTCTGAGATATACATTTTGTACATGCTATTGCTCTTAGTAATCGCTGAAAGTTTCAAAGCAATCGGTCACTCGGTGTAGCTATGACAGACATCGAAACTTTTTATGAGGTGAGGTCACTTCAAGTGACCTGGTGACCTGACCTTGAATGACCTTGGTCTGAAATTTTCACAACATGTGTAGAATTGATGTATGATAAGGTGTACCAAAAACGGCGGCGCGGAGCGCCGCCGTTTTTGAGATATTCGCGAAAAACCACAAGGGGGGGTGTTCAAACACCCCCCCCAGCAGGGCGCGGGTTAAAACCCTCACCCTCACCATAGTCGCAGCTCGCCAAACCACAGCTCCAAATCGGCCGCTCACACATGCACCCCGAAAAACTCGGCATCACGCTGCTCTCAGCCCCGACAAAAACGCCAGTGACGACTGGCATGCTGGCGGCACCTCTGACGACAATCAGCGACACTGACCCGCCGGAAATTAGCTTGTTTATGGGCGGCGAACTGTCGTGCAACTGCACATGTTTATCACGTCCTTCTCACGTCGGCGGGTGTCGCTAAGAGGGGTGCTGCACGAGCTGGCACAGCGCCCGCCCCAGTCCCGCCGACAGACCCAGTCTGGATCTGGACCCGCGCGAAATGTGGGACGGATAAAAACTGTGTAGTGGGTGTCAAATATGGCAGGCAGGAGCGGCTGCCACGGCTAATTTGCATGATGGAATGGTGCGGATGTGAAAAGTTGTGCTTGTTTGAGCGGGGTCTGGAAGTGTGAGACTCTGTTTCGCCCCATTTGCCATCCATTAACTACTGTCGACACTCGGTGACATGCGATAACGAGCTCGGTGCCCTGACTAACCGGCAGATTTGGACGATACATGTCCTGATGCATAACCGACAAGGTCGTGCATAGCTTCCAGCATATGTTTAGCTCGTTGGTCCACTCATGTTCATTGAGTGGAACATTCGTTCATCGTGCCTTCAATTGGTGGTCTCGGGATCCGGAGTGTCTGTTTGGTCAGCTGGTCAACGCGAATGTATGACCAATTGTGGTGATAAACACTGGATTTTCGCTAGCAAACAGTGTAGGCATGAATAACTGCTTTTTATTATTTCTGACCCGTCTCGCATTGCGCCTGGATAATCGATTATGCTATTTATGTGTTTATCTGAACAATGCGATTGTTGCTGGGCTATTTCTGTCTTCGGAAGCCAACCAAGGAAGGTCCGTATTTGAGAGTCCGTTTTAGCTTCAGCGTCATGGTGTATGGAAGCACCATGTCGATGACATATCCGCCCGATCATTGTCGGCACAGCACATCCACTGTCAGACTACAGAGCTTGACGGCTTGCCGAGAGCTTGCCGAGAGCTTGCCGAGAGCTTGACGAAGAGTTTTTGAGAGCTCGTCAAGAGCTTGAGGGCGCTGTCCGCCACTGACCTAGCTGCGTGGGATGACCTCGAGAGCTGCTCTATCCATCGCAGTGTTAAATTACGGCTCAGTTTTCTCTAATTCGCCGGCGGAGTACACTCGTGACTTCAGTGAAGCCCCTCTCGTGCACTGAGGGCCGCCAATCTTGCCCTTATTGCGCATTGAGATGCACTGAGAGCACAGGCCACTCAACTTTCCATGAATACTAATTAGGGCCGCGCACTGGCTCGTGGGCTCCACGCTTGAAGTCTAACCGGAGCGCAATCACACGTAAACCACCTCACGGAAACGCTACCCACAGGCTGGTTAGCGATCAAGGCTCGAAACTAAAGGTGGTTGGATGCGATGAATACAGAGAAAATTGATGGATTGCCTGTGCGAAATGCGATGTTAATGCGGAAAATGAACGGTCGAAAATGAAGACATCAATTCTTATCTACTGGTCTTTTTAGACTTGTTTTGTGAATTATTTCGCAGTGTGTTATTTTGTTATTTTGTTATTTTGCTTTCCTGAAAAGGAGCTAGGATGTTTTATGTTTGTTAAACTCTAAAATATTGTTGTGTGTGTCGCTAAGCCGTATGTATCTATCGTAATTCAGCGTGTATATATGTGCTAACGTCTTGTTCTCTATCGTTCCAGGGTTAGCTGCACTAGAGCTGAACCAGGTCATCATTCCGAAGCACGTGATGCGCGGTGCCGACGCCGACCTGGCGTGTCTCTACGACCTGCAGGGCAAGGAGCTCTACTCCATCAAGTGGTACAAAGACGGGAAGGAGTTCTACAGGTTCGAGCCGTCCACGAGCCAGAAGAAGAAAAACTTCCCCCAGCCGGGAATCAAGGTCGATGTAAGTGCCGCCACTTTCCTCGTCGGGAAATTCGCTGCGGTGCCGTCATCAATGTGTTCGGATACATGCCTGGTGGTTTTTCTGGCTAATGATACGGCAGATGGTATGATAGTCACTAACTGGACATTTCAGGGCTGCATTCACAGCGGTTTTTAGGGAAGGATAAGCCATAAGGAAATGTGCGTGACTTGTGGAACACAGTTTGCGGTCATCTTCTGTTCTTACAGTTGTGATGTGCGTAATGCGCATTGTATCAGAAGCAAGATCAGAAGTCAGAACACATATAACAGGGTATCTTTTATTGAGTCTAGTATCGCTTATTATACTGCTTCATCCATTTTTGAGCCATAGTAGCTATACGCAATGCGATAGATGATGTCATTAATGTGTACAAATTCACTGTTATGTCTGCATATCGGTCTCCTTGACATGAATGCCCACTGATACACATTTGGCACATGTTTTCAGTTGTCTGCGTCGAATGCGACGCACGTGCGTCTTCAGGAGACGACCCTTCAGTACACGGGCCGGTACATGTGCGAAATATCGACAGAGGCGCCCACCTTCTCCTCCAAGCAGGGCAAGGGCGAGGTGCACGTCGTAGGTGAGAATGGCCGCGGGTTCGAATCTGCATGCCGATAGACATTTATTCCATGATTGAATTTCATGTTAACGAGGGTTATTTCACAACTCATTGGTAGTGTTTTAACGAAATGAGTGTATTTTCCTCATTGGCCTCATTAGCTGTCATCATACAAAGTAGTTCGAACTCCATAGCTTCAACCCTTTTATGAGGCCCATTAAGTAGTCGTTGCATGCCTGTTATCCATCAGATGTCTCTGAAACACGATGACCGCTTTATTTCGATGACTTATGGGCACGGGATAATCGCATTCCTGTGAAATACCACCTGACTATGAAAATTATACGCCTCTTGAGTGCCGCTCCTTCGGACAGCCATGAAGAGCACTCCTCCCAGAGTGCGTAGTCGTAACGCACACCTATACGATAGAAGATTTAACTAGGATCGCTGCGTTCTCCGTTTGCACTCGCTGCCAGCTAAAAGCTTATTCATATTAACCATATTTTGTATAAGATGGTGTTTGACGTGTGTAAAAAAAAAATGTGTGATTGTTAGACTATTTCAATAAATTTACACTGATTCACACGATAACAAATGACGTTTCTCGACTCTTACAAAATGTTGAATTGTTAAGAAGTAGTATGCATTCGTTTGTCTTGCGGACTGCAATGTCTCTTACATGATCCATAATCTCGTCATTGTTAGACGCAAAACGTTATCGTGCTCTCCTTTTGATCGGTCTCCACTGCTTTCTCCGCCGCTGTATGTGCTTCCACCGCGAACGCCCCTGTCATTTATACCACCCGCACGTTCTACGAGGCGAGCGTGTGCCAGTCGTGCAGAACTGTCACACCTTTACAGGAGTGGCACTTCCTCACCAGAATATCCTTTGCCCCACCAACCGACCTCCTTGAAGCTGCAGCGGCGCCGGGCGGGGGCGGCGACCGGCGGGGGCGGGGGCGGGGGCGGCAGCGATTGCCGCCCGCGCTGGCCGCCCGCCAACACTAGCTGGGGCAGATTTGTTTCGCATTTATCGTAATCAGACTAATTGGTGGCCATTTCTCGGCGCGTCCCGTCGGCTGGCCGCTGCCCGGGGCCTCAGCCGCTCGCCGTGTGCCAACTCTCAGCAGAGGAAGGATTGCGAGGATTGGCCGGGGGTGCTGAGACGGCGCCGTGCCTCTCATTCGCTCGCACGTATTACCGGGCCTTAGCGAGGAGCGGAAGCGACGTTTTGTTCATTAGGCTGATGGGTGGCTGCGCACTGGACTAGGTGGGCGGTAGAGTGGGTGGAAGAGTGGGTGAGAGGGAGGAAGGACGAAGTTCGCTCCGAATCGGGTGGCGCGGCCCGTCAGGAGCGAGATAGAGATAGATGACGGTTCGTTACGATGACTGATGGTGGTATCTCGCAGCCGTACGGCGCTTGTTTTTCTAGCGCCCCGGAGAGGAATCGCCTCAGTATTCCTGCAGGAGCCCGGCTAATTAGTTTGCTTCAATTAGCTCCGATGAAATTGAAAGTAGGACAAAGAACGGGTGCGCTTTATTTCAAGTTATTTGTCTAGAAAGAAACTTGTTTGCTGTTTATGAATATTCCTCAAGGTTTCTGTGTTTCGCTAGTGAATTATACTTTAGACTAAGTTGCACCCTTAATTATTTGCAATATGATTTGGGCGCATGAAAATATGAGCCCCGGTGCGCCACGTCCGAAGAACGTCATGATTAGCGTTGTTGTAAGGATGCCGGAGCATTCAGTGTGTTTCACAATTATTGCTGACTGCCACTACACATATCGCGTCCTCAAACCGAATGGATTGATAGCAAATTGCTCGGCATTTATCAGCACATATCACTGTCATTACTCACTATGTGACTCGGGCTTCACAAAACACGAACAAAAATGATAATGCGCTGATCTTCCTAATATAAAATGTTTTTTTCAATAGGATTAGCTTACTGTTAATTTGTGACCATTCCGTGCTAAATGCTAACAATGCATGTGTCAGTTGACGTTCCCTCGGTGGTCACGCTTCTGTTCACTTAAGTCGTCCCAAAACTCGCTGACGGTTACCACGAAAACGGCCGCTCCCTGTGCCACGTTATTGTGCTTAAGTGCATGAACACTAGCGACGAGTCCGGGTATACAAAAGAGAAATAAAACCAGTAGACTGAACCTCTGTGTCCTTTGTCGAGGAAATTTCCCCAATGTCGCTCAGCATTAGCTGGGAGCGGCCGGTTGGGTCGCAGGCTGATGTTATAAAATAAATCCAGAGTCCTTTGTTTATCAGTTAGGTATTCAGTTACATTTTGTGCAGGAATGGACAGTGTCAAAATGATATGGACCGGCGAATCTGAGGTGGTCTATCAACTGCCCGATTTATTGTCGGGTCTAGGAGCGCCACTGGGTCCTGTGTTTGTGCTCAGTTCAATGTTATGCTAGATCAGATACAAATAAAAAATGAAACGAGTGTGATAGACTTAAAACCTGGATTATTGGTAGATCAATAATTGATTGCACTTTCCTTCAAGCGATGGCTTACTTTTCTAAGTTTTGATTCCAGAAATAGCGCTATATGAGCTCGGTTATGGACCTGATGGACTTAAACCAATGGATCAGAAGCCTCATTCCTCAAACTCCCACGAGCTCAATTATGAGGATATAATTGGACTTCGTGAATCACTTTCTGATGAAATAACTGATGACTACATTTATGGAGTTGTACGGAACAAAAAAGCGAAACAAAAGAATATCCCTCAGCATCAGGAAATATAAAAGGAAGTGTAATACATTTACCATAGATATGCCTATTGCCTATTTGTCACCTATCGGACACCTCGTGATTTGAAGAGCCACACTGATTGAATTCGGAGCTGATATGCTAAACTCAGGTTTATCCTTGCTTTCTTGGCACCCTTATTACACTTGATCAAAGAAGCGAAACATAGGAGGCGAAAAATGCGACCAAGATGCACATTTTATTCATCCGCTACAGTCATCAGTGTACTCTGTACAGGCCCACAGCACGAAAGCCTGACAATCACTTTATTCGGTGTGGGTTGATGGCCTGCCCTACCTCGAAGCTAGCCACGTCCAAGATTGGGAACGCTGATTAGTGTTAATCCGACAGTGATTGTCCTTCTGTGATTTAGTATTGGGGAACTCAACAGCACCATTTTAGCGCCTGCATCCTTTGGATATCAACGTTCTATGACACTCATGTTCAGACCGTACACTCATATGATTTGATTGGTCCTGATAGCCAAATATCCAGAAGCCTAAATGAAGCAGGAGTAAATATGGCATAGGGAAACTTCCCTCTAGTGGATGAGAATGCATTTAATTTTATAGTTCGTGGGAGGGATTAGCTGTGTCGTGTCGGACATCTGTCGCGCTGATAGTCGGCTCCGCTGTCAGCTGTTGACTATCGTTCTGTCGTGAATGGTGACGAAGGCTGCACGTCGTTTGGGAATGTGACGCCCTGGACCGTGTCAACGTCCAACCGTATTTATGCTGATCCATCTGTATATGAAATAGCCCCGCCTCGCGGATTTATAGCTGGTCGCCAAAGTCCAAAATTGGCCGGCTCTTTATCACCAGCTTATCACCATCATGGGAGTAATATTTGCGGATTTATTCCGTGAATACACATTTGACCTGCTTTTCCGACTATTCGACGAAAGTGTCATCCGTGAGGAGCATTAGCAGGTTATTTGATCAGCATATTCGCCGACGAATAAAACAGCTGCCTAAAATAGTTCCGCTAACAAATGATCGCCATCGATGGTGCCACTGAGGCTTTATCAGCTTTGTGGGTGTGAACTTGAAAAGCCGGATCTAGAATACTTTTGTTATTTAATATGTTCAGGATGAATAACCCGCCTGCCTTTCTAACACATGATCGGGCTACATCCACTGCGATTCTTCGTAGCACCTTTGGATGCTTGGATTACCTACCCAGCATTACACCCACCTAGGCTCCTAACGCAACATTTCTTATCGCTCTCTATGTGTAGCCCATGACCGCACGGATTTGGCTACCCGGCAGATTTCTAACAGCCTTCCTCCACCTCTATCTGCAGTGTTCCCCGAGGAGGGCCCGGTTATAACGGGCGGCAAGTCGCGCTACGAGGTCGGTGACCGGGTCAAGGTCAACTGCACCTCCTACAAGAGCAAACCGGCCGCCGAGCTCACCTGGTTCATTAACAACGAGGAGGTGAGAAGAGTGGATGGTGGACTTGGATTGACGTGCTTGGAGTGAGTCTGTGACGCGAGTAATGGTAAGAGCATGAGGCATTTGAGAAGCAGATCACATAACTCATGTCGTTTTATGGAACAGCAACAGCTAAATAATGGGTGCAGCATTCCCCGCGTTTGCATTTGCACGGTGGCAATGCTCCGAAGCAGCGGCGGCGCTGCGCGTGAACGCACGCCTCGCTCGCGCTGTTGTCGGAGAGCTGTTGTGCGCCGCGGTGGTGACGTGCGCCGTCCGCGCGCTGTTTGTGTGTCTGTCTGCGGGCCGGTGGCGCCGCACGCGCCCCTGTTTGGACAGATGGGTCCGGCTGGCGCCCCGCGGAGGGGGAGGGGAGGGGCCGGATGACGGCAGATCCGCCAGTCACCACCCCGTCGTGTGTCACGGTGATGACCCGTCTGCTTGGTCACGGTTCAGGCGGTGGACGGGTTTAAATGGTAGTGAGCTCGTATCACGGTAGGGGAGAGTGGGGTAATTTGGCCAGTGGTGTAAATTGGCCGCCCCCACCTGTACGAAACCTGATAAAAGTGCATGAAATAACTTAAGTCTCTATTCATTTGTCATCGGCAGAACTAACCCGAGAACAAATGTCAAAACTTTGCCCCTCGCAGTTTTATTCAAAATTAATAAAACGTTAATTTCATTAGAAAATGGTAACTTTTGCTTCTATTTACAAAGTTGTATAACATGTAGTATTTGGGCTACAAACGAATTCAGACATTATAGCGCCATTCTTGAGCGTGTTCAGCGGTTCCAAGAGCAATTTCATCTAGTTCTGTACAGGCATGACGACTTTATAGACAAAAATTTTCAGAATGGCAATGTGGGGTTATTTGGCCGGGACTAGCGGGGCAACTTGGCCGGTGCACTCAGCGTCACTATGCTGGGACGGCCGAGTTGTCATGGTCATTATACCATAAAGGACATAATTCATGACCAACTTTGACTACCTTGATGCCATATTTCCTATTGGACAGCTGTAAGGGTATGTGACGTCATCAAAGGTTACCTAACGCTTTTTTGCTAATAACTACTTAACCCGCGCCCCGCTGGGCTATTCAGCCATACGCGCCCTGCTGGGGGGGGGGGGGGCAGATTCTGCCCCCCCTGTCTAACTTCCGAACCGATGGTCGTAGAAAGACGGGGAAAACGGCAATCGAAAGCTCTCAACAAGGCGGATCTTAAGAGCCCAATTTTTTTTGCTTAAGTAGGTCAGAGGTCAGGTCAAGGTCAGGTCAAGGGTACAAAATGCAAGTTTCTACAGTATCGGCCTTGCACCGTAGTTGGCGAAGAATGGACTGAGACTGATTGCCCAAAACGTGTTCTTAGACTACCAAGACAATATTCGTTGCACACAATGTCATTCAAAGGTCAAGGTCAAGGTCAGGTCAGGTCAGGTCACCAAAAACAAAATATAGAAAAGGGCATGTGCGACACATGTTTTATGGGTCATTTTACTCATGGAATTCAATAGGCACACTCAATAAGTGATATGGACCACCTCTGGATGAATTTCAGGTCGAGGTCAGGTCAAGGTCAGGTCAAGTGAGGTCAAATTTTGAAGTTGGTTGTTAAGGCCTAAAAAGGTGTCTATCCGATGCAGTTTTTCACGACGAATCGAATGGTGCTATTTTTGTTTCCGTATGAGGTCTAGAACTTCCAAAAAAAAAATCATTTTTCAATTTTTTTGTGTGTCGTGACGTCATAAAATTTTGAATAACTCCCACATTTTTGAACCGATTCTTCTGAAAATTGGTATGTAGGTGCACATAGACCAGTTCTTTTACATATATTCCGGTTTTTTCGATACACTCAAAATTTTGGATTTTATAAATAATTTCCCAAAAAAGTCAGTTTTTTTAGAAAATTTTGGCCAAAATCCAAAATTTTCAAAAAACCGAGATAGCCATTTGATAGACAAAGTAGAATCACGTATAAACTTTTTTGTTACGTCTTGATTCCTTTAAAAATGAAGATGTTAGCGGCGTTTGAAATTTTGCCGTTTTTGAGGCGAAAATGGCGAACATGACGTCACTAAAACGTCAATTTCTCGAAAATTTTCCGACGGATTTCGCTCAAATTTTCAGGGAACGTGTCAAATTGATGTATGATAAGGTACTGAAAGTTTGAAGTCGCTGGCGTAACGCGTTTAGAAGTTATTGGCGAAAAACGGGAGGGGGGGCAGATTCTGCCCCCCCCCAGCGGGGCGCGGGTTAAAGAAAAAGATACAGCCGCACAAATGGTCTCATTGTGTTCAGCTCGTCAAGGCGCATCGAATGATATACATGATGACCTTGAACTCACGCAACCTTGAGGTCAAGCGACCTGAGGTAACGTGACCTGAAGCCAACCTTTGACCTTGACCTCTCGAGGTCAACACATACATGTTTCGATGCGGAATGACGAGAGAATTACGATGGTACTTTTAGTTTTGGCCTAGCTTGATTACTTCAAAAGCTATTTGTAGAAAACTGCAATCGCATCTAGAGCCGCTATTTTGACTATTTTCGACCCCTGTGACGGCTGAGTCAACCTCCAAAATGCTTCAAATGCGTCGTAGGACATGCGTCATTGCTGAATGTGAAGCTGACTCGCCTATAACAAAAATCATGGCCTCAAACTAACACCGGCCAAATTGCCCCACACCCCCGGCCAAATAACCCTGCTAGTGGGGCAATTTGGCCGCTTTGCAGACCCTTGTAATACGTCACAATTTCAATATAAGTAGTTACTCTATCATTTCAAGTTTACTGTCCAGGAAAGTAAAATGTATGCCAAACCTGTCAGCGTGGAGAAAATGCAGAAATGTGTTGTCGATTTTTAGTTACATCGGTTTCTAAAAAAAGCGGCCAAATTACCCCACTCTCCCCTATAGTATGCGGTAGAGCAGTGGAAGGTCATGTGATTAGGGTAGTAGGACGGAAATAATGCGTTTGGTGCTCGGTGCTGTTCGTTGTTAGCGTCATAGATCAGTGTTGCTATCGCTGCTATTAATCGTTGGTAGCGTCAACGATTGAGACTAACGTACGGCCCTCCAGCAAAAGAGTGGTTGGTTAGCCTATGTGCTTTTGGTGTAATAACTTTGAATGACAGAGACACTCCTGTAAAATGACTCAATAGAAATTAGAAGAGAGTTCGTGCACACATTTCGGCAATGGTTTTCAACAGCCGTTAGACGTATTCATCAGTGCAGATCGCTTATTGTGATGTTGGCAACCAACCACTAAATACCTGGAGGGCCGTACGACGATGATTACTGACCTGAGCTAAAGCGTCACGACGAAAATTACTCGGAAACTTTCGGCTCATTTTTGTCGGACACTTTGGTATTCTGGCTGTCGGGTTCTCGCATCCAATTCAATTAGGCACGGGGAATGCACGCAGGTCACGCATGGGGTCTTTACGAGGCCCTACGTAACGCAAAGAAAAAAAAACAAGCCCCAGGCTAGTCCACGTAAGTGGCTGGCGGTGGCCGCTACTGGCTGTGGTGACTCCTGTCGCTACTTTTCGCTGTGGAGAAGACTTCTGCTCCCCGTCGGCTCCGAAATGGTCATCCATCATTTTGCCGACAAGTTAACTGGTGGCTTAAGTTTGGTCACGGCGATCTTAGCAACAGCGGCCGGCCGGCTAGAGCCAAATTTACTGATACGGAGATGAATCAGCAAGTTTTCCATTCTGTTTCAGTTTAGTGTGCGTTTGTCATACTATTTGAGCTCAGAAAGTCGAAAGGCAGACCGAACTGAACGCAGGGCATCACGCAGGGTAGCGTACTAAGCCAGGATAGCCCCGGATGGATTAGCGTTAATGCGGTGTACTTAACTCCTATCTGACGGGTTTGTTGGAAAAAGTGGTAAATGGTTATCCCAAACAGTTTACAGTGTATGTCTCGGAAGCGCTTGACACTTATCCATATAAACATATTTCCATGCGTCGCTTTTTTACATACAACCACATTTACGCCTATAAAAAAGAACACTTTCTGCTACTCAACCAGTAACGTTTATCATACGAAAAACGGGCTCATTGTTTTTTGCCTCAATATTTTGTACCGTTTCCAACCACTCCATCCAAATCTCCACCTCGTGACTGTGTGGACGGCCGTGGTCTCTCGTGGATTTTAACGTGAACGTCCCACCCCCACAGGCGGCGTTGGAACACGTGGAGCTCTGGCCACCCACCATCCACGACGACGGTCTGGAGACGATGACGGCTGGCCTGCACTTCCGAGTGCGGCCGCACCACTTCCGCTCTGGCAACATCAAGCTCAAGTGCGTCTCGCAGATTCCCGACATGGTGCAGCCGGTGTACTGGCAGAGTCGCGAGGAGAGCGCCGTGGGCGACCGGCCGCCCGAGGTCTCCCAGGTGCTAGACAGCACGGCCGACAACCGGAAAAGTAAGACTTCCGGTCAGTTCCCGATGTGGGGGTGGAGAAATGTTGTGTGGCTGTATGTGGTGTTTGTTGTGGAATGTTTGTTGTGTGTGGAGGTTGGGTGGTGCACTAACGCTGCACTAGTGTTTGTTGTGGACTGCTTGAAGCGTGTGGAGGCTGGATGATACAGTGAAGTTGTATGTATGGTGGTTGTGTGTCGTGTTGTCTGTGTATCACTGTACGGTTTATGATGAGATCCAGAGTGGTCCGAGTTCTCGCCAGCCCGGTAGCCGCAGCGCCGTCTCGTCCCGCTGTAGCCACACCCGCGGTGGGTGGTCAGCCACACTGTTTGTGTTCCACTTCCGGCGGCCTTCAGTGGCCTTGTTCCTCGTCCAATTACGCCTCCTCCGCCGCTCGGCGGGACGACGTCAGTTGGCCGGGGCTCCGCGCCGAGCAAAAACCGGCTTCGTCGCCGCCCCTTCTATCACCGGAACGATGCGGGCGTCACTGAGAGACGAGAGGTGACGCCTGGGTGACGAGAGGTGACACCCGAGTGGTGCAAAGTAGCGCCTTTGTGTAGCCGACGTGACGGTCCGTTCCGCCACCGTTCAAAGAAAGGCCGCTGCTCCCTCCGCGCCTCAGGGTGCATTTCGACTCGAATGTAGCCGCGACTGTGGGATTGACTCTGACTCGTGCCTCGAAAGTGCATAGTGGTTGATTTTGACTCCTGCTCTCCCGTTAATTTCGGCTCTCATCTGCGACTGTCTTTCTTAACGTCCCAAATTCAGGTCTCAATACCGTAACTCGCGCCATGGTGTGCCCTCTGTCCGTCGGCCAGGCAGTACCAGCCGGTCACCAGGCCCGGTCTCCAACTGGCGCGTGCAGCGCCGTCGCTCGCGGCGGGTGGGCTCCGATCCCGCTAGACGCGTGATGAGCCGGGACGTGGCAGCCCGTGCCTGCAGGGGACAGCGGCGACGGCGCGGGCTCGCTTACTCTGCGAAATTATGAGTCATCCCCACAATTCTGGCTTAATGGCTTCTCAAAGGGCGTCGTTATTCTCACTAGTCGGCTGCGTATTGGCAATAAAGGGCGCGCCGACGGGCCGACGGGCGACTCGGGCGATGACACAAAGCCGGCGGCCGGCGGCAACAGCTGGCCTGATCGCCGACGGACGAGCGGCGCACTTTTTATCGGCGACAAAACAGCGACAAAAACAATACGGCGCGGCGGCGACAGTGGCGCACCAGCCGCGCAACAGTCGACGGCGTATATTTCAATCTATAGCGCCGCCGCCCGCCGCGCCGGCCGGCCGGCCGGTTTTGTGTATTCATTCTGGGTGTCTTCTCCCCCTCCCGATCCACGTCTCGGAAGGCAGGGAGATGCGTGCGATATTGAGGACGGGATGCGGATGATGAAAAATGTGCGTCAACAGGCAGGCAGAGCGAGGAGCGCCTCGTGTGCGGGCGGAGAGAGCGGTGGGAGGATCTCATAAAAGGACGGCCTTTCAAAACGGCTCGTCAGCGCGGCTGGGTCGCGGCCGAGTCTGATTTTCATGAGGCGGGTAAAATGGCCCGTTGTAGGTCATCTGTCTTCATCTGACCACCAGCTGCGGACTCGGCTCGGACTGTGGCTACTGCTCTGATGGGAATGAAATTGTCTGTCCGTAATTAATTTTTCGAAATAAGAATACTCCTACTGCTACTACGTCATTGTGTGTAACGAAATGTCTCCAAGAATGTCTAGAAATTCGAGCCGGCGTCTTTTCCTTTTTGTTCACCATCCTTAACGCTTCCACGCATTGAATCATGCTGATTATGACTGGATCCATATAACCATTTAGTAACAACACCCTAAAATGAAATCAACATTAGCAATGGTAGTCATCCTCATCAGCCGATTTCCAAATCAGCTCCACCCATCAACAGACGGGTTCACACTAAATCAGTTCGAACTGCCAGCTGTAGTAAAACTAATTCCGTCAGTCATTTGCACTCAGTCGTAAACCGGATAGTATTGGGTCGGCTGCGCCCGGGGCCGGCACAGGGCAGTAATTTCGTCCGTAATTTGTTTATCAGTCGCTCGACCCGGCCGACCGACGGCAGGCACGTGACTTGACAACGACGGCGCCGTCGCGGCAGTACGCTTCATTGACGTAACAGGCACCGCCGTCGTCATTAGTGTCATTTATGGCCGGCCGTCCCGCTGTCACGGATGTGCGTCTGCGTGCGACTGTGCGTACCGTACGCGTGCCGATGTGACCCGCCACATACAACGGGAGCGTAATTGTGTTCGTGGGAAAGCGACCAAAGGGAATCATTACAATCTGCGATTCCTAATGGCAGCATGTAAGAAGGCAGTGCCGACTGCCACAGGTATGGTAAGGGTCTTTGTCAGTCTCAGTAGCCGCCGATTTCGGAAAACTGGATTGCTTTGCTAAATCAGAGGAATTATAGGGAACAAATCAAGTTTGCGATTTCACTCGTAACTCATAAATCGCAATGGACCGACGATAAACTTCCATGCCTTGAGCAACCCAACTGGTAGCCCAAAATAGCTCTATGGAAATCGTACGCCATGGGCGGCATTATATCGCAATGTGCCCCAGCATCTACCCCAGCCGGGGTGCCTCCAATAACCGCTGCTATGGCGCCGCCAGAGGCTTTTTGCCGCAGGAAATTGGGCGCAGTCACCCGAGTGTATTTCGCCGGGGCACCAGTGATATTTTACGGGGAATGGCTCCTCTCGGGCTGTATTTATTTAAGTGGACGCCGTTGTTCCGTATCACCTGTCATTTGTTTCGTGTCCGGGTATTTATTGGCGGCCGTCGTAAATATGAGTTTCTTTCGAGTCAGTGTGACAGAAGGACATTTGTTTTCGCTGAGGGACACGATATTGGAAATTGTTTCATGTCTTGTGGCGACAGAACTGCATCCGAGTACAAATGGAGAGAGATGTCCATTCTGAAGTTCAGTGGAACATTGCACACCGAATGAAATGTGGTGGTTAGAAGACTTATTGTTCTGGTGCAACTTGTTCCGATTGCCGCCTAAAAATCAAACAAACAAAAAACAAAGCAAAAAAAAAAAACAATAATTGTTTGTCTGCTTTATAAACCAGTTATAATGCCTCAACTCATTGACATGTTTTATCTCTTCTCTGACCGTGGTTTTTTCTCCTTCCTTTCCAGATAACGGCTGTCCGCTCTGTCACGAGATCGCCAACTGGCTCATTTTGGCGGTGAGCGTCATCCTCGCCAGATGAGAGACCAGCGAGGTCAGATGAGTGGGCCAGCAAGGTCAGATGAGCCGGTCCGCAGGTCAGATGAGCCGGTCCGCGGGTCAGATGAGCCGATCCCCAGGTCAGATGAATAGACCCGCCGTGAACGTGTCAGCAGGTCAGGTGACGACCTTATTCCGCGTGGCATGAGGCTGGACTCGAACAGCGTGATCAGGGCCGCCCGCGGCCCATAGTGCGGCGAGCATCGCTCTCCAGTTAATGTATCGGTGTATGTGTTCACTCCCATATCCTGGGCAACGCTTGGCAAGATATCGAGGTGAAGCATTGACTGGCGCGGCTGACATCCCCAGCGCATTTGGGGAGCGATTTCATCGGGAATGAAAGGTGATATTAGAAGCAGAGTTTAGTTGAAAGCGCGAGAAAAGTGTCCTCCGCACTTCACCAGCGTTTTTCTGGATCATGATGAATGCTGAATCAGCTGCAGCTGAGAGTGTGAAGATGACTTCTTCCGAATTTCTTTGACGTGGCTGTCATACGCACGCGTCGGACGTCGGCGAGAGTGCCGGCTGACAGTTGACAGTTGACAGGTGCCGCCTGTCATCGCGCGCTGGGAGAGAGGTGTCATCGAAAAATACTCTGCTGGGACGCGCGTCTCCGAGAGAGTCAGCGGAAGCAAGCAATGCAATCACTCGTAGGCCTCGTAAACTGCGTTTCCGGCATTTGAGGCCTGGCTCGTTAATGTTGGTGTTCCGAACTGGACGAAGCGGCCGCCCGGATGTGCAGAGAACGTGTGCGGCGCCGGTAGACAGTGGCGGGCGCTCGTGAGTGTTTGCCGCCGGGCAGTCTCCGTGTGGCGGTGTGCGGCGAGGTCGGCCCCGGTGTCAGGTCGACCTCCCGCAGTCAATGTGATAACACTAGTCTTTGGCCAAAGAGCGGGGACGGCCCCTCTGCGCTGGCGAAGACTGGACGTAGCTCTTTGATATCACCAGATAAGGTCTGTGTTTTTGTTTCGAGATGTGCACGCCTGGCAGATGATCTGAGCCAGTGTGCGTTTTAACGAAGTGTCTTTTATTTTTGTCAAGGAGGGAAGCTACGCCGAACTGTGCAGCTCCCGTAAGTTGTCCGTTGTGTTTCTGCATGCTTTGGCCGACCATGTTGGTGACATGCGGGCCGCTCTGCGCGATGACGCGTCGGTCGTGTCCCACCCTTGTCGCCGGCGAATACAATGGAGCGCCGTTTTCCTGTGGATGTCTGCCAGCTCATTGTTTCCGTGTTGAGTGTCTGATTGTGATTCCTGACGATGTGTGCGAGCCAATGCGGCTGTCACATGGCTGCAGTCCTCCCCTCCCCCCCCCCCCCCCCGCCTCCCCAGCCGACACAACAGCGACTTGAAAGCAAAACATCCCGGTCCCACATCTTCCATCGTCACCTGTCGTCGACCTCCCGCCGTGCGCCGCCACCCACAGTTCATCGCTTAAACTTCGGACGTGCAAATGCCATGCCGCAACGTTACGTTGACGGGTTGTACGCGTTCCTCCGTGATGACTCCGAAACCAAAACACGCGCGGTGTGGTTACGTTAACTCCTGTCAAACTCTCGCGTCGTTCGGACGTGCTCTCACCAGTGACGGCTATGTAGATGGATGCCGCTCGCGCGCAGCGTCGCTGGCGACACGCGGCTATCCATCGACGGCCGTATCTGCACGTGCAGACCCCGCCGAATCGTCTCGGCTGTCGCCCTCCGTCACCGTCGCGGCGGCGCGCCCTTCACAGTAGCAAACAGCCCATCCGTCACCCTGACTCGTTCGGCAAAGTGCACTCTCTCATTTTGCGCGCTCGCCATGATTTAGTTGCCCAGACCCTCGGTGACTGCCCGCCACTCCGCACCGCTCGCGCCGGCTTTGTCGCGAGACGCGATGCGCCCCATTGCGCCGCTAATGTCTATTCTGCGCTGCATACGCTCCGACTAAGGAGGCGCAGAGGAACTGAATGAGGAGGAAATTCGTTGCCGCTCTCGCGTCAGGAGCTGTGTCAGTGTTTGCCAGCGAAAAGCTGCTGGTACTAATGTGTGGGCCGAGCCTCTGACTATCATGTTCGGGTGAGGCTCGGACTGCACGTTGAACTGCAGGGCGACATAGACTGGCAGTATATGTTGTAAGTGTTAATATATGCTTTATTTATGAACACTGACCGGTAGTTTGTATTTCGTACGGTGGAAAAGAGGGAGCCGTCTGGTTTTTCGGGTGATTGTGAACATGTTCCCGAGTTCTTGAGTCACTGACGCCAATTCAGCCAGGAAGTTAAGTTGTGGTGGACTTACGATTCTATTTCGGACTCCGTGTCGGTTCTAGAGGACGGCGGTTTTAACTTTGTCGAAAGAGCCTTTCATCCGGTCCATAACTCTCACTGCACTTCAGCTCAACGAATGGCAAGATATCGAGAAACGTTTTACGAGTAACATTTTCGCCGGCATTTACGCCAGATGCAGTAGTATATAACGCTCCTTCCTAGCGGCTAAATCTAAAACCCTGATGTTAGTTCAATAATTTACGTCGCCCTTCTCATACAACTCTTCCCTAAGAGCATAGGGTCGTTAATTACCCATACGTGCATTATCCTGGATTCACTCGAGTGGGCGGAAGCTCCATCCCGGCCACTCGGAGGCCTTTGTTGTGCCCGAGTGGGTGGTCAGCTGAGTGGGACCGCGTGACCGCCGACTGTGTCAGCTGAGTGAGACCACGTGACCGACCGCCGCAGGGCAGCTAGGTCACGGTGACCCGTCAGTCGTGGGCGTGGTGCGTTGCGGTATGGTGGCGTCGCGCGGATTAATGGTTGAAGTGAAGCTACTTCCAAACTGCCGCCATCAGCAAACACGGAAGCCTCGGCACTGACTTCTGTTGCCTAATACGAGTATGTTATTTGCGGTTTCGGCCGTATTGAATCATTCATCTCTTGTTACGATGTAATTGACAAGTGACAAACTAGGCGACTCCCTTTGCAACTATCACGTCGTGTGAATAGCATCCATTAACTCAGCCTACCAGTTTGTGTGATCGTTCCCGGTTTGTGAATGCCCAATATAACCCGAACGGTAGCTCCTCGCCGCGATGTTTGCAGTGGGCCGCCCGAAAGGTGTGACGAGCTGTCTGTCGTCACACCATTAGCCGGCAGACGCCTTGGACTGAGTTACTCGCGACCGCGGCGAGCAGGAAAACCGCCGCCCGAGCGAACTGCTGAAAGGTATCGCGGGCGGACATCTGCAATCGCGGTCGGCGCTGACGGGTAAGTCAACAATCAACATCGTTAGGTAGTGTCAACACGCTCACTTCCAGAGGCGGAACGGCGGCCTTGAGGCGCCGCTGACTGTGGAATTGCCGTGCGGGCTGCGCCAGGAGCTGAGCGTCGGCCGTCTCTTCCGTGTGTGGGCTGGCGGCCGTGCTCTGCGGGTTAGTCTAACAGCCCAGGCGCCGGCTCGGCTGGCGAGAGGAGACCGCGCCCGCCCGCCCGCCCGCCGCGCCGCGCCGCGCCGCGCTGGCCAGAAGGCGCAACGACGCTGTCTGGCGCTTTTCGCCGCTCGCGCTCCTGTTTAGACGCTAGTTGATGGTGCCATCAGCGGTGCGGCTGTCGTGGCGCGCCGCGGCGTACTCTCCGCACCTGCGCCGCCGCTCGCCGCGCCAGGTTTTGTGCTTTCCGCGGCGCAGCTGCCGCTGTAGAAGGGCTTCGATTACAGATCAAACGACGCTGCGGCGTCGGTCTGCCGGCGGATGCCGTCATCTGAGCGCGGTGAACGACAGACATCGGCCAACAAATCGACCGCTAATAGAGCGCGGCGGCCGGTCCGTCGTCCCCCCCCCTCCCCGGTGCCGGCGCCGGTTCGCCCGCTCTGTGTGTTTGTTACAAACCCTGTGTGACCAGATAACACGGGACGTGGGTACGTCCGATGTCAGAACATGACCGACGGCAAACACAGACCAGATGCCGCCTGTAAAACAGGCCCTCATTTAGATAGAGGCATCAATCTGACCAGCACCGGCCTCCAGCTTGGCCCTGGACGGTCTACATTGGTCAGATAATGGCTAAATTTAGCGATCGATGCCGGGCTGGTCAGTATTTGCACCGAGTTGAGAGCGTGTCTCGTCAACGGATGCTATTTTGGTAATACGAGAGTTATGTAATGGGATGCGGGACTCTGTGAGGCAATATCGGCTATACACAAGAATTTTAACGACATAGCTCGATGGGAAAGCACGAACTTCAAACAGCGGCTTTTGCCCTCTCGCCCCACTGTTAGGTATTTACAACCCATAGGCGGCGGAACGGGGAGGGCACCGGGGCATCGTGCCCCCCTTTGATTTTGGCATTTTAACATTAGCCCTATGGGCGTTGCATGGAAAGAATGGAACCAAAAGTCGGCAGTGCCCCCCCCCCCTTAATTGAAGGTGTCCCGACGCTACTGTTACAACCATTGGATTGTGTGTTTCAAACCGACCGTTTGTTTTCGAATTAGATATTTGTTTTCATGCCCCGTCCAGCTGATCTGTGGTGATTTAATACAGAAAGGCATCAACAACATTTGCTAGCAAAGTGATTAATTATTTGCGTCTTTGATAAGTATACAACTTGTTGTTTGAACATTGTTTAAGGTCAGACCCGATTGCATTGTGACTAGCAAAAGATGTAAGGTGTCTAGAGATGACTTGCCAGTAACGGTTGCACGGACTTGTGTAAACTGTGCATTTCATGAATATGTAAGACATTCCAACAAAAATTTCCCGACGTTTCGTTTATCATAACCTCAAAGGTAGGCATAGTTTTCAACCTATTGTAATGATTGTCCTTGAAAAACAATCCAGGATAATGATTATCCTTGATTAAACGAAACGTCGGGTAATTTTTGTTGCAATACCTTCCATATTTATGAAATAATGGTCACATTATAACGGCGTTTACTTTTATCACATTAGTCGCACACAACAGACCAGCGAAGCAGTCACAAGCAGCTATTGACGTCAAATCTCCATCATCTGTCGTCGGTCTGCCGTACTTCGATTTCTTCAAAGCGCTCTTCTAACACTGCTAATGCAACGAGTCTGACTAGATTCCCAGACACACCACTCAACCAAGCTATCCCAACAGATTTATTGATTTGATGAAGTGCATATTACTGTTCCCTCTCAAGAGAACTATCGATACAGCGTAGTTGATTGACGATGGCACATTTATATTCGGAATGGTGATTGTTACAGATAAGCCCAAATAGATGCAAACATAGATAAACTGGAACAAATCGAACAATGCATCGTTATTGCTGGTGCCTTGAGACATCTCGATCGGGATCAGCAAAAGTATTATCATATAAGTGTATCACTGTCTTACAATACATATAAAGCGTCGGTATCGTCGAGGCATCACCGTCGTGTTCCCTGGACCCAAAAATTTACCAGCTTGGCCGGGACGCTGTCGATCCATCAGTTCAAGCGTCTCCCGGGTCGTCTAAAAATGGATCGGGACCGACCCAAAGCTGCACTAATTTATCTCACTTCGAGCGGTGGCAGTTCTTCACCAAAGTACACACACGCGGCTTTCATTGGTGCGGTCCTCAGGCGAACTGCCGACAGCGAGTCCAACTAAAACACTCGAGTCTGACGGCAGACCGACAGTCTGTAGTCTGTACTAATGGTCTGATTGGACCACCGGGCTGGACACCTTAACACGGTCAGGCCAGACTAAAGTGTTAGGCTGCTTATTACTTTATATAATGTAGGTAATGAATAATGATACGGTTTGTGAGGCATTGAGATGTCTTGTAAAAGCGACGACAATTTATGAAAAACTTCCCGGTTTGCCCTCCCAAATTCCAGACCAAGTATGAAATGGAAATTAAAGATAGATATTGAACACGAAAAAATGAAAGCATAGCGATGCTCTAAAAATAGTACTCACATGATGAGGTCTTAAGGACCATTTGATTTGGATTCCGTAATCGTAACATGCCTGGTGCAGCTGAATGCGGTATTCGAAATTGTAGTTGTAGCATTAATCAGAGTACGACTGGCTGGCTGTCTTAGAAGCAAAGCTCCTCCTCCTCCCTCTCTCTCTCTCTCTCTCTCTCTCTCTCTTTCTCTTTCTCTCTCTGTCTCTCTCTCCCCCGTCTCTCTTTCCTCTTCCTCCCAAAAAGCCTCGCCTATACACGCACCCCTGTTTCGCCTTCTTCGGGTGTCGAAGGAGCCCTGATCCGTCATCTGCGGCGTCACTGGCACGTCATCGGTCCGTCATCGGCCCGCCATCCGGCGTCATCCGGTGTCATCGAGGCAGACCAACTGCTGCTCTGCCCGCTCCCGTCACCCCTCTCTGTAAACGCCACAAGCGGCCGGCGCGGCGTGTTCTCGGTTTGCTAGAAATAAAGGTATTTCGGCTACCGCGACATAGGCGGCACTGAAGCAATGTTCAGTGTCAAATGTCCTTCACACTGAGCGATGCTCAGCGTGAATGATGTGGAATGAAAGAAAGCGAGAACGAGGAGGCCGACGGAATGTGGATGCATTAGGAATTTAATGTGACTTTGGCCGTATCTGTGACTTTGGCCGTAAATGGGCATGTCCCGTGGCTGATATGTGAATAAATGAAATGAAATAATGATGACGCTGGCGTAATCGAGTGTGGGCAATCGGCAATAAAACTTATAAAGCTGTATAGGTCCACGCTTTATCCCACACACAAGTTGGCAATTGAGTCTTGTTTGCTACAAAGTGTTTCAATGATCAGGAAAAAGAAGGAAAACTATCGATGCATTGTTGTTGATGCATCATCTATCACAATGCTAACTAAGAGCGCCGTCAATGATGACTAACCAAAGACGCATTACCCCGCTTTCCGTAGTGGACTAGCACACGGGGCTCGCCTCTATCCGTCGTCACACGGTGCCCACCCTCAGCACCCGTAACGAGCAGTGCCAAATTACCACAGCTGGAGGTGGGGAGCCTCAGCTAACTGACAGGTCACACCGTGCGGTCTGAAAATGGCCCAACTTGTCGGCCGAAAGTTGACTCATCTGCGCCCACCGGCAGACCGCACACAGTGCCGCCTGTTCTCGCCGGTCTGCCGTTAGCAGCAATAAAGGCTAAAAGCGAGAGCTTATTGGTCAACTAGGCACCGGCAAACGGCCCATAATGGCCTGTAGAGAGCTCGCAGCTTATCAGTGGAGGTTAGTGGCAAAGTAGTGGCTAGTGGCGAAGGAGCTGGGGATAATCGATGGCTTGCCGAGTGGCTGTTTTCAACGGAAGTCTAGGAAATGCTGGACGGCGGAGCTATACCATTACCGGAAGGAAAATAAGTCGGCTGTTTTTCGGATCGTCTTGGTGTCTCTGATATCCAGTGCAGCTTAGCAGGACTTGTAAAATTTCAGTGGCGGCATATTTTTGTGTAACGTTATCGAGGCTCTGTTTGTGTCCTCCCAGGATATCAAAGGAACCGCACAGCTACTGCGCTGCGCTGCTACGGTTGCATAATCGCAATATCTGGGTCGGATACACCAAAACAAGGCACATCGGTAGTCGGTACCATGTTAGGCGTGAGAACACGATGTTGACATTGTCCGACGTTGTACACAAAAGCAGGACCACGAAATCTGAAAAGGAAGTCCGGAACTTGGTTTAGCGCTAGATTGGACCAAGATTGAACCATGCACGGATGTTCAGCATGATATGATGTAACCAAAAGACGAGCACGTTATTTTGCCATCGTGATGGTCGTTCATTTGCAATGAATTAATGTTAACCGTTTAGTATTTACATTGTGGCAGAATGTATACGACACATGTGTCACAGTTTACAGGCTTAAATATATTGGATGTCTTGTCGACCTCCGTGGCGGTCCCTATTCATGCGAACGAATCTACATACAATTCTACTGCTCCGTTTATTTGTTTGTTTTTGTTTTGCTTTTTAATAGAAAAACGCAATTCAAAGGAATAGAGTTTGTCTGACTTGCAAGCAACATTCGATATATCACATGCGATCTGCAGACTTATTCTGCATTCAGGGGCAGTTCGCACCAGCCCCCGTTCACGAGCTCCAGAATCCCTTTACCGTGACGTCACCACGGCGGTAGAATCTCTCTTCACCCATAGGCATGCATGCAAATTTCATCATCTTTCGAGCGAGCTGGAGAGAAAAAAAGGATTGTGTGTCATCAAGAGTTGTACCAATGTAACAATGAGTTCGCCTCATTGCGATAAATGGGGCTGAAATGAAAAAAAAACAGGACTATGTATATCGAGCCAAAATCAGCCATTCAAATAATCCCTTCATTTGAACGTGAAGGATTTCCTCTGATGCCGTCACCAAGACGCCTTTATTTCCCTAGTGAACCAGCCTGAGTAGTAAAGGAATCTTGGTTCGTACAGGAGTATAAGTTGTCATAATGCTTCAAGCGAATGGCATCAGTGTTGACAGATGCATGGCAAGTGTCGACACTTCACTGTCCTATTTGTGATTATTAATGTGCAAGAAGTGTACAGACGGTTGGTTATTTTTTTTTTTACTTCTATAATCAGCGTAATCGGCTAGCCTAAAATACTTTCTCAAACACACTTCGCTGGCTAGTTAAAAATGCAATGAAACGCCATGTTGTTATATCTTGCTTACGCAATGAAACAGTAGGTATAGCTTAAATTAATGCATTCAAAATAGCACTTCTGCTACGATGTTTGACAGTGGCTAAATGTTTTCAAACTGCGTAAATGCGTCACGCTAAGTGCAGAATAATGGCTAAATGCATGCGTGTAGTCTAATTTAGCACTATCTGTCATACTGAACCAGCAATAAGCGTCATGATGGTCATGTTATGGGGGCATAATAGCCAGGAGATGCTACGCAATATCTAGTAACACTCATTTGCTTTATTGTACTCATAACTAAACTTGGCCAGACCTTCTGAACCACGTGCTACATAATCGGACACACATCTTACAAATAATATCTCTAAAACGTTTGCTGTCCCTAGTCCTACATCCCAGTGATCCCTTTGCTTTTTTGTTTGGAAGGCGTAATCTTAAAATGTTTGCTTCAGGTCAAGGTCAGGTCAGTCGCTAAAAGTAAGTTGAAATTTTGGATAAAACTTCGGAGTTGACCCTCACCGAACTCATCGGTTAGCCATATATGGGGGAGGGGTGGAACCCCTCGCCATTTCGCCCCTGGTCGAGCTAGAGCCTCGCGAAAAAATTGCCCCTTTGAGACACGCAGCTGGTAACCAATTTTAAGGCCTCAGGTCAACCAGTGATCACTGACCTCAGGTCAAATGGCGTTACGTAGGGGCTCGGTTTTTGGTGAATAGTTTTGCCAAAAATGGTCGTAGAGTCACGATTTTGGCACCATTGTGTTAACCGTGGTGGCGCGTGATTGGCACATGTCTCAGGCACGTCGAATGTTATGCTTTTCGTTTGGGAGAACCCACATAAGGTGTTAACTTCAGGTCAAAGTCAGGTCAAACTACACAAATCACTACTCAGCGCCGCCAAAATAACAGTTTTAATATTTCCTCTTTGACGTATTATGGTGAGGCCACGTGAGCGATCTGACCTCATGTGACCTTATAATAAAAATAAACAAAATCCGAGATACGGAAGTTGTGAGGCCTCTGGAGGATACTAGGTCCCGTAAATTTCACCTCCCTGTGAAAGCTCCTCTGGCACTGAGGACGTTGTGAAGTTGCAACATTTTAGGACCGTGCAGAGGTTCACTTATGACATCATAGGTCAGTGACCTGCACTGACCTGAAAATGCGGTTGATGTCTAAGTTCTGGCTTGTATCAGAGGCCAGGTAGGCCAGCTCTCAGTTCTATCTCCTACGCATTCCAAGAAAGTGCAAAAAAAGACTTCAAGTGGTCGCACCAACCTCAGTCAGGGTTATAGATGTCAATCGGATACCAACTTTTTGGTATACCGATACCTACCAAACCGATACCAACTCGGTATTTGGTATTTCAATCCTAATGTGTTTGGTATTTTGTTGGTATCATGAACCCTCGCTAATGCTAAGAAATCGGTAAAAAGTTGGTATTTTCCTCATGTTCCCAAGTTGGTTTGGTTTCGGTATTTCTCAACGGTTTTGGTTGGTATTTGGTTTGGTATCGGTATTCCGATTTTCCGTAACTGACATCACTTGTCAGGGTGGTAAGCCGAATTGCAGAACGGGGCTGACTTACATTTTTGACGCCAGACAGATAAGATTCTTATTAATGCGCCACATCAAGTTCATTCTTTTGCAGTCAAAGCGCAATGTGAAATTTACATAGGCTTATATTTTCCCAGCCGGCTTAGTCGACAAAAGTCATTTCGTTTATATATTGTTATCGTGAACACATAACACAATGCGACATTTGTTCACGTGCCTGCCTCACATAATCAAGCCGTCCTCGTTATGAAACCGTGTTCATTTTCATAAATTCGCTGCCATTGCGCGAATTAGCCTACACTGGCGAAGCAGTTGAGTGTTGACATCCCATCTCATCTCCGGGCCAGCCAGAAGACAGTGGCGGCCCACCGGGAGTTCTGAGAGGGGGACGGGTGGAATTTCTATATATGACTGGCGGACGGTGGTTGTTTTTTGGGAAAGTGGCTGGTCTAGTTTTGATTGAGACATAAAATGTAAGCGTCGGGAGAGCTTCACGTTAGTTGTTTGTGACAGAATAAGTGACATGCATCACCGAGATGCATCCATACTGGAAGTTCTGATGAAGCATTCACTTCTCCGGCTCTAATCCCTTGTTTTTTTTTTGTAAATAATTAAAAAAAAACTGTCAGTTGTAATTCTCACCGGCATGTAACCAATTATCAGCTGACCTTCTTAAGTATGCCGCATTTACAGGATAAGAGTATTTGTTGGTATATGTGCGCAGACTACTAGTTAAGCACAGTGAATGGTATGAATGCAACGCAAATTATGCTAAATTCTTATGTCATGTTTAATTCAATAGATTTACATCACCCACTCAAAATTCATGAACGCTTGTGCAAATGGCCAGAGTTGCATTCCCGGACTTACGGAACAATAGAACTGACGAGATGATGAGTTGTTTGCATACAAAGTCATTTGTTTATCCAGATAACGACACATTGTTTTGTCGTTGCCTCCATCGTGCAATATTGTGCCATTTAATCCGACACGGAATAGACACACGGGCGCGGGTCATGGCAAGAGATGCGGAGCCGTGAAAATTTCAGACGGCTCCGGTTCCGGTTCCGGCTCCGGAGAAAAAAAAACGGCTCCAGCTCCGGCTCCAGCTCCGGGTGAAATGTCATGGCGTCTCCGGCTCCGGCTCCGGCTCCGAGTAAAATGGTCCGGCTCCGGCGGCTCCGGCTCCGGCTCCGGCTCCGGCTCCGGCTCCGACTCAGTACATCCCCTATGGCCGTGGAAATTTCAGACAGCTTCGGCTCCGGCTCCGGCTTCGGAAAAAAATAGGCTCCGGTTCCGGCTCCGGCTCCGGGCAAAATGTGCCGGCCCCGGCGGCTCTGCAGCTCCAGCTCCGGCTCCGGCTCCGCACCCCTGGACTCATGACCCATGTATCACCGTATGAATTCATCCGCGAGTCTCATTATACTTCCCTTTTGGCTGAGCGCTGCCTGCCGCAGACTGTTTGATTTTCATTATCTTTGTCAGGATGGTATGAGTGACTCATCGATTGCATCGTCCATTTTTCGGCAGCATTTGTATCCGGTGCCATGTGTGGGAGAACCGTTTGATCGAACCCCATTCGGCTGGCTGAGCTGTGTGGGTGAAAACAATCAGATGCAGAAAGCTATAAATATCTTCATACTTATATATAGAAGTGAAGAGGTTGTGTGTGGGTGGGATTGGGAGGAAGGGACAGGGTAAACAGGATTGCTCCGTGCCACTGGGGTCTCATCCAGCCGATAATGAAGAACCAATGGTGAGATAATGCTCACACAGGGAGTACCGAAAGGCAGTGAACGAGAGTTGAGGCCTGAGGGTCGGATGGCTGTATATTCTCATTTTTTTTCACGCCCACATCTTTGCCTGAACCGATGGTCCTGTAATCTGTATCGTCCGGCCAAGAAAATGAACCTATTTTGTTAGACAAGACTTCAGAGATTGGAATGTGATCCTTGATGCAGGATTATTGAATTTCATAATGCGTTATCGCATAATGTTTTATCGTTCCTAGAGAAACGATGAAACAATGATCCCCAATTATCTTACGATTTCGGTTCATCCGCTGCAGATAAAACCTCCCCTCTATGTCATCATAGCAATGGCCTATGGCCGGAGGACGACCTCTCCCACAAATACAATCCCTTTGGCCTTTACTGAGCCGGGGGAAGTGCGGTCACCTGGCATCAAAGCGAACACGATTGTCGGCCGGTCGGGGATGGGAGAATCAGTCGGGACATCACCATCCCCCCGGGGCGAACGCGGCAGCCTGTCATTAGTGCTGCGCAGAGCTGGGAGGGCGAGCTTTCATCTCTGAGCTCTGCGCACCGTCTGATTAGACCATTCAACTGGGGACGCGCCGTGCCGGAGCTATTGGCCCGCGGCGATACAAAGAGCGAGGCGATTAGGGTGGCCTGTCGATCCTTCGTCAGCTGTGCCGGCTGGGCTTACACAGAGCGACAGGATGACAAAGGGTGTTGAGCTTATCAACGCGCGAACACGAACTATGATGGTGTTATGATGTTATCGAAAATAATTTTGATAAAAATATATGCTGTAATAGTAACTAAGAGAGTAACAGTAAAAGTATATGTATATTATGGGACGGACACAACACATTCGGGTGTGTTGTGTGTCGACACATTCACCCGAATGTGTTATGTCCGTCTCATAATATATATGCATGTAAGTAGTATTGTGAAAATTACTGGTATTCGTGTAATAACTATTCGTGAGCGCTGGCGCATTTATTTCAAGTGCGATATAATATTTATGTATTGTATGAAAAAACTTGAACACATATAACTCCAGCTGATTCTGATAACGCCAAATCAATGCTTTGTCGAAGGCACACAGCTGGCGAAACAATATGGCTCGCACTCAGGCGAAGCTATATATGCACCGAGCATAAAGGAACTTATCATGACATCCGGGAGCTATAAAGGACATTCAGTCAACGGCTCATAAGCTGTTCGAAAATATACGGCCAAGTCGGTAGAACGCCCACATCACATTGGGCTGGGGAGTTAAAACAAATACCCAATATGTTCTAGTAATCTTGCAAATACCATGAATATCTTCACCAGTTTCTCGTCACGCTATATGATTACATAACTACCACTATTGTATAATTTCATAGCATGTTCCTAATTTTAAGCTGACTGACCGACCCGGAAATAGCAAGGTGCTAGTTCATTTATTTTCCCAAAACGTGTTTGCAGCAAAACGCCTCTCCATAACTTTCCTTCCCTCCTCTCCACGACAATCCGATTCATCGAATAGTAAAGCTCCCAACAATCACGCCAAGTGCGAGCCATTGTTTCACCCTGTGTGCCTTCGACGAGGCATTGATTTGGCGTTCATCACGTCTCGTGCGTCCCCACTGGACGATGTAAAGTTCTGCCTCTCCCCTGCCTGTGCGTGAGCCCCCTCCCTGGGTCGGCAGCCGCTAAAACGTCGGCGCCGTACATTGTGAATAATAGATCAGAGGCCAGGGCGATGCCAGTTCGAGGGAGGAGCAGACGAGAACTACGGCACGCAATCTGAGCTTTGGTGCCTTCTTTGATGCATTCACTTTGTAGCAATCATAGCAATGCTCATAGACTCAGGAGGTTCGAAGGATTTTTTAAGTACTGCTTTGGACGCCGTTACCATACGCACTTGATACGCACACAGTCGCTTATTTTCGAAGCCTTCTAGTCAGTTCATCGCGCGAATTCCAGATTCGTCGTTGACGTGGCCATCGCCTGTGATTCTCCACGCTGCAGGCTGTCCAACGCCCATCGCCTCTCCATCATGGCTTCATCCAAGGATGCCGCTTCCATCTACGACTTCACGTGCCTCGATATTGACGGCAACGAGGTGCCGCTCTCCAAGTACGAAGGCCAGGTGTGTATCATCGTCAACGTGGCTTCCAAGTGAGGCCGGACCCCGACCAACTACCGGCAGTTGGTCCAGCTGTACGATACGTACAGCGAGCAGGGTCTCAGAATCCTGGCCTTCCCGTGCAATCAGTTCGATAACCAAGAGCCGGGCACGCCGAACGACATCAAGAAGTTCGTCGCGGGGTACGGCGTCAAGTTTGACATGTTCACCAAGGTTAAGGTGAATGGCTCTGGAACAGATCCACTGTGGGTGTACCTGAAGAGCAAGCAGAGAGGGACGCTGGGCAACTTCATCAAGTGGAATTTTGCGAAGTTTGTGGTGGACCGCAAGGGCCAGCCGGTGGCGCGGCTCGGGCCCGGCGATGACCCGATCCCTGCTGTTGAGGATGCTGTGAAGGAGCTGCTCTGAGTGACCTGAGAGAGCCTCCGCCGCCGCCGCCGCCGCCACGCCCGTCGGATGACGTCTCGACTGGAAACCTGCTCCGCGGGTCGGCCGGGACTGAGGAGAGACGGACGGGGTAGCAGCGGCGGCTGGGGGCCTCCACTCGAGATACTCTCAAGGTAAACGGCTGTTTAAAGGCATCGGCAGAAAGCATAGGCTGCTTGGTAATTGTGCTCCTGATATTCGGGCTGTTGCACGAGCGATGTTTTTGTTCTTTGTACGGTCCCCGTGTTGTTAGCAGGAATCATAGCTATGTTGTGAAGTATTTTCCTCATACCAACAAAAAGATGAGTTTTAAGCTGGCCAAACCTATTTTCAACGGAATGGCTCATTTGTAATTGCGCTCGGTTAATAATCGTCCCCATTTCTTGCATAATTAATGGTCTGCCCATGCGATCATTTTCTTTTTTCACAATAAACTCGGAAAGGTTATGCAGCATATTCGTAACTAGTGTTTATCTCTGAAAACAGCCGATGGTTCTGCCTTTCTCTGCTTTATCTCGATCCACCAACGCACGTGCCACGAGCGCCAGCGCAACGATTGTCCATCGATCTGTTTCCGGTCAGCGTATCGAGTCACGTGATCTCAGTGGTCAGTGACCGGGGCGGGTCACGTGATCCCGGAGCCAGATGTGGGCGGGTCATGTGACCTCTCCGGCCAGTGACCACTGACCGGGCGGTGATGTGTCTGTGTGTGTCACGTGGTTTGTGCGGCCAGTGACCGGCGATGGGTAGGGTGTCGGGACTGAGGGCTGGTGCCCGCGGCAGGGGAGTTGTGGACGGCTAGCACGAGGTGGAGGCACGCACCCAACGTGACGCCTGCCATCTAATTGGTCACGCACAGTATTGGAGCCGGGCAGAGGTTATTAAAGAGTGGAACAAAGTTTGATAGAGGCAAGCAACAGCGATGGGGGTTGGAGTGGATTTAAATGGATTCGGGGGTGTTGATGCTTTGCGTAGCTGAAGTGAAGGGAATTTCATTGTAAAGAACGATCGATGAATGAAATACATAAGCAGTAAGCACTACTGCAGAGTGCAGATGCTCAATATTCCAAAATTCACATAACCAAAAATCACCTAAGGCAGCAGCCCACCTCCCGATACGACGATGCGTCATCAGGCTGTATATCAGTCTCCCCACCTTATCCCGCGTGCTTCTCGGCATCTCAGCTCCATCTGTCATTACTCTCCGATAGGCGCATTGCTTTCATAACGAACACACCCTCATGGGGCACTTCCGCTCCGACCATACCGCGCAAGAATTTGCCGCCTACCCTCCGGACGTGGCTGGCGTCTGGCCATTATTGGTTGGCTATCAGTATGCCTCCTATCCAGTGTTCTGAATATTTGCTCTCGTCTGGCAGAAGCAGGGGAGGGGGTCGAAGACTGTGAGTCACTCCCGGGGAGGGGTAAGGGTGTGCAGGAGTGTGGGGTGGGTGGGGTGTTCATGCGATGCGGTGCTGCATGCAGGGCAATGGAGGTTACTTTGAGGTTGGGTGGCAGCAGCAAAGGCAGGTGGAAATGCGGTAGTTAGATGTTATCATGGAAGCTGCAGTGTTGTAAGTAACAATAAACGTGCAAATAAGTGCCGAACAATCAACGGTACCTTTGAATTTCACTTATGAGCATTGGCGGACTCGCATAAAAAGTCACATTTACGTACACGAAAGATTTGAACTTCCCGTTTATATCCACCGAAATAAACATAGTTTTTACGCGACTATCCAGGTTGACTTCAATTGTATTCACATGTGTTTTTTATTGCCTGATTATAATCTAGATCACTAACTAGCAGGTGGTTGTGGCGAAACAAAGCTGAAGGGGAACATGATGTGAGGGTACGAAAAAAAGCTTTGAAGGATGACCTCACATACAGTGAAATGGCTATTAATCTCGCGCTGCCTGAAGTGGAACGGTCGGACCTCCTACAAGGGAAGTGCTAGAAACCGACTCATGCTGGTCAGGAGAGGTTACGGTGATCCTTGGCGGAGCGCCGGATGGGGAGGGGGCTGCAATCAACCAGTTATTAAATACCTGGCCCACGTCCGGCCGTCTAATAGAAGCCGCCACTGGCTATTCACTCTTTGTCTTCTATTCTTTACACTTGCCTTCTCGGCGAAATTAAAATTTTATATTGCGTTCGCTTCTGGAATTGTCTCAAGCTCATCTGTCGACACCCAGTGGATGGAAAATGTGCTTCCGCTAGTCAGAACTCAGAAGTGTTCTTTGTCTCAGTCGGGCGAGCCGCAGTCGCCATCGTGGACGCCATCGCCGACTATAACACTCGGGGGACCAATAAATGTCACGCGCCTTTTGGCTGCCGTTACAACTAAATCGAATTATGTCACGCCCGTTTTCGACGTTCAAGTGATTGCATGGACTTGGCCGTGTGGCCCGAGGGAATCTTCGGAAATAAACGGGGGGCGATATGCGTGGTCCTGACATTGGCCATGTCATAAGGTACGGATGTGGTACCACTGGGAAGTTCAAACGCAGTCGTTTGGCGGATGTGCGTCGATTGAAGTGGCGTACGAACAAAGGATGGAAAGACAAAGGATGCGTTTGCTCCAAAGAATCAAAATCTGAGAACTTTAAATAGCATGCAAGCTGACGACTGGAAGATGTTCTACCATAAAACACTAGTTCAACTTTTCAGCAAAGCACGCAAGCTTTGATCTGTAGCAGACCACGCTTCAGGTCTGAAACTACGTAGTAGCCTGTAAGTAACATTTTACATAACATGCATTCAAAGGTAGAAAGAATTAGCTCACTAGAGACCGTACCTGTCACCTTGGCGAGTGCTATGATCAATCTCCGTCGAGGAATCTGCCTGCACGGCAATAGTCTCAACCAGCCTGTGTGTGTGTGTGGGAAGGAGGCTCTCCCCATACCCGTAAGTGTTCATCCCTACCCTCTTACTGCATAGGACAGCAATCGCTGGAAAAATGTCGGGATTATCAAGAAATGAGAAGATTATTCCGTATTGACGGAACATGAACAGAAATACCTTGGAGCAAGTGTACACTGTACAGTGTACAGCGTCTTGCCTCCTCATTAGATGTGCTATGTGGATATTATAGATTGTGCCACAATGCTCATACATACGAAAACATTTTTTCGGATATTTATAACATTCGTGTGAGCATTGTGCAGGATGGGATGCCTCGAAGATCTTTCGAGAAGTCTGCATTCTTCTATTTGGTCAGCGCTATGTCCACGTTATACGCTCCACTGTGTTGCTATATGATTTATGGCTCTCGGAGCTTCGCAATACGGACGAAATGAAAATATGCTGCGGGAAGTATCATTAGGAAGTTCTGGGAAAATGACAGCTGTGTCCGGAACTGCTCACGAAATCCTGAAAGCTTTGCCTTGTTCACAAATGACATAAATTTTGCCCTGTTTGCCTTTGACGATGGACAAAAATACACGTTATATGACTTTGGGATTTCTCGTGAAATAATACTTCGTCCTCGAATTTTCCACTCAAGTTGTCCTGTCCCCATATCATTCCCCGTCTGCTTGTAAGTACACTGTGCTCAGCAAAAC
This sequence comes from Amphibalanus amphitrite, assembly GCF_019059575.1. Taxonomy (NCBI): domain Eukaryota; kingdom Metazoa; phylum Arthropoda; class Thecostraca; order Balanomorpha; family Balanidae; genus Amphibalanus; species Amphibalanus amphitrite. Next base: position 43,890 of record NW_024882403.1, on the reverse strand, counting down.
CACCGCCGGAAACCCCACGACACCCCCAGACCGAAGCCCCTGGTCCCGACTCCATAGCGGATTGTACCGCCCCACCCGGGGAAGAAGCCCTACCCTCCCCAGTCGTGTACGTCGTGGTCCATGCCGTGGCGGATGTCGGTCCTGCCGGTCGTGAATGTAGCTGATGTTATTCACCGTTCTGAATGGCAAAATCTATTTTGATACGTCGGCGTACATATACCACAAGGACGATGAAACTTGTGCAGTCGCAGCGTCCGACTATTATTATGTGCGACTTGCGAGTCAAGTAACGGGGGCAATCATTTAGGATTGAAGGGCATTGGGTGTGCAAGATGAGTTGGGTGACTGCTAGAAAGCATCTTATATCAGATTTTGCACTTACAAATCGCGCTAGGATATCGACGTTAAATACATTGTTCCATAGATCTCTGCAAACCGTATGCAGGTACCTACATACATGCATACATGCAACCGTATATACAGGAGCTCTGTATGCATACCTCTGTATGTATGCATACAGAGGTCTATGATTGATCAGAATGAATATGAGTCATACCTTCCACAAACAAGTTTGCCGACCAATTGGGTGGTCGGCACTGCTCCTGTCACAGCGCGTGTGTCCTTCTGCCCTGCTGTCGGTCTGTCGCGTCCACCGCTGTCCCCGAGCTGGGAATCGATCCGCAGTCCCCTCTCGCGCTCGTCTGATTCACGCGGCGTCATCCGGACGCGATCGGCGCCCGCCGAAGCCAGCCAGCGTCTCTGGGGACCGGTGACGGTGTGCTTTGCGACCGCCGATAGTGTTCGGCTCGCAGATTTAGGAGCCGTTTTGCGATTGGCTGCACAGGGGTGGTTGGTGCGGTTTTGCTGCTGAAGATGTTGGGGTGAGGATCTATGACCGAGGGAGTCGCGACGGGGGAAGGGGCTGACAAAACACAATGGCTGGATGGATGAAAAAATGTTGTAACGCCTCACATTTCGCCAGTAAGTTGTTCTGGCTTCCGATTTTAGGGGTCTTTAGGCCTTTCCAATGTGTTTATTGTACATTAGGTATACGGCTCATATGTTTGAGAAATGTTCATCATTTGCCATCACTTTTTAAGATGATGATAAGGTGACGTTAATGTTATTTGGCCATTTCAAGGCCGTTACAAGTGACTTCGCCGGCGGTATTAAACCTTCCTCAGTTGCACAAGAGTTGCTGAGGCTGCTGGGGGCATTCAGCTGAAAGGTAAGTTTGCCCTCAACTTGTCTCGCCAGCAACGGTCGCCCAGAAGCGTCTGCATTGTTTGTTTGAGAAGTTGGTTATCAACAGGCACCCGCAGTGTTCCCAGCACACTCGTATTGGCCAAGTTTTCTTAGCAGCTGTCTGAATGCTCGAGAAACACCGGGACGATATCAGTAACAGAAGGCAAAAGAAAGGACATTACTGCCATCGATGCCAGGAGAAATAATGACGTATTGAGCACACTTAAGTATGTGTGTGTCTACGTCATGGATTCCACCAGTTTTCTCAATTTCACTCAGTGAATATCAGAAAACGGCGCTGCAGCTATAGGTAGAGCTATCGTTTGCAACATCGGGAGGGTGTGCATCACACAGGAACACATCATTTTGTGTGCAGATTTAGGTATACATGTAGTCGAAAAGTGTAGCGGCGTTCTGCTAAAAGGCCCTTTTAGTGCTTCATACAGATATTCAGCTATGTTCAAACTGCGCGAAGGTGATGCATGGCCCAGGATCGAAATAAATGACCAACTGCACATTGGTCAAATGTGTTGCCGAGCTGTTTATTTTTCTCAACATTAAGGGCGTGTTACAGGTGACTACATAGGACCAGCGCACCAACAGGCATTTCAGGCAGCACAGCTCATACTACATGTAAAAAGAATTGATCTGACCCCGTATTTTTCTGACAGTTTGAACTTGCTAATTCCTTACCTTGGGCTATCTTATCATCAGAATAAGCTCGGATAGCCTGGGATAGCCTGTTTTGTGTTCATGCAACATAAATAAGCACGTATCACGTGTCAGACAATCTTAAGACTACCCCATTGTGTGTAAATATGGATTAACTAACGGCCAGATTGACTGGTAGATTTCATGTGAACAATGGATTAGAGTCTTCCATTCATTTTCTGTTATCTTGCTTCCGTTGGTGTGGGAACCATGCGCACGTTCCATGTGGCTCATTTTGGTCAGCTACGTACCTATATGCGGTGATAACACTGAAGCGCAGCTTTTTAAGGATGATCATGCCTAGTTTTTGCTTTTAAATTTTAGCACAGGGAGGTACTAATAGTTAATCGTTACCTAACGCATGTGGCTTTTGCTGTGCATTCGTGGCATCCCCAACCTGTATCACTCAGCTTGGTTGTGTTCTTTTTCTCTTGGGAGTGAGAGCTTAATATGTGAGCCTAATAGAGCCTATGCAGATCAATCGTTAATCACCGTGTCTTGTTGATCTCACGATTGTAAATCGAACCAAGAGCATCAGTGACTCCTACACATCAACTCTAGCTAAATACAGCAACTATCCCCTCCCCTTCATTCAGGGATGCCAATGCCCAATAATACTTATTGTTCTATCAAAGCCGCCCACAATACCGATCCAATCTCGACCTGAGGGAGAGCCAGGCCTGGGGACACACAGTCCGCCTACCCACACCTCCGTTGACCACAGTAAGTCGACTGTGTCTCGTGACGTCACTAGTCCATCCATATGACGTCATCGCCATGAACCGCATGCATTCAATAGAGCGACGGTCGAGACGGGGCGGCGGAAACCGCAGAATGATTGTTGATTGTTTGGCTTAGCTCTGGATGTGATGTGAATGAGCGGGACGCAGCGGATAGATGAGGTGTGGGCGCGAAAGTGGACCGGCTCTCATTAACTTGGGTATTGTAGGAGGAGAAGAAAGTTAACCGATTGTTGCCTGATTTTCCGCCGTCATCCCCTCGCATGGTGTTGAATAATGGGAAATGTCTGACCACAGCGTTATTGTGTAGTTATTACACCCAGTGTATTTGCTTTTATTTAATGGTTAAATAAAAGCAGACTGAGACCTTGATTTGCCGGAATATACCAATTAATAGATGCACAACTCATTGCCACTATTAAACCGCATGTATGCACATATGTCGCCGTCATTGGTACTGATGTCGTCGTTGTCAATGTCATTCCGCTGCTTGTCAGTTGTCACAGTCATCGCCAACGTCCCTGCCACAAATACTGCCACTGCCATCTTCACTGTCATCACACTGTCACGTCGCTATTATCACCGACGTCACCGCCACAGTCACGTAACGACCTTCACGGTCAGTGTCCTATCCCATACTCTGTTCGGAAGGAACATCGGAATCTCAGCCATATAACAATGGAAACTGTGACGAAGCATAATAGGTTTCCTGCGAAAGAGAATGGCCCTTATGAATTGTTCCGTCTGTGGCTCCTAATGAATGACAAAGTGAGAACTTTGAAGAGGAGAGCTTTTCACTGAAGGCTGATGAGGACAGGGATAGGAATGGTGCTGAGACGACCACTCTGCCTGATATGAGAAGCCTCATGAATTTCACATGACTATTGGTCATGACACTGAAATGCATAAACGTACTGCAGAAGGATAACCAATAACCATATTCTGCAACATGTTAATGGTTATAGTTTCAACATGCTTCTAACGGCACAGTTAGGTATATGTAATGTGTGTTCACATAGTTATGGCTATTTATTTTGGAAGCAGTTGGTAGGTATGCAATGCACTGTATTGAAATTAAGTAATGATGGCTTCAGCTTCCCTTTAATGACCTTTTGATGGTTTTCAATGTTGTCTTGTTGCCAAAAGATGTAAATGTTCCAAGCACTGAGCCCATCACCGATTATTTATTGTTATATCTTGTTTTGACCTAAGGATAAAGCTTGGAAAACTTACATTTTCATTTAGAAATTAGGCATTGCACGGTAGCATGCGCCATTGAAAGCTTGTGAAGAATATCGCAAGCGCCGACATTGCAGTTACTTGTAAGGTACATGTAGTAAGGTTGTAAGGCACCTTACTTATAACTTGTACATTGTATACAAGCACCTACCAATCACGGAACCGAATATATAGTCTACGACAAACTATAATTCCGTGTATGAATACAGTGATAGATACTACAGTTGCTCCACATGCTTTTAGGCATGGGAGACACGTTATGTTGGCTTTGACAGTCATATTTCATGTCTAAAGTTCCTTTGCAAAGTGGGCCGCCACAGGAAACAACATGAAGGCTGTCATTAATTCCTAATTAGACTACAATAAGTGATGCTTGGTCTGATACTTGAATTTGTCTCACGAGTGCACAGGATTAATTGCTTTTTGTTAGTCTTCGCGTCTTCCATTTATGAAAAGCATGGCTTTTTTAAAGTGCAAGGAACGGGTCAAGGGCGTATTCAGCCCAGAGGCATAATTAACCCTTTATCCTGCCCAGTAGATGTGACGGTGCCACCCCTGACCTTTTTTCACAATTGCTCGAAACATTTTGGCGATGGAGGGCTGCAGGGTTGCATATCTAGCTTTTGACTTAAGCCAAAGCTTGTGACACCAACTTAAGTTTCAGGTCATGTCATGTCAGGTCAGGTCAGGGCATTGACCAATGACGTCATAAGTAAACCTCTGCATAGTCCTAAAATGTCACAACTCAGCAACGCCCTCAGAACCCGGGAATCTCACCTGAGCTCATCTGAGGTTAGGTCGGTCACGTGCCCTCACCATCATAAGTCAATGGGTAAATAAAGAAAGCCTTACTTCGGCACCGGAAACGATGTAAAATTAGCTCAAACGAATGAAGTTGTATTTGCTCATACACTATTTGCAAGGTTCGATGTTTAACTTTTGCATTGTTGACTTTGGCGACGCGACGTCATGTTCGACGCCAATAAGGTCATCGTTTTTTTCCGCCAAACTCACGATGAAACTGAATTAGCGAGTCCGTGAAGCCATCACTGGGCTCAGGAAAACCTGCATTCGATACGCAGTATGTGCTCCATTAACCAGCTTTGTGAACTGGGTATATAGAAGTTGACCTAGGCTCAACACCCAAAGCCTACCTCTTTGAATCGAAAAGTTTGACGCACCTGAGCATGACGAACACCATGCCAAATTCACGGCTATGCAACATTTTTTTTTACGAAATCACACACGCATAGCACACAAATTCATGCATATAGTGCTCTGTTTTGCCACGTTATCCGACTGACTGTCGAGCACTCCTGCACTGACAGTTTCCGGCAAAACTGCAAGAGGCAGCGCCAGAGGGGTTGGCGCTCCGGTGCACCATCCGTAAACAGCACCGACTCAAAGTCAAAACAGAGGTGACTCTTGTCCCTCGGACGGAAATCTACTTCAGCTCGGAGGCTGACAGTGACACTGGGTAACAGGCAGCCAAGTGCAGATGTGTTCGAAGATCAAAGCAGTTCGCGCCTGGAGCATTTAAAAGGTGCTGTGTGGTAGGGCAAGTGCAGAATTCTCATAAACTGCAGGCTCTGTATATGTGGACAATATAGCACTGAAGTTACACAAACATGTGCGCTCATCGTCCAATTTGGACTATTATCTATTATTGTCACTCTTCGACATATCTATTTTGCCTCATATATATGAGGCAAATAGATATTTCCTCATATGAGGCAACATATATATTTTATCTATTTCGCCTCACTTCCCGACATATCTGAAGCCATGAAATACCAATTGAATAATCTGGGACAAATAGTGCAACTGCTCGGTATGCCTCAAGCTCTGACAGACCACTCTCCTTTCTCTCTCTCTCTATCTCTCTCTCTCTCTCTCTCTCTCTCTCTCTCTCTCTCTCTCTCTCTCGGCTCTCTCCTCTCTCCTCTCTCTCTCTCTCTCTTCTCCCTCTTCTCCCTCTCTCTCTCTCTCTCTCTCTCTCTCTCTCTCTCTCTTCTCTCTCTCTCTCTCTCTCTCTCTCTCTCTCTCTCTCTCTCTCCTCTCTCTCCCTCTCCACCCCTCTCGCTCAATCTCACCTCACTCACCACCCGCACCGGCTGGAAACAGTCTCTTCTCGTCAGCACCGGTCCCTGGGGGCTGATCCAGCCGGCCGGGACGGCGTTGTTGACAGCTCCCGGGTGGTGCGGCTGATCGGGGAGCAAAGACGCTCGTTAGTGGTAGCCGGGGTGGGCGGGCCGTCATGTCTTGTATGCGTGCGGGTTGTACGGGAGCATACCCCGTGGTGTTCTTACAGGTGGACTGGGCTGATGTGGGTTAATGTAATGTGAGATGTGATGTGATGTAGGGTGACGTAGAGTGACGCTGGGTAGCATGAATTTACCTAACCGCTGTAGAGGGTGATGTGGACAGGTGAGGATAGCCACGGCAGAGACCGTATGGGGCATGGACATGGTTTAACCTGCAGAGGCGCAATGCGTCAGGGGACTGGATCGGGATATCGATGTGCGATGCTTTTCTCAAATCTGTAACATTCACTGCGGCTTAAATCACTACAATTTCCTGCATATAAACATGCATGATTGTACTCGGAAAGAGCATTGCCTTCCGCTTAAATTACCAAATTATGCATCGCGAATCATAAGCTCAACCCACCTGTTCAATCGTACTAACCGGCAGGGCTGCGGAGTCGATGGATTTTCGGCGATTTCGACTCCGACTCCGACTCCGGCTTTCAAAAACCAGCTCCGACTCCGACTCCGACTCCGGGCAGAATTGTCGACTCCGACCGACTCCAACTCCCGACTCCGACTCCGCAGATCTAGCAGGGCTGCGGAGTCGACAGATTTTCGGTGACTCCGACTCCGACTCCGGCTCGGGTTTTTAAAATCGACTCCGACTCCGACTTCGACTCCGGTCACAACTGTCGACTCCGACCGACTCCGACTCCGACTCCGACTCGGACTCCGCAGCCCTGCTAACCGGTAACCTAATGCTTCAACTGCCCACACAACCGTTCACCAAGTCTCCCGAAACCCCACGGCGTCTGCAGCGGATCGGTTTCCGCTCATGAATAATGAGTAGTGAGTACCCACGTCTTCAACTGGACTCGGTCACTGCACCGGGGGCCTGGTTACCAGTTGGCAGTTACCAGTTACCAGGCCTCTACTAAGCGGTGATAGAAACTGGGGAATGGTGTTGGAGTTTATGATGATCGACATTGCGCAGGATTTCAAGGCAACTAGCGAGTAAGTAGATGCACTCATGCAACAGAATAGTTGTGATCAAGCCACTTAGAATGAACATTATGTATATGTACTATAGTCCATTTTATTTCAAAAGGCGCACGGCCCGAAAATCGATTTTAGAATTGTCACGTGCAAAGTGATGACTTTGACAGAATTCAACGAACACCGGCTTGGCACGTTTCGAAATCAGACTGGTCGGCTGGTCTCTGATTTGCGATAGTTTTGAGAGAAGTATATACATACGACTCATAATGAGGAACTGTGAATCGAAAGTAATGCTTCCACACGGGGTCTAGCCATAGGCACTAAACAAATGATTAAGATGATTACGTGGATGACTTGTTTGCAGACCTACAAAAGTAACACACGGATTGACATTTTGTTTTACGTTTATTTCTGTTGAGTACAAAAAGAAACATGAGCCAGCATATCTGCCGATCTAGTACAATGTTGATCGATCGATTCCTGCATTGGGAAGAAGTCGGGTATGCGCCTACTAAATCTGGAAAGACTCATAAAAAGACTACTGAAGTTTGTACGTAGCATGCGAGAACACAATGTAAGACAACAATATGGAACGTCACCAGCTTCAGCAGCTAACAATGACATGGAGTGAGCCTGCCGTTCAGAATTCTGGCGCCCGACAGAGCCTTGTAGCAAAAAATATTGTTCTGTCTTGATTATTTAAGGATTTGCCGCTTGTTATTTCTCAAGTGATGGCCTGGCTGTGGAATCAAGGTTGATCTAGGAGTGACGTTAGATTAGCATGCAAATTCAACAGAATGGCTCAACCGCTCAAATATATGAATTTACTAACATTCTGCAATATGACACGATTTATAAGCTAAATTGAACAACTTGCTCCGTTGCACTGTGCTTAGTGTGCTTATCTTTCAAAAATGGCCCATGGCCGAGAAATTCATCTCAGCTTGCGTTATTTTCTAGCGTCTCGCACGTGCCAACTCCAAAATAATACTTCGGGCCATGAGCCTTTTGAAAAAAATGGACTTTTTTATAATTACTATGACGTGAAACAGTCGACTGGACCAATGCCAGAATGCTAATAACTAGACGAATGACTGTTGGGACCGAGGCCTATCCCCGAGACCTCTGAGCGGTCAGTGATTTATTTCCGCTCCCACCTGCGTGGGCCCCAGGTGTGGTCGGCACTGGACGCGGCGCACCAGCTCCAGATGAGGCGCTATTCTCAGACGCTTCTCAGCCGCTTCGGCTGAATCCGCCCAGCGGAAAGCCTCGCCGCATGGTAATGCCACCCATTGAATTCCATTACCTCGCCGGCACCCAGACGTAAAATAATGTGTTTATCTCCGCCTCAAATGTACGTCGCCAAATGCATATGAATGTGGTGTGAACCTAATTTTCGAATGCCCGTCTCGCTGATTGTAAGCCGGTTTCAGTTTCCCGGGCGGTGGTTTCTCTGCCGCTTTTATCACGAGCTCGTTGTTCCGAGTGACATTTGCCGCTGTCGTAGGCTTATTGGTCGAGTTGAGGACCACATATGTGACATCACGCCTGACATGTCGAAGTGTCACGTGATTTAAGTAGTAAGTTGTGATAATAACCAATGTGGACCGTCCTTTACACATGCCGATCACCCAGCTGTCTCTCCGTCGGGCGCTGCGCATCCAGTACCATTTGGCAGGTACTGCAGGACCGGCGTCTCGGGCAGACGCATTGCGGTCCTTGAGCTGACGTCGGTGCCACGCACCATCATTCGTTACTCGAGAGCTGCGAGCGGCAATGGCCGGGTAAAAACACCTCCGTTCCAGATTTGGAGTCACCAGAGCGAACAGCGCCAGTATGAAAGTCGCCAGCCTTTCTTTGATGAATCCTCAGCGTAAGGCTTTGAAGATCGTCGACGTTTGAAGCCGCCCGATGCATGATTATTTTAGTTTGTTTTTCTTCACATTAGTTGGCGGTTTGAGAAGTGGCTCTGTTTTCCCCAATGAATTCAGTTGGTGTGAGTTTGACTCCACTGGGACACACAGTTGTTGTCTTTGGCTGCGGCGGGTGCGTCGGAACTTCTGCGGTGAGGGCCTGTGTGAGATCTTCCATCGCGCACTTCAACGATCCCTGACGGCTGGAGCCTCGCCCAACGCGATAAATGGCCGAATTATTTAGAAGGAAAGGGCGTATTCAGTCATCTGAGCACCGTCCTCATTAGTCATTTAACTATAACAGAGTGTCTAGTTCAAAGCAATCAAACACGAATTCACTAAATAAATTTCCATTTTCAGGCGCAACATATAGGTACCTAATGCTGATTCACGCACCGAGTTGCGTCCTGGACTCCTGACGGCCCAACATACTCGAATGCCTTCGGGCTTTGGCTGTTTTAAATACCAAAACATTGCTGCCTTTCTTAGAAGCTTTATCGTGCTGAGGCTTGGGTTGCTATTTCTTTTCTTCCTCTATCATTTTTCTCTGTGGATGCAAAGAATGTATCAGCATGACAGTGTGGATAGGAAGAAGTCATTTCTGTTTTAGACCTCAATAAGTGGATGCGCGAATCAACGTCTTCTTACATTTGGTGAATGTTCATTTTCTCTACCTCATAAGGACTTGTGTTTCCCTAAGTCAATTTCGAAGAAAGGAAAGAGAAAGAAGAGGAAGACGAATCGACCCCAGTCCACTGTCTTATTATGTGGAGACTGGAGAGGACCGGAGAATTATGTGACACTAGGGTGACCAAACAGCGGAAAGGAGACTGGGGAATTCGCCCTCTGTGCGTCCAGCACTGCGGTCTGAAGTGCCGTGCGGGGGAGAGAGGGGAGGAGAGGAGGGGAGAGGGGGAGGGAAGGCAATGTTGTGGCGAAATGACGCGTTGCACGGGGCGCGTGCTGCACATGTGTGCCGTTGCAGGCGCCATTAGCAGCGGTGGGGTATGAGCCGCTCTGTAAGTGATCCCCCGACAGCCGCCTCAGCCGACGGCAGCACCCCGGCTGATCAGCGCTGACTGCTGTGACGTCAGCGTACGTGACGTGACGTCACACAGTGTCAGGTGATGTGATGTGATCTGACTGACGGACGAGTGATACCAGCTGAGACTGGTGTGAGTGCTGAGCCGACGCCCGGCGGCGACGGCTGGGGAGTGGGGGCGACACCCGTCTGCCACCACAGCCGGCTTCGGTGTGTAGCCGGACGCCCCCGCAGCCGCGGTGCGGGCTCCTCGTATAAGAGCGGTGGGTGATTGAAGCTGATGTTTGCGGTCAGAGCAGGGCATGTCGGCGGAGAGATGGCCAGATTTAGCCACCAGAAGTGACGTCAGCGTGGGCGAAGCCAGCCTCCGGCGGAAACGCTGAAAGCCGATTGATAGCAGATGAAGGCACCGCCATCGGTACCGGAATAGGGCCTTAGTACCGGATGCTAAGAGATGCTATAGATAGATATGGAGGGAAGACATCGGGTCTTTGTTATCTTCAAAGGCCCGCACTGGAACAGATATTGAAAAAGAAACTTAAATAGCAAAAACATTTCAGAATAGTGAACAATAGAAAAGTGACGACTGGCGAGCATAATTGAAACAAATTGTAGGCAATGCATCAGTTCGTAAAACATGTTGTACATTTTCGATTTATCTCTCATCCCCGTTGCAGTGATCAGAGAATTAACATGATCGACTAGGAGACATGCTCTGGTTCAATATTCCCACCTCTTGCCTCACTAATTTCACTGACAGAGGTCCCTCTTTCCCCCAGCTCTCCCTACAAGTGACTTTTACGGCTGTCTCCCGATGTAACTGCAGTGCGTGGAAGGGCCAACGCGCTATAAACCCGGCCTTTAGTAAAGCGGGGCTGCTGGCCGGCGGGCCATCTGCTTACCAGCTGGTGCATCTCTGATCAGACTCGCTGCCAGTGCCTTGTGATGGCTCTAGGGGCCGCTGGACTTTAAAGGGTAGCAACGGAGAAGCGTGGTGTGAGAAGTAAATATGTACGACTCGTGTAAGATGCATGACCAGTATAACGCCTTTTGTGGCGACTAACGGAGCGAGCGAGAGGGTGAGCCTTGCACGTGCGAAATTGCGAGGGGGTACCTCCAACTGACTTGTGCACGGCACCTTACTAACCGGTCTCTAGCGATGTGCCAAATTTGAGCACAATCGGCCCAGCCGTTCTCGAGATCTGGAAGCGGCACTCTGCACGTGCGCACGTGCAAAATGGGTCCCAACTGACTTGTGCACGGCACCCTACTAACTGCTCCGTAACCGTGTACCAAATTTGAGCGCAATCGGTCCAGCCGTTCTCGAGATCTGGAATCGACCCCTGCACGTGCGCACGTGCAGCAGCACCCCAACTCTGGCACATGGATATGCATTGCCTAGTGGGTGCCTACCTACATGCCAACTCTCAGCGCAATCGGCCCAGTAGTTACCGAGATATTGCAACAATTACAAAAGTGACACCTCTTGGTTTTGCACGTGGCACGTGCATAAGGGGTCACCCACATGCATCGGGAATAGTCCAATACTTGGTAGAAGGAATGAAGCTACCCTACAAAAATTACCGCATGTAAATCGGTCAAGTGGTTGCTGAGATATAAGCTTCGCAAAAGCGTGACCACGGCCGGCCGGCCGGCCGGCCGCTCATACTCAGAAATTTCCGTTAATCTAAGGAAAGACTACGCTCGCTTCGCTCGCTCCGTAACGAATGGAATATGTTGATTTAAGATCTAATGATTGTAAAACAAAACAAAAACATTTAGTATAGCATGATGTTTTTTCAAAACTTCCTTGCAACATGTTTTGATGTCAACAAGCATACCCCGTTTCGACAAGTTTTCGCTACAAACTACCACTCACTCTCCCCCATTTCGTCCACTTTTTATCCCCTTCCAACTCACGCTAGACTTCATCCCGGTTCCATTCGTCCCTCTCCCTCTCTCCTTCACATCCGGCACTCCACTCTTTCCACTCAGCCGGCTGCCGATCTGTGTGGAATGATTCAATATTGCCCGACCTGCGACCAATGAACGGGGGAGGGGTCAGCGGGGGAGGCGGGGGGGGGGGATCTGGGGAACACCGCCAGTGATGACACAGCAATAGGCGCCGATGAATCCGACAGATAGTGCAGCCCGTGCGCCGGCCGTCTTTGTTTGCGAGGCGGCGATCTATCAGGGCGGCGCGCCGCAATCGTCGCCAGTGACGTGGAAGCTGCGTCAGTTGTGTCTGGGCGGCGGTAGTGGCGCGTGTGTGCTGAGTGTGGCGCGCCGCGGCGCTAGATGATGGATGCTGCGTCTCGCGAGGGGGTGATGCCGGCTGGCGTCGGCACCGGCCCGCCCCGGTCATTAGTTTTGGAAAGGGGTCCGTTATGTTTCCGTCACAGTGTGTTTGAGCAAGGGGTGAACAAGGGTATCGATTTGAAGGCTTAGGTCGACATGCTGTTTTTCGCATCTCCCCGTGAATTGGGTTCGGACGTGAGTGGGATTTTTTTACTCTGAATCGGTCTCCAAACCGACAGCTCGCGTGGTCTGAATCGGTCCTGAACCACTGGTCCTTGCCCTGAACCACCGTGGACCGGCCCAGGTCACTGCCTGCGCGGCTGCGTGCGTGGGAGACGGGCGGGGCGGTCCGGAGTCGCGGGGGGGGGGGCGTGCGCGGCCTACACAGGAGCTAATTAGTGGCCGTTCCGACGGTCATTAGTCTGCCTCCCCGCCCCTCCCCGCCCCTCGCGCGCACGTGCCGCGGCCGCGGCCACTGTGACCGTTCCGGCGCGTGTGATACGTGCGGTGGCGCGCGGGGCACAATGCGGGCCGACCGTTCCCTGTTGCTTCTGACCGGAGGACAAACGTGATGTGTCCGTCGCGCTAATTGGTAGCCTCTCCACAAGTGTATTTTCGCAGGAAGGGCGTAACTTTATACATGGGGACAGGAGATTTTCGAATCAGTGAGAGCATTGGGACATGACGAGGAGCAATTTCTCCACACGTGTTTAATATATGAGTATTGAAGCTTTGGAGATGATGCAACATAAATTGCTCTTATGGTGCACTCTCATGAACTTGAAGACTGGCTCTGAAGTGGTTAATTGGTCTCCAATCACTTTGCTTGGAATGGGACCTGCACGAAGTAGCTTTTTAAATGCATCGACAGAACTAATGCGCGACTGCTTTCCGTCCTCACCCCACAATGAGCGACGGACGGGATCGTTAAAACTTAAATTAGAATTCATAAATGGGTACCATTTTTACCAGAACTTTGATGATTCACTTTCCTTCCTTTCATAATTCCTTCAGAACTAAAATTATTCCGAGAAAAACAGGTCGTTCAATATGGCCGCACTTTCTTCACAATCTGCGTCAGATTGATCCAATGCGGACATCTGACCTAAATATTGCCCAAAAAGCGCGGGGAGAACGTAAAAACTGCAGCTACCGTGATCCGTACGTGGAGCAAGAACCGGGAGAGAGGCGCCCCCTGACGTGTTTCCGACACACCATCAGCGCCTCATTAGTGGGCCAATTATGCGCTGGCGGCGCTCCGCACTGACGATGACGATGGTGCGTGCGTGGGGCGGGGGGGGGGGGTGCTGACCGGCGCTCCACGCAGCTGGAGCTTAAAGAGAGCAAAGAAGTTGCGTGTTTGACAGAGGATTTGTCTAGAGTAAGTGTTAATGATTTTAATTGGGGTTGATGTGTTTGGGCAATTTCCATAGAACGACTATCTACATATTTCTTTATGCTGGCTTGTACTTACGAATAAGTATGTATACCAATAAGAGGTGCTCCTTCACGCATGTAGATATCTCCATGGAAATACTCGTAAATAGTGAATACGTTCCCAGGACTTTGATAGCCATTTCTAACAATTACTGCTGTTTCTGCTCTCAGCGACTGCTTTCACCATTAAACAACGGGAAAGTAATTCACATGCATGAAAGTTCGCCTCAGGCTTTCTTTGTACCGTGAAAGCGCATAGCATAACACAAACAATAAACACGAATAACTGACGCTGCATTGCGCCGAGGCTTACGTTGCAAACCGTGAAAGTTCGCCTCGTTCGGCCTGTTCGTGGTTGCCCGCGGGCCTGCTGTTGGTCCGTGATGGGGTAGTGTCGAGCCGAAATTGAAATCAGCCGCCGGAAGGAGACGCCGCGGCGGCGCCAGCCGACACGACCACGCACAGGTCTCCAAGAGAGGTGATGAGCAAAGTTGAGCGTCGCACACGAGCGCCAAGTTCGCAGGGAGCGTCCGGAATGAGAGCAAATGGCGCCGCCAGGTGGGGATCAGAGGTGCAAACTGCAGGACAGTGCGGCCAACACATCCCGATTACGGAGCAACTAAACAAATTAAAAGCATTGTTTTCTGAATTTTTGGCGCAATGAAAACTTCGCATTTGACGCTAAAGCGCTGTAATTGGCGAAAGTTTGTTCATTAGGTTTGTTTCGTTGCACGCTGTTGCAGCAGATAACGGGAATATTTTGATAGCCGAAATAGAGAACCAGAGTGGTTTTAATGTGTTTGCACCCAGTGCGGAGCTCTTACAGCTCGGGCGGATGAAATCTGATGCAAGTCCCTGCCATCTCGCTCCTAATTGAGATAAAGCCTCGCAGCAATACGAGAGGCTCAGATTTAATCGTTTACGAAATCCTGAGATTATATTGCACTGGAACTTCGCTCGCAATTACATATTTTGCATTTACGATGTGTTTGAACATTGTATTGTCTTATTCCGGCACATTTTTCTGTCTAAGTGATGGCCACATCCGCCGACTCCCGGCTGTGTCCTCGCCTTTTCCTGCAGCCAAGCGCTCCGTGACATTGGCTCCACTTGAATAAACGACTCACTTCCCGGTGTAAATGTTTGCCGGCGCCCCTGTCGGACAGCGGTGGAGCGCGGCCCATGGAACAGGGGGCTCTTCAGGCCGTCACTGAGCAGCGGGTCAGGGCCGCCGCGGCAGGACGGACGCTAAGGTGGGGCTGAGAGCGCCGACTGGTCCAAGATTGTCGAGTTTCCGTGGGTTATCTATCTAACAGACTTTAGGAAGCTGACCTCCATAGCGCTTTGATGATATGCCAGATAACATTGTGCGTAATGACTGATCAAGTGGTGTAAATGTAAAGAATTATCAGGTTTGAGGTCTGTGTCTTTTCTCATATGTCTGCATGCCATTTCGCATAAGATCGGTCGCATTCACTTTTTGATCGTGCGTGGGCTATTTCTAGATGATTTTTATCCGAGTTTGGTGTCGAAGAAGAGTTGCATCGGGAATCAAAAATGACAACTCTCCCCAATGTGCTGGGAAGAGTCAACTTTTCTCTCAGTGTAGTTCTCTATAGGCATGCTGTTCTCAGAGGAGTATTTCATAGAATCTGGATCGATAGACACGCATTTCATGCGTGACACTCTTCCCTCGAAGGTATTCTCATCCATAACTTATCGCTAAGACAAAATGGTCAGCAGAATTTGCAAAGTTATCACAAATATCAAGAATTCGATGGTACCTAAGCGTTTGATATTTGATGCTATATTGATAAGATTGGAAACATCTTTATCTGATTGAGTGGCCCGGATGGGAATTCCATATGTCAGCGAGCTTTAAAGGTCATGACCGGAGTGCCCTGAAATAAAGCACCGTGGCGGCGTAGCACTTCATGTGCAACTGCAAATCTTTTCAATCTGCCACCGCAAAAATAGAATAGTAGCCGTTTTCACGACGGCCATCTGGTACACATTTGGTACACATTTGGTCAGATTTGGTCAGATTTGGTGCACATTTGGTCAAATTAGGTTCAGTGTGCTTCTTCGCACCTATTAGCTAGGGTTGCGCTAATTGTTTATATACCTTCTTTGTCATAATATCAGATATTATCATCGACTAAAACACTGAAATGAATTTATAATTTAACCCTCGCCGGCCGAGGGGGGGGGGGGCGGGTGCCGCCCCCCCATAGGGTTTTTTTCGCGATAGCTCCGACCACGCTGGCGATAGAGAGCTGAAACTTGGCATACCTGATCTTTGATTCAAGCCGGATCTTTAGACACCAACCGCATTTTCGGGTCAGGTCAGGTCACTGACTTATGACGTCATAAGTGAACCTCTGCACGGTCTTCAGATGTCGCAACTTCGCAACGCCCTCACTGCCAGAGGAGATGTCACAGGGAAATGAAACTTGCAGGATCTAGTATCCATTATGAGTCTCACAACTTGTATATCTCGGATTTTTCCTAAAGGTCATTTGAGGTCAGGTCATTTTCGTGACCTCACCATTATAAGTCAATGGGGAAAATGAAAACTGTTATTCTGGCGCCGGGAACGATCTCCAACTATCTCAAGCACACGGAATCGTAATTTGATGCACTCCTTGCAAGGTTAGATGCGTCACTTTTGCAATGTTGACCTTGCGTGACGTCATTTATGACGTCATCAAGGCCATATTAGTTTTTCGTCAATAACTCTTGATCAAATTGAGCTAGCGAGTCGGGAAAGCCACCAATGGACTCAGGAAGACCTGCCGAATCAAATGATATGCAACATGACCTCTTTCGACCAACTTCGTGACCTGGGGGTGCTGACCTGACCTTGACCTGAGGTCAACACCCCAAGTTGACCTGACCGGGACAAAAAGTATATCATTCGACGCGCCTGAGCGACACGAACACGATGCTGCCAAAATCGCGGCTCTGCGGCCGTTTTTTGCGAAGTTATTCACCAAAAACTGAACCGTACCTTGGGGCACTTGACCTGACCTCAGAGGTCACCGGTTGACCTAGGACCTTAAAATCGGGTACCAATCTCTGCGTCTCGTAACGGCGCACACGCCGCGACGCGCTAGCTCCACCAGGGGCGAAACGGCGAGGGGGTGTCGTACCCGCCCCCCCCCCCCCCCTCGGCCGGCGCGTATGTAGAAAACCAATAGGTCCGGCGAGGGTTAAGATATTTGCTGTAAAAGAGATTTGGTAGATATTTGGTCAAATTAGGTGCATTCACCAGATAGGTCGTCGTAAAAACGGCTATTATGTACATTTCACATTGCACATGTGAGATGAGGACAGAACCCAAGGGTGCTGTTTTATGCTAGATCTCGCCAGGCCTATAATTTGCTGTTGACCGGATTCCCGCTGAAAAAGCATAGCGAGCTGCGACCATTGCAGACTAAAGCGCTCTTATACTTAACTGGGCCAGATAAGACTTTACCAAAAGATTGATCGTCATATTTTTGAGAGACAAATGATTCGTTAGCTTAATTAAGCTATCATTTTTAGTTAATTACTTGAGACAACTGAGACAACTGTTCTAGAAATTGGGACTTGAGCAGAGCTTCTGAATTTCATTCGTAGAAATTGAATGAATATTCCGACATGACACACCTACCATTTTCTTTATATTGAAGGTATCATCTTGGCCTGCAATTGACCTAGATTGATGCAGTCCACTCCATCGATGCGACTCATCAAGAAAAAAAACGTCAGGTGATGATCCAAACACTCTCGGACCGAAAATGCCAAAGGCAGCATTTGACACCGTGAATTATGACCGACACCCACTATTTAAATTTAATGACCTCCCAAGGGCCCATTATTCTCTGCGGCTGACTGGCTATGGCCAATAACAGGGCCACTAATCCGCCAACGGACACATTGGATAAAGTCTTCGGCTTCAGACGGAGTCGGCCACTGAAAAGTCGCGCCTTAACTGATAAAAAGTGCCAGTCAGATCAGTCAGGTATCGCATAAAACGTCCCCGGCGAAACGAACTAAATCAGAATTGATGGACCGAACCATGCCGGGCCGGGACAGCGGAGGTTATATATTCTTATAGTTTGAATTAGATATTTGTGTCAGTTAGATTGAAAAATGTGTAACAAATTACGCTCGGAGTTATTTTTTGTTTGTTATTTCAAATCTTTATGCGGATTTCGAATTGCAAGTGCATATGGTAAATTTAAAACTAAAGAAATAAAGGGCTAAACGTTTCAATATGTGATATAAGTTGCCACAACTATGAGCTTTCTTTGAAGACGGATGATGTCAAATAGTGATAAAACTTTTCTTATTGTCATCCCAAACCAGCACCGTACAATTTTACTTCCTCTCTTGACTTACCCGTATTACACCCATCTATGCGTTCACGCGAGATTCTTCTGAACTGCATGTGCACTGTAAAAGGGCACCCATATGCAGCTTCTTCCTCCAGGAGTCTCTGCCTCAGCCGACTGGCTCTGCCTCTATTCGCGCAGTTCCGCCTCCCAAACCGGACCTCCAATCGGGGCCATATTAGTGCCCTGGCCCGGCGGTTATTGGAGCCCAGTCCCAGTGCGCCACACGTCTCAGCCGCGCCAAATGTCGTCTCAGCCGCGCCACTTGACGTGACAGGTGAGGCGAGACAATGGCGGCGCAGATGTGTCGAAATGAACTGGGCGCGGGCGGAGAGGCTGGACGGCGGCTGCCGCCAGTGCGGCATTCATCTGTGAGAAATGTCTGAATATAGGTGACAGGTGGGGAAATATGGACTCATATGAAGTCATATGGCGACAAATATCGGAATATTGACGATACCGTCAAATTTGCCCCGACTGAGTAGTTCATTATCCAAAGCGATTTGTATCGATTCTTGTCAGGTACGCGGCAAATTGGATGTCCCCTGCAACGGATCGATGATCACATGTTGATTAAATAACGCATCATCTCGACGTTTCAGGTACCAAGCAGAACCTTCACCCGATTAGGTACCAATCACTTAATAGGCAGCTGCCTTTTATAAGTGCCGTGCTATGAAGAAATATTTGATACCAATGGATATGTATTAGAAATATTCAAATAGGTAAACTGATTGGTAGATGTTCCATTAACTATTAGACATTGAATGGCAGTAATGCTGATTTAATATCTTACTATTGTTCATGTTTTTTTTGGGGGGGGTCGTTCTCATCTATCTACCGGCTCGAATCAACATCGATAAAACCGGTCTCGTGCCAACAAAATATTGTGAAAATACTTATAATACTTATCACTTTGTGACAATAGCAGCACCACGACCAATCCCGACAAATAATCTCTTCTGTCCTGAAATTTCTCACAAATGCAACCCCGTCCGCCCTCTGTTGCACCTTTGTTAAGAGCAAGGCCTCCCTCGACGAGCGCTCTGCTTCTCTAATTTTCAAACAACAGCGTCATTTATCAGTGTTCCCGGGTGCGTCTCTTTTCGTCAGCGTCACTGTCGCCGTCGTGCGTCTCCGAAGGGTTTGCGGAGCGCCAGAGACGACTCCGACGAGCCTGTGTCGGGTGGCATTAGGGGGTTTCGTCGTGGCGGTGCAGGGGGGAGGGGATAGGAGGTTGGAAATATAGCTATACGAGTACGACGTCTACGGCACACGTAATAGACAACGGGTGTACCGTCATGGCAGATGCTAACATCAGGCGCCGTCTGCGCTTACTTATCAACAAACGCTATCTTGTCACATATTTATTTAAATATATTCATGCAAATAGGATAGTGTAACAAACAGCTAATATATCAAAATAATGCATTAGGTCAGCTGCAGCATTCACATTAAAAACAGCCCATCAGTGCCAGTTATTCTTGAGGAATAATGACATTTTATGCATCGCGACAAGCTGTCATTTACTAAACAAAGAAAAAAACACAACGACCAGATAATATCAAATGGCGTAAGGCTGTAGCAATATCTTTACTAAAATTGAGTAGTTGCAGTGTTATCGGTAGTCGGGATAGGCACTACAGTGGTCACGTTGGTCGGTACGGGTGCCTCGGTGGTCACGTTGGTCGGGACGGGTGCCTCGGTGGTCACGTTGGTCGGGACGGGTGCCTCGGTGGTCACGTTGGTCGGGACGGGTGCCTCGGTGGTCACGTTGGTCGGGACGGGTGCCTCGGTGGTTGAGACGGGTCCTTCAGTGGTGAAGTTGGTCGGGACGGGTGCCTCAGTGGTCACGTTGGTCGGCAGGGGTCCCTCGGTGGTCACGTTGGTCGGGACGGGTCCCTCGGTGGTCACGTTGGTAGGGACAGGTCCCTCGGTGGTCACGTTGGTCGGTACTGGTCCCTCGGTGGTCGACACGGGTCCCTCGGTGGTCGGTACCTCGGTGGTGGTGGTGGCCGGCTCCGTGCAGTTGACGTTGAACCTGAAGTCGCACTGGTCCGTGTCCTCGTTGAAGTAGAGCCCGTCGGGACAGGTGAGCAGGATGGGCCGTCCGTTGGAGCACAGGTAGAACTGTGAGCAGCTCTGGTCGCTGGCCACGAACACGGGCTGGTCGGGGTCCGAGTTTCGGGGACAGTCGGACACGGGCGCTGCCACCAGGAGCGACGGCACGACCGCCAGCAGGGCCACACTCAGCGACGCGAACACACGCATCATACTGATGGCTGAAATGGAAAGGAATTAATTAGGAATTATTATGGACAGACGAAATGATGAATAATTACTGCAGCCCTCGCGACACTGTGCTGAGTTATAAGCATAATCTTTACTTTGCTATTTATCTAACTAATAAGCTAGGTACTCTGTGAAATTAACACAACCTGAATGGAATGAATCAACATCCACTTGTGGAAAGACTGTTCCATGTCAGAGACAGGTGAAACGAATAGGTGCAACATAAACACGCATGGTAAAACTTAACAAGATTCATAACAAATTCATAACAAACAAGCTCTGTTATGTAGCAATGCTTACCTTTCAACTGAAGAGCACAAGTGAGAAAAAGCAGCAAAAGCTCGTTAGGCGCTGGCTATGAGCAGAGTTGTCAGCGGTTCAGCTACGTAACCAACTAACTAGGTAGGCTGTTGCTGATTGAAGTGGAACTGCTGCTGCTACTGCTGCCTAGGACTGTATTTATACCGTTGGTGTATCAATTCATATCATATCTTGTCGCCTAGACCTTGTGTGACATATCTCACTTGCACACACTATTCAGCGAACGCAACTCTCATTCGCGTAAGATAGCTCATGACGTAATGTGCGTCGGGTCCTAGAACTAGTACCGTACGGTAGATAAGAGCGAAGAGACGATAAGGTGTCACGAGTGCTTCTGTCGATCGTAAGCTACAAGTGGCGTCAGAAGTACCCTGACATTGGCCGTGGGAAAGTTCCCGGGCCGGAGATCTGAAGTGGGCGAGCCGGAGCCGGGCAGTCTGTGTTATTGTTGAATCAGTGACGTCAGTTCACGCTAAACAGGACCACTCCGACGTAGCTGTATACGGTCGGTGCACGCAGATCCTGAGAGCGGAAACGGCTGACTTGTCAGCTTCTGTAAAATTTACTGAACTTCATAACAGGTAGAACTTCCATGCCATTTTTTCTACATAATCTCGTCTAATTTTATCTATGCTATGTACATCTGTTTCAAATTTCATTTTATGCTATCCAATGCGTGTCTAATCGACATAATGCAATTTATTGTTGTATATGCTGCAGATTGTTATCCTGATCCATTTGAAGGCCAAAGCGAACATTTTTAATGACGGAATACTATTTACACGACTGCTATTATTGTTAGAATTATCGTATTTAGCGTCGATTAATCTTTCCTTCGCATCTTATATTTTTGTCTTTTCTCCGAGCGTTTTTGAACCTTGCGTCTGTCGATGCCCTTGTGTATTTAGCGAGTATTAACCTCAGGCACCCAACCGATACGCAATATAAATTTGTGTGTTCTTAAATAAAAAATATGATAAGTAGTCTGCTTGACATTCAGGAACGGAGAATGTGTTGGTTATATCGAAACCCTTTCCCTCTTATGTCTTACATCGGTATGTTTTTTTTTAAATAAGTACAACCTCGGTGCCTTTTACATAAAAATTGCCTTAAACAATTTATTTGTGTGCTGTGGTGTGTTCACTATTCGGACTCTCTGTCTCTGGGTACTTTAATGACGTCACACAGCCACAGACCCGTCAGCTGACGGATGGCAGTCAGCTGTTTCCGTTCTCACCGAGTGACGTAACTGCGACAGGACAGGACAACGTAGGACCCTGAGGCCAGCAAACTAATGACCCTCTGGTTGGTATCTGCATCTGTATAGTTGGTATCTGTAGTCGGTATCTTCCTTAACTGCTAAAGGAGCATCCACAAACCAGGGGAGATGCAGCAGCAAGTTGAGAAAATCATATTGAAAGTTATTTCACTTTTGACAAATATTTAAATTGTGCCTGGAGACGTTTTACCTGCATTGTCCTCAAATTAACCTCAAAATAACCTGTAAATCTGTAAGATGAGCTCATCGAATCAGTGAGTAAATATGTAACGTGTTGTAAGAAGAGCAAATAGCATATGAGGATTTCTTTTAGGCATAATACACCGTTAGGCGGCACGGGCGGACATCGATAGCAGCGCCTCTATCGGTCAATAGGGAAAGCTGGGCTGTAGGCGACGAAATACCGGCTGAGTTGTCACACGTTGAATAGGTTTACAGACATCCGTCTTGTGAAAAAGTTGAACTTTTGCCTTCAATATTTCTACAGGCAATTTTAGAAGTGTCTTCACATAGATTACAACACCGTTTAGATTATTGTATTCACTTCAAGCCTTCCTTATTGTTCTTGATGATGCGGGAACTATTTCTAATTAGTATTTCTAGCTTAATAAAAGAACATATTGTGCAAACGATGAAAAAAGCATAGATGGAAGATTTTAAATGCAATTTTCTCTAGCAATTAATGGTAAATTCTCTACAGATCAAGGAAAAGATGCATGCTAACTGATAATTTAAAGTTCTTGGAGCCACTTGTTTTCTTCTTTTCTTACGTTGCCCCAATGTCCGCGAATACACTTGTGATAACGCCTATCGCATAGTTTAACGACATTAACTAGAGAAGTATCGAAAAAAATCTGCTCGTTAACCCGGCCGGGCCCGGGGGGTAATCCCAACCACCGCAGCCCGGAGAGGAGCGTTTTTCGCCCCCCCCCCCCCTTGTCTAACTTCGTAAATAAGGGAGTTACGGAAACAAAAGCGATACCAAACGAAAGGTCCTTACGAGACGATTCTAAAGCACCTAAAGTTTTTGACCTCAGGTCAATTTTCAAGGTCAGAGGTCAAGGTCAAAGGCAAAACCGGTACATGTGTAGTGATCTCAAAGTAAGCGTTCTAGAGGACGGCAGGATGCATCAAACCGGCAAAATTGGGTGTGAAACGAAAGAAGAGATTCTGAGGATTCCGAAACTGTGCTCAAAATCAAAGGTCAAGGTCAAGATCACGCTCAAAATTGACCTCAAACTTTACACTTTTTCGTACATCTTGCGTGCTAACTTCCAAGATGTTTTGAAATGTTTTGAGGCTTATCAGTTCCCTATTTGTGGTTCATTTTAAGATACAAGGCTGCCCAAAGGTCAAGGTCACAGAAGAGTATCCTTGCTAGGCTAGAGGCTATGCCACTGATTCAAGTTAGTAATAATAAATAAGACAATTTTGCCATCCGGAAGCTCTAAATGAAGGCTTAGAGGGAAATGGATGCCAGATTCGTGATCAGTGGGTACAAATACATCATAGCCGACCTTTCATGTGTCAAGGTCAACCAAAGGTCATTCCAGGTCACATGAGGTCAACATAAAACTTGACCTTTTCCAAACAAAATATATATCATTAGACGCGGCTTGACAAGACGAATGCGATGGTACATACCACTGCGGTAGCTCTAGGACCATTATTATCGAAGTTATTTGCGAAAAACTAAAACCACATTTCGGGGTCGTTGACCTGACCTCTGACCTCAGGTCACCAAAACTATTTTTTTATTTTTCTCTAGGTCAAACGCTACACAACTCTGCTCGTAATTTGTCTTTATCTCTAAAACTCTATTTTTAGCAGCTATTTGAAGTTTGCGTCTGTGACGCCGAAGTTTGCCGGTCAGGGGTCTAGAAAAATCGACCCTGTGACGTCATCAAGGGGGCTAGGTCCAAATTTTTTACTTCAGAAGATGTCAAATTGATTGAGAAAAGGTACTGAAAGTTTTGTTTTCCTATCCCTAAGCGTTCGGGAGCTATCGCAAATATTCGCCAGGGGGGGGGGGGACGCCACCCCCAGGGCCCGCGAGGGTTAAGCGGACTGGCCATGTCAGTTGTCACCGTTGTCGTTCTCCGCAGCTGTTGTGCGTCTACCATTTGGATGCTGTTTGAAGGAAATGACGACATTTTCTTTCGTGATTATCTCGGACCTGTCACGATTAGTGCATTTCTTCTCTGGTTTCACGCAGCTTCAGTCTCTCCAGGAAAAATATCAACACATATTTGCAATGTTTTGGCACTTCAGAAAGCGTGTTAAAAACAAGATCTGCGAAGGCACTCATGAGGTCCTATCGGCACCAAACACACGGCGTTATCAGCGAGCTACTACAATGCGCGTTATGTCACGGACTTGTGACGTAGGTGAGACTCTGTTCTCTGAATTCAGAGCACAGGTGGAATATCCTGTTCAGGTTCCGTCCTTCCGGGCTGATAGGAGCGTCGTGGCGGTATAAATGTCTCGGCTGTTGATGGCAGGGACATCAGTTGAGTGCCAGAGCTACACAGCTGACAGGCACCGCAGAGCGAGGCAGTCCAGAAGGCAGAAGCTGTTGGTTCAGTGGTGACAAGTACTTCCTCGATTCAAAGGTAAGACAAAGTTAAAAATCGCTAGTCCAGGCGGCCAGCCGCCAAGCATGTCAAGTATCCACATGAATGGCTCGCTTTTCAAAATTCTACAAGTCATGTCAATAGTGCCTATACGAGTGTCTGTTTGGTTAGGTTGTTAGTCAATAAATGGGCATGCAGGCATGTTGTTTTGAAGCCATTGCTTGAGCTCTGCTGATATCGTATCTGTGTTGTTTCAGCCATCAATATGATGCGTGTGTGCGCGGCGCTGAGTGTGGCCCTGCTGGCGGTCGTGCCGTCGCTCCTGGTGGCAGCGCCCGTGTCCGACTGTCCCCGAAACTCGGACCCCGACCAGCCCGTGTTCGTGGCCAGCGACCAGAGCTGCTCACAGTTCTACCTGTGCTCCAACGGACGGCCCATCCTGCTCACCTGTCCCGACGGGCTCTACTTCAACGAAGACACGGACCAGTGCGACTACAGGTTCAACGTCAACTGCACGGAGCCGGCCACCACCACCACCGAGGTACCGACCACCAAGGGACCCGCATCGACCACCGAGGGACCAGTACCGACCAACGTGACTACCGAGGGACCCCTGCCGACCACCGAGGAACCCGTCTCGACCACCGAGGCACCCGTCCCGACCAACTTTACCACTGAGGCACCCGTCCCGACCACCGAGGAACCCGTTCCGACCAACGTGACCACCGAGGCACCTCTGCCGACCAACGGGACCACTGAAGCTTCTACATCAACCATTTATCCGTAATCGGTGGTTAAATTGAAGATGCAAGAATCCACACCGCTGTGCCCTTTCCCAGAGCTTTAATTTATATATAGGACTTAAAGCTGCGATGCACGGGACATGCATCCCGTATGTTGTTTTTGTATGAGATGTTTTGCTATTATTGCATGTGTTTATGTTCCTTCGAGAGATCAGCGGATGCACGATGTAATGTCTGCAAAGAATAAACGTGTGGTTTGCTATTAAACATTTTTATTTTCTGTCATATCGCAACAAGTGGGCTTCTCAAGCATCTACCTCAAGCTGCTACTTACCTTATGTAGTTTTTTTTTGGGGGGGGGGAGGGGCAAGAGTTCTAGAAAGCAGGTGTGACTATAACATAACAATAAAGGAAATAGTTCACTGTTAACATGGGGTTTTAAACTGGAATAGTAGTGTCGTAGCTTGAGCTGAGACTAGCACAGATGAGGAACAACGGCCCAACGATCACCCTAGACGGAGATGTTCAATTTCTCGCTCCGTAAAGAGTGCCTTGCAGAGGAACGAGTGCCTTGCTGAGGAATGCAGCCATGCCGTCGTCAGCCAATCAGCATGCTGCTCACAGCCAATGCAGCATGCGTAGGTAGGTTTGAACAGGAACTACGCAATATGATTGGCAAACGCGTAATAAGCTTCTGCGTCAAATTTCAATGGAATTGAAACATCCAGCATTCACCATTGATATCCACGGAAAGGGTAAAAGGCTACAAGCTCTCTGGTGGCTACGATCCGACATCTATTCTTGAACCAGGGGAAGAGAGAACCAACGGAGTTTATAAACGGCATTAGAGGAAGCCGACACTCGACAGATCAACAGAAAAACACCGTTACCTATAGGCAGGTGCTCAATGATCTGTATCGATGCTTTTCAATGGAATGAAATAGGAAAGCAATGACAAATGGTGTGGCATTACATTGATTGACTGTAGTCACATCACTAGCCATCTGGCTTCTCATAACAATCACTTGTATTGAATGTGTTCATTAACCCGGCGGCGCCCTGGGGGGAGGGGGTAACTCCAGCCCGTACAGCCCAGGGGGGACAATATTTACCCCTGCCTAACTCCACAAATATAGTTGCAACGGAAATAAGAACCGTACAAGAAGAAAGCCCTGTACGAAACGATTCTAAAGCACCAAATTTTGTTTACCTCAGCTCAATTTTCAAGGTCAGAGGTCAAGGTGAAAGGCAAAAATCGGCATATGTGTAGCGATCTCAATCTAAGTGTTCCAGAGGACGGCCGGATGCATGAAACGGGTTAAAACAAGGGGAAAAGACAGAAGAGAATCTGAGAAATCTGATGATGTGCTCAAAGTTCGAGGTCAAGGTCAAGGTCATAGGCAAAATTAACCTCAAAGTTTGCACTTCTTCGTATATAATTGTACACTAGTTTCCAAAAAGTTTTGAAATAATTTGAAGGTTGTCAGGCACCTATTTCTGGTTCGTGTTGCGATACAAGGCTGTTCCAAGGTCAAGGTCGGAAAGAGTATGCTTGCTGGAGGCTATTTCACTGACTCAATTCAGCCATAGTAATTCAGCCATATTTGCTATACTAATACTGATGCTCTAAATGGATGCTTAGAGCAAAATGGATGTCAAAATCGTGATCAGCGGCTACGAGTTCATCATATATCACCTTTCATGTTTCAAGGTCAACAAAAGGTCATTCGAAATCACGTGAAATCAACACGATGTGACTTTTCTAAACAAAATATGCGTCATTCGACGCGTCTTGACAAGACAAATGCATTGGTACCAGTGCCTTGACTCTAGTGCCATTTTTGTTGAATATATCTGCGAAAAAAAAAAAACTTAAAACCCTGCTCGGGGTCGTTGACCTGACCTCTGATCTCAGGTCGCCAAAATTATTTTTTTTTACATTTTTACCCAATCCTATACACAACCGTGCTCGAAAATTGTCTTTATCTCTAAAACTCTACCTATTTCTGGCATCTGTTGGAGGTCCACGTCTGTGACGTCGAAATTCGCGCGCAAGGGTCCAGGAAAATCGACAATGTGACGTAATGAAAGAGCCTGGGTCCAATTTTTTTCTACGAGAAATGTGAAATTGATGGGCGAAAAAGTACGAAAAGTTTGGCGTTTCAATCCATAAACGGTCAGGAGCTATCGCACATGTTCGTCAAGGGGGAGAAGGAGCGTAAATTTTGTCTCTCCCAGGCCCGCGAGGGTTAATTTTTTTATGCAAGAGTATTATATCTAATAGGAGGGGGAAGATTCTGATACCCTTCCCCCCGCGGGGCGTGGGTCAACAAATGTAATTATAAAAGCTACATCACTCCCACGTAAATAAAGTGGCAAAATTAGTGAAACGACATTCGAGAGGACACTGGCTATATGGCACCTGCTTCCGTTCACAGTGTCTAACGTCCGTCTGTGGAATTGCTAGGACACTGCTTTCAGAAAAATGACATCAGCCCGATCGAATCCCAAATCCCAGACAAGGTGCAACAAATGTTGGCATTAATCTTTGAGGTCACCCACCTCAAATTACGCAGCGATTTATCACTCTACTTGTTGTGCTTGGCACTTAAGGTGGTCTGTATTAGGGTGTTATCTCATGAGGTCCTATCGGCACCAAACACGCGGCGTTATCAGCCGGCTACTACAGTGCACGTTATGTCACGAACTTGTGACGTAGGTGGGACTCCGTTCTCTGAATTCAGAGCACAGGTGGAATATCCTGTTCAGGTTCCGTCCTTCCCGGGCCGATAGGAGCGTCGTGGCGGTATAAATGTATCAGCTGTTGGTGGCAGGGACATCAGTTGAATGCCAGAGCTACACAGCTGACAGGCATCGCAGAGCGGGGCAGTCCAGAAGGCAGAAGCCGTTGGTTCAGTGGTGACAAGTACCTCCTCGATTCAAAGGTAAGACAAACTTAAAAATCGCTAGTCCAGGCGGCCAGCCGCCAAGCATGTAAAGTATCCACCTGAATGGCTCGCTTTTCACAATTCTAAAAGTCATGCCAATAGTGCCTATACGAGTGCCTGTTTGATTAGGTTGTTAGTCAATAAATGGGCATGCAAGGCATGTTGTTTTGAAGCCATTGGTTGAGCTCTGCTGATATCGTATCTGTGTTGTTTCAGCCATCAATATGATGCGTGTGTGCGCGGCGCTGAGTGTGGCCCTGCTGGCGGTCGTGCCGTCGCTCCTGGTGGCAGCGCCCGTGTCCGACTGTCCCCGAAACTCGGACCCCGACCAGCCCGTGTTCGTGGCCAGCGACCAGAGCTGCTCACAGTTCTACCTGTGCTCCAACGGACGGCCCATCCTGCTCACCTGTCCCGACGGGCTCTACTTCAACGAGGACACGGACCAGTGCGACTACAGGTTCAACGTCAACTGCACGGAGCCGGCCACCACCACCACCACCGAGAGACCGACCACCGAGGGACCCGTCCCGACCACCGAGGGACCCGTACCGACCAACTTTACCACTGGGGCACCCGTCCCGACCACCGAGGGACCCGTATCGACCACCGAAGGACCCCTGCCGACCACCGAGGGACCCGTCCCGACCACCGAGGGACCCGTCCCGACCAACGTGACCACCGAGGGACCTGTTCCAACTATTTCACCTTAATTTATTTTTGAGTAACATTTGCGTGTCGCTGAATGATATGGTGTAAAGCTTTAAGTCTACCACAGACGTTTATCGTTTATTATTTGCAATTGTTAAGATGTTTTTTGTCGGAATGCGTACTTACTGTTGTGCCTTATGCTTGTGTGAAAATATCTGGCTCGTTTCGATAATCCGATCCTGTACAGTGAGTCACCTACCTCAGTCTCATGTGGTTTTTTATAAACATTAGAGCTATGCTTATTCAATAAACGTTAAAATATATTTTGTGCTTTGCTTTTGCTCGTAGAGTTGGCACTACGGCGAAACACTGTCCATTTGTGATATTTCACTTGATCATCTTGTCCAGGTGATTACCTACGTTATTGGAAAAGTCTTTGATAACAAAGAGTGTTTTCGAGATCAAATTATAGAGTGCGGTCGATTGTAGATCAAAATAGTCGTTTTTGATACTGGTCTCAATCTAAAACTTGTAATTAATTGAAAGCAAGACTTTTGGTAGGTTTTATTTCTGTTGTACCTACAATATGCCGCAATGCGCACTTTGAATGCTGAATCTTTGGAAGTCCATTCACAAATAGCTACTAGTGAACAGTCCTTGCATCATTTACAGTGCTCTCCGTGTCCCCATGGCGGATCGGACTCGGTATCTACGCTAAGCATGTCTAATTAGGGATATGCTGTCATTATTTTTCAGAGATCTACGGAATGCATACTTTGAACAAAACTGTAGCTAAAACTTGTTACCGCTAAACCTTGCAATGCGTCTCGCGGTCACAGCGCGCTGTGACTGCGAGAGCTGCAGAGAGTGCGAGGGAGCTGCAGCGCCCACGCACACGCATTAGTTCGCACTGCTGCTCAGAGATGGCGCCAGCAGTGACGCCTGAAAGTAGGCTGTACCGGATAGCTTCCATTCGAAAGGGCAGTTCACCCGGTTGCGATACCTACTGTACGAATAGGATGCCTCGGCTATTTTGAAGACATTATAGAGTAGGCAACATTATAATTATCATGGATGAGCATACAAATACAAAATACATCGAACTTTATTCATTTCACAATGCTGTTTTTCAGCGAGTTCATGCCTTACTGAAATGACAGCATCAATGCATGTGACCATATCTATGCGACCCAATCGCTGTCGGTACCAAAGCAACTGACCGCAGTTACGTCACCGTCTCCTGTGTCCCCCTCCCCTCCCTGCCCCCCCCCCCACACCTCCCTCGGGATGCAGCCGGCCACTGTCTCATCAGCCGGGGACACTCACAGTGCCCCATGATCACAGTCCGGATTGAAGTCATCAGCCGGAAAATGGAGCGCCCAGGTGCCGTCCGACGAAATGCCACTGCAGGGTGGTGTCAACAGTAGGGAGTAGGGACGGCGGCGGTACAATACTGTCCGACGAAATACCACTGAGGTGGTCAACAGTGCAGGGTAGGGACGGCACACTGTAATTCTGTCCGACGAAATGCCACTGGGTGGTCAACAGTAAGGACGGCCGACTGTAATTCCGCTGGGGTAACCAGCTGGAGAGTAGGACGTAGGCACTGTATGACTTAGTTAGGATGGATGAAGGAAGGGAGGAGCCTTTGCAACTCGGCTGGGATGGTCAACGGAATGGAAGGGAACTTCACCCCCGGCACCGTTGACCTTTGTGCATGTGTGTGTGTGTGGGGGGGGGGGAGGATATGCCTGCTCGATATGTGCTGAAGCGCAGCGTTATGCAACATCATAGGTACCTACATGTCTGGGCTGCGTGCTGCCGAAGACGAGGGCTACGAAATTTTCGTTAAAAAATCCCAATCACTCTTATTACAACGGTAATCGAACGCTGCACCCGCGCTTGTGAAACAACAACCTCTGTAATGCTCACACCCTCCTTTTCCCGTCACCACCTCTAACTCTGGCCATCGCACATTCGCCGGCCGGCTCTGACACTAAATCCACCCCAGTAATCGCACCACAATAACGCTTATTGACTCTGCCCGGTCGTATTGTACCGTAAAACAATCACACGCCAGTGATGGTCACTCCGTGCGGCGGGCGGTCCGAGGGGGGGGGGGGAGGGGAGCGGGGGCCTTATTGGCCACGGGGTTCGTCAGTCGATGAGTCTGGAGTCCGGAGCCGGAGCCGGAGCTGGGGTCGGACCAGTGCAGCAGCAGCGAGCTGCACCTACTGAACTGATGTAAGGCGATTGTCTATGGATGATGTCCACCGACCAAACGGCCGTTTGAAGGCTGCACACGACCGCCGCCTTGAATTAGACGAAAATCGCTGCAATGATTCGGACTTATGAGCAATTATGGCACAGACAGACCTAGTACCCATAAGGTCCAATCTGCCGCTGTGTAGTGCGAGTGTAAATCAAATCGGAAGCCGAACAGGTATGCCCAAACTGCCCGGGAGCATGTTCATATAAACAGAATGCATAAACCGGAATCAACTGTGCTGACTGCGAGTGCTCATACGTTTGGGCTGTAAAGTACCGGCTGATCCCAATTCACAATTGCAGCGTAAGTGGACAACGATCATTGATGTTGCCGCGGTGCATGACTGCAACAGCCGTCCTAACTTTGCATCATGAGCAGTCGATAAGAATTGATGTTTTGGCAACTGTCCTTCAATCCAGCTGTGTGAGGACTGAGGAAGAATGTTACAACTGCAAACGATACCTATACGAGTAATAATAAATGGTTTTATGTTGTTTGGTTCCCATCACATTTTTTTCTCAATTGAGGCGCTACGTGAAGCCGGTGACGTGTCGTTAATTACAAACACGACTTCAGACACATCGTCAAACTCATTTTCTCCTCAGTCCTGGCTCACTCGTACACCCGTGTCTGGATCCCCGCTCGCCGCGTGCGTCGTTCCCGTCCGGTGACGCGTTTACAGCCTGGGGCGAGCCGCCGCACCAGGGCCACTCTGTCCCCGACCAATAAAACAGCGGCCCCAGCGACTGCTCTCCATAAATCATCCCGGGGCACCCCTAATACACACACAAAGTCAGCCCGGCCGGCCGGGCTCGGTAGGTGCAGTATGGGGTGCGGATGGGGTGTGCGTTTATGACTGGATAGACCTTGGACGGGGACATTGTAAAAACGACAGAACGCGGGGAACTTATAAACTGAACATGCCCGATAATTTATGACTTATTGCCACGGCAATAGAAATCTATTACAATTTACTTAATGTATTTTATTTCATGTCCTGGATACATAAAGAAGTACGAGTATACCTATGATGCGCTACAGACGGTTTTAGTGTTGAGATTCCCATGCTTCCCTTTGTAATGTAATGCAGTAAGTATTCACGTTTGCTTTAATCATGACTGGGGTAAATGGCACTCAATACAGCTATCGGGGAAAGAAGGAACCTCGCTCTCAGGTAGCAGAACGACAGAGATTCACCAGTGGAGTGGATTGATTATCTTATTAAATGCCTGAGGTCGGGTCTATTAATCAGGATCGTATCTGCACCCGCAAATTAGTTCCGCTATTCATGTCCGAATTAATTCGCGTCATAAATCTAACATCGACTGATGCAGTCGTGTTCCTTATGAGCTGAATATTTTACTTGAATAGGTCTCCCAGGCCGGCAGTAACCAAATAATTAATTCGAACTTTAAAATTTATGTTGACTATGCACTCCACAGTGCCTATTGGCTATTGCTACCTATACCTACGTGGAACGCTTTGAGTTCGGATAAGATAAGCCATAGACTTCTTATATACATACCTCGGTATGTACATAGATGTCTATGAATAAGCATAAACAAAATAGCTTATTACTCATCATATCCGCGCCTATAGCATTCCGCTTACTTAACCCATTAATGCCGCTTGGGTCATATATGACCCAAAAGCAACATCTTAACATTTTTCCTAAATGGAGGCAAGTGGCACTTTGAGGAACTTGTGCGTGTGTTTTGTTGGATTTGTGGGTTCAGCGACGAGCGTCGGAGCCGCATAAAACTCGTGTGAGCTCGTCCACTGAAGTTCCTGGAGCCAAAGACGACGGCACTGCACAGCCGCCGGTCACTGGCAATGGCGCGCCGTCCCAAAAAGTAATATTATGTTATGTTTGCACTTTACTATCTATTGAATGATCGTCCACCTGGCATCTAAATTTGTCTGAAAAAGGCATGATGTATATTTTTGCCCTTCTTGTCGCCATCGGATAACTTTTTTTCCTCGATAAATATCCTTGGGTCATAAATGACCCAGCCGGCAATAGTGTTGTCAATTTTCTCGTATGTTGAATACAAGGGAAGCAATTGATGATTATACGATTATTTATTTCTGGGGGTTGTGATCAGATCACAGTGGCGGATCCAAAGGACGGGGGTCGTATGGGTCACTCATGACCTCCCCTGGGACCCGGGGGCACCATCGACCTATCAGGGGCACCACAGGCCTAGTGTTGCGATGTTGAGATATCATGAGCGGACCGGTTGTCCGGGGCCGTGACGCGGGGCGGGCCGGCGACTCGGCCGGCCGAGGGGCACCACGGGCCTGTCAGGGGTACCACAGGCTTCAGGCTTATTAGGGGCACCACAGGCCTGCAGGAGCACCATCGGCCTAGCAAGAGCACCACAGGTCTGTCAGGGGGCACCACAGACCTGCCAGGGGCACCAGCCAGAGGCCTGCCAGGGGCACCATCGACCTCACAGGGGCACCACCAGCCTCGCACGTGCACCTTGGGCTTGTAAAGGGCTCCACGGGCCTGTCGGGAGCACTTCAGGCTTGTCAGGGGCACCACAGTCCTGCCAGGACCCAGGGGCACCAGCGGCCTAGCAGGAGCACCACAGGCCCGCCAGGGGCACCACAGGTCTGCCAGGGGCACCACAAACCTAGCAATGGCACCCCAGACCTGTCAGGGGCTCCACAAGCCTGTCAGGGGCACCTCAGGCTTGTCAGGGCCTAGGGGCACCACAGTCCTTCCAGGGACACCACAGGCCCGTCAGGCCTATGGTGTCCCCTCAGGAGCACCAGAGGCCTAACAGGGGCACCACAGGCCTGCCAGCGGCACCAACGGCCTCGCCAATGAGACGTTGCAAAGCATTGCAATGCAGTGCCTCTTAATATTGTTTGGCTGAGACCGCTATACAGTATACACAATAAGGTATCTAGCTAAATCGGTCTTCGTGATAACTCCTTATTTGTGACTATGCCAATGCCGGTTGGGTCATTTATGACCCATACTTATAACTTGAGAACCGATGGAACAATTTTTTTAAGCTTGCACAGTTTTCTTACTGGGACCCGTGTGGCTAACATTTGTTAAGGACAACTAAAGAATCAAAAAATAAAAATTCCGGCATTAATGGGTTAATATTCACTCCTACCTATACCTTTATTCAGTATTCATTTTTCTAAAGGCTTATTTACGCTGAGATAAGCTGACGTATTTGCTCGGCGCATAATACCTATCCGGCGAGCAGATGTGTTCTAGCCTGTATGTCAAGCAGTGGTCCCCGGGTGCAGTTGCAGGCACTGTTTCCGAGGCCAGAGTCCGGATGGTATATTGTAATGCAATTTGTTCTGAAAACGACACATACAACGATCACCGTCCCATCATGCAAATATGAAATCATGATGACGTCCGGAGATACGGCCCATATTGGCTGCACCAATACCCAACGCAGAGAATTCATGGTCAGCCGGGGTTTCCAGAGAGACGTTTCTGCTTAGAGGTCATGCATGCCAAACGTGATCTTGTCGATACTCGGGATCATTGATGCTAGATTGGTCACTCCAGTTATAACCGGATAATTAATATTGCATTGATAATTATCAATGCAAATATCAACTAATGTTTAAGTATAGCCCTCCTCAAGTCCTTTTTTCTGCAATAATAGTGAAATACACGTATAGCGAATCGACTTTTAAAAGATGTCAGGCTCGATAGCTCGACACCGTTTCTACTCTCTGGATAAAGCGACTGTTCAGTACAGCTTCGTCGCAGCCTCAGATTCCTTTCACGCCACGAATCGGTACCTCGGATCTTATATCATAGGTGTGGTAGTGTTGACCGGTCAAACGGGCACACGCACCGTTCAGTCCAGTCCAGTCAACTTTTCGAGTTCATCCCTGCACGCGGACTGAGGTGGGCAGCGCCAGTCCAGGGCTTCTCAGGTGGATGTTCGTCTATGTGCTCCGATTGCGGACTGTGGTCGAATATACCGACACGGCCTTGTCCAGAGCTCCAGAGAAATAACCGTGACACGTCCAGGCAGAGCCCCCGATGCTGACTGCCCAATGCCCATCCATGGGCACTCGTGGCCGACCCATTTCCAGAGCTCCCCGCGGCCATCGCGTTAGCATTACAAAGGAAGGCCACTGGCGAGCGTCCGAACCCCTCACACACGATGCTGCGGCTAGAGCTGGGGTGCATCAGTGATTTGCTCCCTCGGTAGAAGCGAAAGAGGAAGGTGAGGGGCGGGGAACGGTCAGCAGTCAGCACGCAGCAGTGCCTGCTGATGTCAGCAGCATGCAGTAATGACTCAGCTGTGATCGGTTCACGGTTACAAGCTGGAAATATGTGAATACTCGTACATATAAATCCAGTCTGCGTAGTGATAAGTTTAGAACATCGTAGTCAAACTCCAACTCCCCCCTCTCTCTCTCTGTCTCTGTCTCTGTCTCTCTCTCTCTCCCTTCTTCCCCACTCTGTGATCAGTTCTACGAGTAGGTATGCATTGCAATGCCCGAGGGAGATGTAAATATAGCAATATAGCGAAGTCAAAAAGTATTTACGACCACCATCAAAGGCTTGCCATTCGAGCTCGCGTCTGAGGCGCATGTTAGGAAGATGATGAATCTCAACAGGTCAACTGCTGCCTGGTGCAGAACCATCCAAGGACGTTAAAGGACATAAGGGGACGAATCACATCTCCGTCAACTAGAATGTGATGTGCAAATAGGCGAATCACTTGAACCCACGCACAGGCCACACAGGGGAGGGTGTGTAATAAGGGGCCACATCCGCCTTTAGGACTCGACGGCATGACTCCCGCTTTGAGAGTGCATGGAAGAAATGAACATCAACCAACCACTTTTCGGTTATCACCCTTCAGTCCCGTTTAGATCGTCAGTGCTTGTGGCTGTCACAATCGAGGAAGTTGCAGCTGGCAGGCTCCGGCAGCAGGCCAAATAATATACCGGGAAATATGGAATTGACAGTCGATGTTGCTAGAGCGAAGTGCTGAAATACGTCGGTTCAGGAGTTCACCTGACTACACTGACCAGTGACAACGCAACTGCTCCAGCATCAGTAACTTTAGTGGCATGGTAAAACACGCTACATTAGCTTTTACACATACAAATGTTGGGCGGTTTGGCATACACCGCCCAATCGACAATAAATAATGCGTGAAGCGTTTCAGTTTTTTGGAATAACCGCCCAAACCACACCACCTACAGACACGATTCAACCACCAATCGACAGCTCTCGATCGTGGCTATGTGCGCGGCACATTTTTAATCGCATTTGCACCCCCCAAATAGCCAAACTCGGCCCCTCGACTATGTCGTCCGACGCTCCAGAGATGGCGCTGACTGTCTGCGTGACGTCAGCTCACACGACCGGCGATCGCCGATCATAAAACGTGCATGTCGCCGCTGGACAACCAATTCCAGCGTACTGTCTTGCTTTTGCCCTCTTGTTCTGAAAATTTGGTCAAGAAACATGGCGTATAACCTTCATTTAAAACCAAATTTGCTCCCAACCACTTCGCCGTAAATCGTCGCAATACGCACCAGACCATGTCATCAACCCGTGCAGAGTACCATGGCTTATTCAAAGCACTGATTCGTGCGTCCATGGTAGCTCAGTTGGAAGAGTGGTAAACTTCTATGGAATGGGTCGCTGGTTCGATTCCAGCCCGACATGTTTTTAAAATGCACATCTTTAGTTGCAGTACCCGGCCGCTAGGGTCGCGACCCCGTAGAGGTCGCTGCGGTCCCCACGTGACCGACCGGCCGCAGTCACGGGCCGGCGGCGGCCAGGGAGGCACCGGTTCTGACGTCACACGAAAATATCAGTCGGCTGGTTGTGGCACTGCCCCCTGCCGGCGCGACTGTGCTGCCACCTAGCTAAGCCTAGTCAGCCTAGGACGGGACGGTTTTATTTGTTCTCGTCTAGTGGTGCAGCTTGCGACGACACTCGGTCGACATAGCTGTGCTGCAACATACCCCAGGTTCGGAGTCTCTCGGACGGCCAATCCTGTTCCATAACCACAGCTAAATCCCCGCTGACCTTAACCAGGATTGGCCGGACGACGTTAAATCTTCGCAGTTCGAGAGACACCGAACCCGGGGATAGTCTATCGAAGCCTTGGCGGCTGAAGAAAGGCTAGACATATCTCACTTGATTTTGGCGTGGCCAGCCTCACTTCTGTAGTTTTGCTTCACATAATTCTGCGTCCTATTGAGTTTCCGGTTACGTAGTACACGACCACGTTCAGGAACTCGATGTTTTTTAGATACATCACGTAATGACAAACTTTTGGCAGCATTTACATTGGTTGCCTGCATATTTTGGTGAGGAAAAATCGCTATCGCAGTAGTACAGTCAAGACATACCACAAAGGATCAGAGCTAAAGCAGCATTATTAACCAAAAGTGTATTGCATTGATCACCAGCATGTTCGTAAAATAAAATACATCAGGAATAAAGATGACAACCAAGCCGCATGGACACTTATAACAAACATGAACGATAAAGTGGCAACACAAATGAAAGAGAGAAGATGAATCTGCCCTTCGCAATCGTCAACTTAAAATAAAACTTCAAATATACAACAACAGACCTCTGTGCATTAAAAGAACACGAATACACTCGCTTTGTCGTCGACACATAATGGGAACAGCCTGGCGGCCCAGCCAAACAGCGCGCCCGCCTTCGAGTAGGAAATAGCAGCGGCCGCAGAAGTGGCCAACAGATAACTACCACATTGTTCGTCACGCCACCTGCACTGAAACGTAACAGCTATTTAATCGTGAAATGTAGCTATCCATCCAAAAATGCTGCACTACACCAGCACCACCGCACAGTTAGCAGATAGGTACGGAACGCAGGTCGGTCTCTGTCTCTTCCGAGTAGGGTCTCCGGACCGGTCACTAGCGCCACCATCTCCGCGCGGTAGCTAAAGCACAGCTCTCCGGCCGGGGCCCGCAGTTCCTCGGCCTCTTCGTCCAGCCTTGTCCTTGTTTTGACGTGAGTGAATGTGCAAATGTTTTGAATGATTAGATCAGCAGCCGCGGATACGGATTCTGAGCAGTAATCGCCACGCACTTTGTATGTAAATCGCTCTTAAATGTAAATACAAATACAAATACAAATACAGCCAGACCAGCACGGCTCCCGCCCAGCACCTGAAGACTCCGCCCTCCGCAGATCCGTCCGTCCAAAGACGGACAGCACACAGGGGCAGGAACGCGAGGTGCAGCGTAGCCACGCTTTCCCTTTCCGCCGCCGTGGCCCCAGCCCGGATCGGGCACACGTCCAACCGGAAGGTGACGCCAGCCGTCTGTTGACACGGTGGGATTCTCGCTCTCGCCCAGGCCTGGCGGCCTCGCAATCTCCAGCCTCGGACCGAAGACAGGCGCGCCGGTGCCGAGGCCTTGGCGGTCGCGCGCAGGGGGTCCCCTGATGGCAGAGCCAGCGCCCTCCCCAGCAGCCTGGCAGCCAGCGTCCAGCTTCTCTCCTCCATCGGAGAAAGTCGGGCTTCCGCCATTAGTGCGTGGCACGGTGTTGAGCGCGGACACAGGTGATGATGCGGCCGCCTCTCGCAGTCCTCGCTCCAGAAGATTCACGTGCGAGGGGGGCGGCCGCCGGCAGCCACGCGACGGCAGCGTGTTCGAGCGCCCCTCGGACGTAACCGATTGGCCACCGTACTAAGGGCACCCTCGTCCAGGCCCCAGCTATTCAACCAGGTCGACGTCGCCGTAGCCGTCACTCGAGCCACGCCACAGAGCTCACGCCTCAAAGCGGTTGGCTCTCCGGTCCTCGGCATCCGGCATCCGCAGTGATTTGGCGTAGCCAGGACAGGTGAGATGCCGGCCTCAGTCATAACGCGTAATAATAAATAATGCGTGAAGCGTTTCAGTTTTTTGGAATAACCGCCCAAACCACACCACCTACAGACACGATTCAACCACCAATCGACAGCTCTCGATCGTGGCTATGTGCGCGGCACATTTTTAATCGCATTTGCACCCCCCAAATAGCCAAACTCGGCCCCTCGACTATGTCGTCCGACGCTCCAGAGATGGCGCTGACTGTCTGCGTGACGTCAGCTCACACGACCGGCGATCGCCGATCATAAAACGTGCATGTCGCCGCTGGACAACCAATTCCAGCGTACTGTCTTGCTTTTGCCCTCTTGTTCTGAAAATTTGGTCAAGAAACATGGCGTATAACCTTCATTTAAAACCAAATTTGCTCCCAACCACTTCGCCGTAAATCGTCGCAATACGCACCAGACCATGTCATCAACCCGTGCAGAGTACCATGGCTTATTCAAAGCACTGATTCGTGCGTCCATGGTAGCTCAGTTGGAAGAGTGGTAAACTTCTATGGAATGGGTCGCTGGTTCGATTCCAGCCCGACATGTTTTTAAAATGCACATCTTTAGTTGCAGTACCCGGCCGCTAGGGTCGCGACCCCGTAGAGGTCGCTGCGGTCCCCACGTGACCGACCGGCCGCAGTCACGGGCCGGCGGCGGCCAGGGAGGCACCGGTTCTGACGTCACACGAAAATATCAGTCGGCTGGTTGTGGCACTGCCCCCTGCCGGCGCGACTGTGCTGCCACCTAGCTAAGCCTAGTCAGCCTAGGACGGGACGGTTTTATTTGTTCTCGTCTAGTGGTGCAGCTTGCGACGACACTCGGTCGACATAGCTGTGCTGCAACATACCCCAGGTTCGGAGTCTCTCGGACGGCCAATCCTGTTCCATAACCACAGCTAAATCCCCGCTGACCTTAACCAGGATTGGCCGGACGACGTTAAATCTTCGCAGTTCGAGAGACACCGAACCCGGGGATAGTCTATCGAAGCCTTGGCGGCTGAAGAAAGGCTAGACATATCTCACTTGATTTTGGCGTGGCCAGCCTCACTTCTGTAGTTTTGCTTCACATAATTCTGCGTCCTATTGAGTTTCCGGTTACGTAGTACACGACCACGTTCAGGAACTCGATGTTTTTTAGATACATCACGTAATGACAAACTTTTGGCAGCATTTACATTGGTTGCCTGCATATTTTGGTGAGGAAAAATCGCTATCGCAGTAGTACAGTCAAGACATACCACAAAGGATCAGAGCTAAAGCAGCATTATTAACCAAAAGTGTATTGCATTGATCACCAGCATGTTCGTAAAATAAAATACATCAGGAATAAAGATGACAACCAAGCCGCATGGACACTTATAACAAACATGAACGATAAAGTGGCAACACAAATGAAAGAGAGAAGATGAATCTGCCCTTCGCAATCGTCAACTTAAAATAAAACTTCAAATATACAACAACAGACCTCTGTGCATTAAAAGAACACGAATACACTCGCTTTGTCGTCGACACATAATGGGAACAGCCTGGCGGCCCAGCCAAACAGCGCGCCCGCCTTCGAGTAGGAAATAGCAGCGGCCGCAGAAGTGGCCAACAGATAACTACCACATTGTTCGTCACGCCACCTGCACTGAAACGTAACAGCTATTTAATCGTGAAATGTAGCTATCCATCCAAAAATGCTGCACTACACCAGCACCACCGCACAGTTAGCAGATAGGTACGGAACGCAGGTCGGTCTCTGTCTCTTCCGAGTAGGGTCTCCGGACCGGTCACTAGCGCCACCATCTCCGCGCGGTAGCTAAAGCACAGCTCTCCGGCCGGGGCCCGCAGTTCCTCGGCCTCTTCGTCCAGCCTTGTCCTTGTTTTGACGTGAGTGAATGTGCAAATGTTTTGAATGATTAGATCAGCAGCCGCGGATACGGATTCTGAGCAGTAATCGCCACGCACTTTGTATGTAAATCGCTCTTAAATGTAAATACAAATACAAATACAAATACAGCCAGACCAGCACGGCTCCCGCCCAGCACCTGAAGACTCCGCCCTCCGCAGATCCGTCCGTCCAAAGACGGACAGCACACAGGGGCAGGAACGCGAGGTGCAGCGTAGCCACGCTTTCCCTTTCCGCCGCCGTGGCCCCAGCCCGGATCGGGCACACGTCCAACCGGAAGGTGACGCCAGCCGTCTGTTGACACGGTGGGATTCTCGCTCTCGCCCAGGCCTGGCGGCCTCGCAATCTCCAGCCTCGGACCGAAGACAGGCGCGCCGGTGCCGAGGCCTTGGCGGTCGCGCGCAGGGGGTCCCCTGATGGCAGAGCCAGCGCCCTCCCCAGCAGCCTGGCAGCCAGCGTCCAGCTTCTCTCCTCCATCGGAGAAAGTCGGGCTTCCGCCATTAGTGCGTGGCACGGTGTTGAGCGCGGACACAGGTGATGATGCGGCCGCCTCTCGCAGTCCTCGCTCCAGAAGATTCACGTGCGAGGGGGGCGGCCGCCGGCAGCCACGCGACGGCAGCGTGTTCGAGCGCCCCTCGGACGTAACCGATTGGCCACCGTACTAAGGGCACCCTCGTCCAGGCCCCAGCTATTCAACCAGGTCGACGTCGCCGTAGCCGTCACTCGAGCCACGCCACAGAGCTCACGCCTCAAAGCGGTTGGCTCTCCGGTCCTCGGCATCCGGCATCCGCAGTGATTTGGCGTAGCCAGGACAGGTGAGATGCCGGCCTCAGTCATAACCGGAAAGCCTGTAAAAAAAAAACAATATGTGATTGACAAATGGAAATATATTGTAAGCATAGAGTTGAGAAATCATGATGCACACTGCATTGTGACAGTAGATACTTAAGTGCGATTGGCAGAGGAGGGACTTATTGTAAGAAAACAATGAGCAATTGAGGCATTGATTTGGTTCTGTAGGTAGCTACCTACCCTTCACATATGAATGTGGATGATTTGTACCATTAAGAAAAACCATAGGCGTAGGAGCGGAGGGGGGGGGGCATGCCCCCACTTTTCAGCTATGCTAATTTTTAAAGTAAAATATTTATTTTTCATTTAAATTCAAAACTAAGAGCAAGAAATGGTTCGGCAAGGTGAGATGA
The DNA here is from genome assembly GCF_019059575.1 of Amphibalanus amphitrite. Taxonomy (NCBI): domain Eukaryota; kingdom Metazoa; phylum Arthropoda; class Thecostraca; order Balanomorpha; family Balanidae; genus Amphibalanus; species Amphibalanus amphitrite. Next base: position 1,611 of record NW_024882403.1, on the reverse strand, counting down.
GCACGAAACTGCAAAGAATTTGTTCATAGGGGTATTACGGTTCCCACAAAGTGACATTGAAGTTCTCTGCCCCCCCCAAACTTTACGTGAGGTTCCTACGCCCATGGAAAAAACACATTGCATTATGTGCATCAACACTTAACCCTTGCACGAGGGCCACAAAGCCCACTATAAAGCCCACAAGACACCATCTGAAATCAAAGCATGACAAATGATAGCATGTAGGCACCTGACGGCTGACCTACTACATATAACCTACTGGACAAAACATACCACATATATCAATATGTATGTGCAGATAAAGTATGAATGCTAGGTTGATACCAAGGCTGTTTAGTAGGTTGTAGGTATGCTGAAAGGATGAAAGATGGGCATTTTTTCAAAAAAAAAAATATCTGATCTACAGTTCATATGAACATGCAACATGGGGTTAGGTAAGGTTTGATTTTTGTTTTGTACCAGACTGGAAATAATACACGTTATGCCTAATATGTCCGGCATAGTGGCGGGATTGCGCCGAAAATTTCAGCGCATGTCAGGCGTAGGTAACTTCGCATGCGCCGAATTCGGCGCATGGCGGCAAACGCCATAGCCTTGATCGGTAGATGTGCACATGTGCTTTATATAAAAATGGTTTAATTTTTGCACAAATAGGTACCTAATTTTTGGCGCAAATTACACAGAAATTTCAGTGTCTGGGTACCCACCTTCCTGTCAAGTTGATAGGTACTTGACACACCATCCTGCTATCTGAGGCGGCCCAGGAACCAGCTCAGGCAATTACAATGAAAGTCAACAGTCGTGCGGGAATTACACCACTCCCCATTAAAATCTGATATCAAGTAATTAGTTAATGACGAATGACGATAATCCCGCCACCACAAATCTTATGAAACACATCAACATTGACCTTTGATATTCCGAAAAGAAATACCCATAATGATTTAAAGCGAACGTGTTCTTACGCAGCTGTGACATAAGCTGCGCATACGAAAAACACCAGCTAGACCAATTGATGGCGAATAAACCTGTTGATGAAGAAATACTTGTCTCCCATTGGTCTGTGAACACAATCTGCAGGAAACGCAGCTTAAACTACAGTAAAATTTTGCAGGAAATTCTGCAGAAAGTAAGAAAATGCAATTTAAACATATTAGCCAATGAGTCTGGCCAATCTGTTGATATATTCCGATAGATATTGAGCACGATCAGTCATTTTGAAAGAATTACGGTCCGACTCTCTTTATTTTTAAAGCAGTGACGCATAATATGATTATTGAAAAATTGACAAATTATTTTCTTGGAGGGAAAAGTGGGACTAGCGTTAAGTTAAAAATCAAAATAAATACACTGATCGAGACCTCGCTTTCAAAGTATATATCAGTGCATTTTCGCATCGAATCTCTCTCAATCATGAAAAACTTGGGCAAAAACAGCAAGATTGCCTGTTTTGTCAATTCCACATTTTCATATTGGGGGGCAATTTTAAAGTTGATGGCCAATGTTTTCAGTCAACATTTCCACAGAAAAAAATACAGCTATTTTCTTCCAAATTCATTCATTTGTAGAGTCCGACTCTCTCTTGTTTTCTCGCAGTTTCCGTGTGATTTG